>NC_137609.1:48784326-48889326 GCF_963280865.1 Gymnoscopelus braueri | reverse complement strand
TACTTTTACTCAAGTGAATTTTGAATACCGGACTCTTACTTGTAACAGAATACTTCTACATTGCGGACGGTATTGATACTATTACTTCAGTAAAGCATTTGAGTACTTTTTCCACCACTGGAAAAAATGACACAAAAGTAAAAAAAAAATATGGAGATAGAAGGTTTACTCCCGACAGCAACGGTTTGTGCTTGTTACGCATTTTATTTGCCACGTCTTATCCGGGTTCGAGTAGGGGTTAGCCTAATCCTCCCCCTCCCACTCCCTTCTTTTGATGCTTTCTGTGCATCTGCCGCGAGCCACAACATTAAGCAGAAACGACTGGGGGGAGAAAGAAAGCTGAATGAATGTAAACAACTCTAAAAAGGGAGAAAGCAGTCAACGCTGCACTAAATGGGACAGCAGCGGTGACACTGCTACAACAACACGACAAAAAAAAACTACTTTAGCTCGCTTAGCGCTTCTTCTAGGAAGCTGTCAACAGCGTTGGAAAGTAACTAAGTACATTTACTCAAGTGCAGTGGTGTAAACTAACCAAGTTTTACTCAAGTACTGTACTTAAGTACAATTCTGAGGTATTTTGACTTACAATATACTCCACTACATCTCAAAGTCAAATATTGTACTTTTACTCCACTACAATTATTTGAAAGGTTTAGTTACTAGTTACTTTGTAGATTTGATTATTATTACAAAACATACATTAACCACTTCAGCCCTATTTACATTTTGGCCATTTGAAAATAGCAGATCTACAAGCTCACAATGCGTCGCATCAATACATTTTAGACATTTGAAAACTTGTGAAACGGGACATTCTGCATAATGAGTACTTTCTACTATTGGTACTTTAAGTACATTTTAATACCAATACTTTTGTACTTAAGTACATTTTGAATTCCAGACTTTTACATTGCAGTATTTATACTTTTACTTAAGTAAAAAAAAAATGAAAATTTTCCACCACTAAAAGTAACTAAGTACATTTACTCAAGTGCTGTACAGTTTTGAGGTACTTTTATTTACATATTTTTATGTCTCAGAGGCAAATATTGTAAATGGACTGCATTCATTTGGCGCTTTTCTCCAAAGCGCTTTACAAAGTATTTCACATTCATTCACACTCACATTCGCACGCCGAATGCTCATCGTGGGCAGTTAGGAGGTTGCGGTCTTGCTCAAGGACACTTCGACACGTAGCCAGGAGGAGCCGGGGATCGAACCTGGAACCTTCGGATTCCAAGACGGCCGCTGTGCCTCCTGAGCAACTGCAGCCCCGTTGTACTCTTCACTCCACTACAATCATTTTACAACGTTAGTTACTTGGTACTTTTGCAGATTTCAATAATTTATGCAAGACATACATTACCCACTTATGCCCTATTTCGTAATTATATTGAAAAAAAAAATGCTCATGATGACATCAGCCATCCGCTGGGTGAAACTGAAATTCAGTTTGCCCCGTGGGACTAAAAGAGGTCTGTCCCCAAAATAGGGCTCATTGTGTGCTGCAATAGGCTCTATACACAGCAGCCATATTGGAAAGAAATTGGGGCTCTTCCTCACTTCCTTCACAGGTTTTACAAATGATACTAATGAAGGCTTTGTTCCATTTCACAGTGGTTCTCAAACCTTTTGATGTCAAGGACTCCCATAACTCTGAGAGTGTACAAATGGAACCAAATGGACCCTTACCATTTGTACACTCTCAGAGTTACACACCTTTTAAGGTGCCATTTGGAACCCCCTCAGGGGGGGTCTTTGGACCACACTTTGAGACCCACTGGTGTAGCAGAGGGTTTCCAGTGAGCCAACATGCATAATATCAGCACCCTGACTCTGTTTGACCAGAATGGAACAGAGCCTTCATTAGTATCATTGGTAACACCTGTGAAGGAAGTAAGAAGAGGCCCAATTTCTCTCCAAAATGGCTGCTGTGCATATTGGAAATGTTGTCCTAACGGTGGTGCTAGATGAAAAGTCATCAAACTCAGTGGAGGTCGTCTTCCGGCCCACAACTTTTAACCCATTAAGTCCTGAAGCCGATTTAAAAAAACTGCATGTTTTCTATATCAGTGGTGGTCAAACTTCTTATGTCAAGGACCCCCAAAATTATATGTATTTGGCCGCCGACCCCCATCTCAAAATATTTAGTTCCAGGGACCCCTCGAAGCAAAGATTCAAGTAGGCCTATATACTGTAAGTCCTATATATTCAAAGAGTTGCGCCAATTTTCATGATCTTTCAAAGATATCAGATCTACAAGCCGAGCTTGTATATCTGCTATTTTTTTTATAGCCAAAGTATAACATAATGGTTAATGTGGTTAAAAATATAGATACAATCTAAAATGACAGATGTTTTCCCGGTTTTAACGGTCGATCGCTAACCGAGTGAATACGATTAAATAATGATACATAAATAAAATAAAAACATGATTAGGATCACTTTGATGTCCGTTTTGTGCTCATAGAATTATCTCAATTATGTCAAAAATAAATATAAGCTTGATTAATCAAATAATAAAATAATTATGTTTAACCCACAATCCAAATATGATCCACTTGGATAGGGATTACAGGTTTTGAACTCGTGGGCCAATAACCAAGTTACAGCCAGTAGTTTTTAGCAGTCATGTTGTTTTTGGAAAGTGGCCAGCCAGATTTAGATTCTTTTTATTTTCCTTCCGGCTGTTCCCTTCAGGGGTCGCCACGGCAAAATCATCTGTCTCCATCTCACCCTGTATCCTCTGCCTCCTCTTCTCTCTTTCTTTCACTACGTCCATAAATCTCCTCTTAGGTCTTCCTCTAGTCCTCCTGCCCTGGTAGTTCCAACCTCAGCATCCTTCTACCGATATACTCACTATCCCCTCTCTGGCTTTATCTCCAAAACATCAAACATACGCTCTGTTGTACTCCACTGAAGTCTTATTTTATACTTATGCTATACTCGGGAAAAAAAAACGATCTACAAGCTCACAATGTGTCACATTGAGCCGCATTGTGAGCTTGCCATTGGTGAAAGATTTTGAAAAAAATCAAGTAACATTTTGAATACGGGACTTTTACTTGTAACAGATTATGTCCATATTGTGGTATTGCTACTGTTACTTAAGTAAGAAGAACCGGAGTACTACGAGTACTTCTCCTTCGGGGTCGTGCGGAGGCACAGAGGGAAACATATCGCTGCTGCTGTGAAGCGCCGCACATGGTCCGCTGTGATTTCCTCCACAGAGAGCCCTGATGATTGTGTTGTGCTGTCCAAGAGAAAAAAGCAATGATGGCTTTGGCAGCCCGGGCAGCCGGAGAGAAAACACGACGGATGATCAGCCCGGAAAACCCCCCCTGACACAGAGGGGAGAGGAGAGGAGAGGAGAGGAGAGGAGAGGAGAGGAGAGGAGAGGAGAGGAGAGGAGAGGAGAGGAGAGGAGAGTGGGGTAGAGGAGAGGAGAGGAGAGGAGAGGAGAGGAGAGGAGAGGAGAGTGGGGTAGAGGAGAGGAGAGGAGAGGAGAGGAGAGGAGAGGAGAGGAGAGGAGAGGAGAGGAGAGGAGAGGAGAGGAGAGGAGAGGAGAGTGGGGGAGAGGAGAGGAGAGGAGAGGAGAGGAGAGGAGAGGAGAGGAGAGGAGAGGAGAGGAGAGGAGAGGAGGGGAGGGGAGGGGAGGGGAGAGGAGAGGAGAGGAGAGGAGAGGAGAGGAGAGGGGGGGAGAGGAGAGGAGAGGGGGGAGAGGAGAGGGGGAGAGGAGAGGAGAGGACTCGGTTGTATTTTGTCTGTTTGTTTGTTTCTCTCACACGTGAAGCGCTGCCAGTTGTCAGATTGCATTGAGGCTTTTTATGCCGAGCAGCAGCAGCACGCCCCCGAACAAACACCCCATCGCTCTGAAACACCGCGCTGATGATGAGACTTAAAGACAGCCGAAAGCACATCAAAACCTTAGTGCAGAAAGTGTTGTCGTCGCGTGCCCGCGCGTCTCACACACACACACACACACACACACAATGGGTTATTATGGCACACGGCACTTTGATGTCACGAATCGCAGCTTTTTTTTTGTAGACGTGCGTGAAAGTGATTTATGAACGCTGGCACAGCGCTGCGTTTTGTCTTTGACTCGTAGAGAGGTGGTTTTGGGTTGCGCGGTGGCTGGCTTCCAGAGGAGCGCTAAGTGAGCTAAATGGGACTAGTGTGAGGTGTTTTTGTTGTGCTGTTAGCAGTCAGTGGGAGTATACTCTGCTCAGATGTGCTGCTTAAGTAAAACTAGCAATACCGCCATATACAAATGCTCTGTTACGAGTCAAAGGCCTGCATTCACAATCAGTGGTGGAAAGTAACTAAGTACATTTACTTAAGTACTGAACTTAATATACAATGTTGAGGTATTTGTACTTTACTTGAGTATTTCCAATTTCCAATACTTTTACTTCTACTCCACTACATCTCAGAGGCAAATATTGTACTTTTACTCCACTACAATTATTTGAAAACTTTAGTTACTAGTTACTTTTCAGATATAAATTATGATATTATGAAACATACATTAACCACTTCAGCCCTATTTTATACCTAGGCTGTTTGAAAATAGCCAATCTACAAGCTCACAACGTGTCGCATCGCGACGTGTTGTGAGCTTGTAGATCTGCTATTTTCAAACATTTTAGTACTTTTACTTTTGGTACTTTAAGTACATTTTGATGCCAATACTTTTTTTATTTTTACTCAAGTACATTTTAAATTCTGGACATTTACTTGTAACAGAGTACTTCTATATTACAGTATTGATGCTTTTACTTAAGTAAAACATTTGAGTACTTTTTCCACCACTGTTCACAATTTTGAGGTAGGCTACAGTGCAAAAGTAACGGTTTCAAAATGGACTTAAAGGGATAGTTCACCCAAATAATTACCTTTTTTCTGTTCGAATAGTCACCCCATGGAGACTTCATGCATATTTGTTTTGTTTTGTCGCATTCCTAAGCCAATAATTTGATGACCAGCGGACCGGTAGACATCGGTTCCCGTAGGAGACTCAAAGGAGACTCTCTGTGTCTCCTATACCGGAACCGCTGCCGGTCATCAAATTATTGGCATGAATTCAAGTCTCCATGGGGTGACTAATCGATAGAAAAAAAACGTCATTTTGGTCACTATGCCTTTAACGTAGCAAAACTAAAAGGACTGTATTATGGATGTATATGGGTTTAAGTTAATGTGTCATTGTTTTGTCTCTTTACCTTATATTGTGATATTGCCTCATGCAACCCCTCCACAATGGAAACAAGACTCTGGGATTAATTTTATAATTTTGATTTACAATTAAATGTTCAATCAGTCAATCAATCAATCAATCAATCAATCAATCGGTTAAGTCCTATACACTTTGTCGTCTGTAATGACATGCAAAAAATAGGTATGTAAGGTTGAAAGTGGTTTAAACACCCATGTGCAACACACACATACATACGCACACACTCAAATAAAACAGTTACTGATGGTGAGACAGCAAAAACCTGTATGCTACCGTTTGTCATCGGAGAACGCACGCACACGCACACACACACACACACACACACACACACACACACACAAATAAAACGGTTACTGGTGGTGAGACAGCAAAAACCTATATGCTACCGTTTGTCATCAGAGAATCTGTGTCACTGTGTGACACGCACACGCACACACACACACACACACACACACACACACACACACACACACACACACACACACACACACACACAGTCGTCTGGCGTTTTGACGTATTGCTGCAGTCACTTTTGCAGTCCTTTCAAACAGTCAAGGCTGAACGTATCTCTTCTCTGTGGATAAAGCAGCAGCCATACAGGCTGCACAGTAAACACTAGATTACACTGTTGGTTTGTTTCCTTGTTGTGTCAGGTCTCACAGCGAGATGCAGACAGTTCAGAGACACAGCCAGGATGCAAAACAATTTAAAATAAAAGGACACTAGCCACCCCATTTATGTTCTTTTCTGTCTCTTTCCGTCTAAAACAATACAAATAAAAATAGACCTTACTGGAGTATCAAAGCACACGCATTTTCAGAAATTGGGCCCCTGGGCACATACTGTACTTATGGAACTCTACATAATGCTTATTTTTTTCCCTTCTGCCTGGTTCAGCTTGAGGCAAAATCATCAAAGTCCAGTCAATTCACTCTCAATTGCATGTAGGCATTTTTTACATAGTCTACTATAGCCCTCAATTCATGTTTAATCCGGTTCCATTTGCATGTGCGCATGTCAAGCTCATACTGTATAATATTCCACAGTTTGGGAGCGAGGGAGAAGAGAGTCCAGGACATATGGGTCTTTAACAGGGGTCCGGGACCCCTAGGGGGTCCTCAAAGTTACAACAGAGGGGGCTGCCAAATCTTTGTGTGACTGGCACTTTTTTTTTTCTTTTTTCATCAACCACTTGAACCCTAGCATCTCTATTCTACATTCAGATATTCTGTGAAAATAGTAGATCTACCAGCTCACAACGTGTCACACTGTGATGCGTTGTGAGCTGGTAGATCTGCTATTTTCGGTGAAGAGATTTGGTGTAGAGGGGAAACAGAGAGAGGTTTTATTAAGGCTTTAAGTGGGTTTTAAATGTCGGAAACATTAACATGAATCCAATATATTAGTACAAAAGATAATGAGAAAACAAATAAACCAAGAAACATTAATTTACACAACACTGATGATAGTGCTGTGCAAACAAGTCTATGCAGCTACTGTATCTATCAAATCTATGAACAAGTTGAATGTGCAACATAATGTTATACAATTTAGTGGAGGTCCGTGTTCATCTCTCTCTCAGCTAAGGGGTCCTTGGATAGAAAAAAAACAACAACTAACAAACAAAACCGTTGAAGACCCCTGTCTAGCATGTGTGGAGCGTTTTTCAGGGTGTTTTAGCGACGACTCAAACAGCCTTCATACTGTATGAGTGAAACACGAAGAAAAAAACAACTTTTGCGTAATCGACAAAAGTTGCACATGATGACTTTAACTTGAACTTGAGCTAACATGCCTCCCTGTTCAGATGCTGGAAGGTATCGACTGGAAGGAACAATTGGCTAAATAGCTGCTTGGCAGAGGGGACATCTTTTGTTGGGCCAATTGTGGCGCTGAATCATCATCCCCACAGTACTAATAGCATACAATTTAGGTTCATGGCTAATTCAGACATTTCAATGGTATTCATCAACTGTAAAATCCATAAATGAATACATTTCCGGTGCATTTCTGCCACCTACATCATTGTTGAACATTTCTAAAAAAAAATTAAAGTTTTTGGAAAATGTTGAATATTTTTTAATTACGGAAAACTTTGAGAACTACTGATTTAGAAGGCATTTCGTAGAATCTGCCTCAAGTCTTAATGGGTTAAAGGGCCATTCACACAAAGCACTATAACTATAATGATAACTATAACTATGTCGTTCACCTTTGTCTTTGTTATAATTCTGATGTGAACTCTGCCATCCACTTGAGTTAGAAGAATTTGTTGAATTCTATCGAATAGCTTTAGTGCTTTGTGTGAATGGAAAGATGTTGTAAAAAAAAACATATTTATGTGGAATTGTTATTGTGAAAAATATGCCAGTGAAAGATTATATCGTCACTGCCTCGGTGGAAATATATCTCAGACAAACCCAAAGGCCTGTACGTCTCAAACTCAGTTTAATATAGGCTTCAGAGGGTCTAAAATATGGAATTCTCTGCCATTCTATGGGAGTTGTCTACTCACCAATTCAAGAAGGTTCTGGAATCGCTTCTCTTAACCACCAAATACTTTCCATATGTTCTGCATAATGGACCTGGGTCCATTCAATATTTTCCCTAGAGGTTTACTTTTTGTGCCTTTGACTTTTATGCTTTTGCTGTTTCTTTTCTTTGTTATTATGTCCATATTGTGTTGCTTTTGTTTTGTTTTTTCATCTGTATGAGATGTCTATTAATATATATTTTTTTTTGTAATGTGTTTTCCACATTGATGTAATTTTATCCTATGAATGTACAAATAATCCCCGTAAAATGCCACTTCTCAAGCCCCTGGAGGGCTTTTAGGCATTCTCCTTCACATTTTACTGACTGTGTATCTTTTTTAAATTGAATTAGAGTGAATAAAAAAATAAAAAGTATAATAACCTGCGTTCCAATGGACACTTAACCACTTTCAGCTTCACTTAAAAATAGATGAATGAAAACAACATAATCTACAAGGTCACGACGTGTCACATTGCGACTCGGTGTGCACTTGTATTTTTTGCTACTTTTGTGACAAAGCAGTATGACAAAGTAGGACATAAGACAAAAAGGGAAAGATTGATATGTGGAAATCCACAGTTTCTGCCCGACAGCAACAATATCAAATATAACTTTTACTTTTGTTTAATTCAAAAGAAGTTGCACATCATGACTTTTGTATTAACCCATTAAGACCATTTAAAATTTTAAGATTTATTTGGCTATTCAAAAATAGCAGATATACAAGCTCGTGCCGCGCTACGAGCTTGTAGATCTGCTATTTTTTAATAGCCAAAGAAATCTAACAATGACACAGATGCGTACCCGGTCTAAACGGGTTAAACTTGAGCTAACATGCCTGCCTGTTCAGATGCCGGAAGGTACTAACTGTTTTTTGGCTGAATAGCTTGCTTTGGCAGAGAGGTGACAGTTTTGTGTTCATCACCATTGGACCAATGTTTGGCGCTGAATAACAGCTCCAGAAATAATTGCCCACGGTTGCTAATACCATATAATTTGGACGCATGATTAATTCGCGAAGGGACTTCGATAATGACTTCCACTGTAGACGGACAGAAGCAATATTAATCTGCATATTCTCATTACGCTTCGTATGATAACGTTAAAACAGCAATGTCGGAAAAGCAGCAGCTCTACGAGCTCATGATGAGTTGCACGCAGCACATTGTCAGCTTGTACTGTATATTGCAGTGGTGTAAAGTAACTAAGTACATGTACTAAGTATGTATTTGAGTAATATTTTAAGGTGTTTTTACTTACATCAACTACTTACTCCAATATACATCTCAGAGGCGAATATTGTACTTTTACTCCACTACAATTATTTGAAAACTTCAGCTACTAGTCACTTTGCAGATTTAGATTATTATTGCAAAACATACATTAACCACTTCAGCCCTATATATATTTCGGCTATTTTAAAATAGCAGATCTACAAGCGATGTGACACGTTGTGAGCTTGTAGATTGGCTATTTTTAGCCTATGTATAAAATAAGGCTGAAGTGGTTAATGTATGTTTTAAAATATAATATTTATATCTGCAAAGTAACTAAAGTTTTCAAAAACAAAGTTGTGGAGTAAAAGTACAATATTTACCTCTGAGATGTAGTGGAGTAGAATTAAAAGTACTGAAAATTGGAAATACTCCAGTAAAGTAAAAACACCTCAAACTTGTTCTTAAGTACAGTACTTGAGTAAATGTACTTAGTTACTTTACACCACTGTTGAAAATCATGCGAACCGCGTGAAAACGACATGAAAACCAGCCACTGCAGTACCTTTTTGATTGTCTATTTGGGTGGAGAGAGGGGGGGCATGTTTTGGCCCAGCCATCACTTTTGCGTGCCCACCCAAAAATATGAGTCCTGCCACCGCTTACTGCTCTGCGTTCGTCAAGGCTCGGGAGCGTTTAAAGCCGACAAAAAGCCGCGGCAAACATTTTCCGTTTCAGCCCCCCGAGCGACGCAAGGTCTGTTTGGGAACTTGTGGGATTTATCCCCAATTCTGGTTCCAATTTGAAAAGTGTTTGGCCTAACAGCCTCAGGGTCCGTTTCTCCTCCCTCTCCGTGTTAAAAGGAACTCTTAGAATTTGGCTGTCGGTATATACCGTATGTGTTGCGCGCAACTTTGAAATTACAAGCCAGAATATGGCTCAAAATCCCCCCTCAGTCACCGTCACTGCATGGGACAAAAACCATGTCTGCTCGCCCGGTGAGTAATGGACGCTTCTGGGCGTGCATGCTGAAGTATTCAAAAGTACATTTTGTTATTGATATCAATGCATTGCTGTATCGCGATTTAGAACATTCTCCCATAAAATGTAAAAAAAAAGAGAAACATTTAATTTAAAAAAGGAATTGTGAAAATAGCAGATCTATAAGCTCACAACGCGCCGCTCCGCGACGCGTTGTGAGCTTGTAGATCGGCTATTTTCGCTACATTTGAAATAGGGCGCAAGCGATTTGTTTGCTATGTTTTTTTGTAAGTTTTAGTTCAGTCCCTTCCTTAGAAATGAACAGGAGTCAAAAGTACAAGATTTCCATTTGAAATGTAGTGGAGAGAAAGTCATGAGCTTGTAAAGCAAGAGAGTAAGATAAATAAATCCTCAAAATTCACTTAAGTACAGTACTCAAGTTTTTGAGAAGGAACCTGATGTAGCCTCCAGTCTACCCAGCATGCTGCACTCCACAGAATGTTGTGGCTTATCACTCAACGGCAGTAGTGGAACGTAATTAAGTATATTTACTCACGTACTGCGCTTAACTTTCCTGTTCTACCCTGGAACCCGCGCAAGTGCTGACATTATTTTTTTACCACTGATCTAATAGAGCCTGCCTGCTTGCTCTGGGGAGAAATATATTTTTTGTCAAACCAGAAACGGGATCGGGTCAAAGGTTGAGTCAAACCAGACAGCGTCACACAAAAATCAGAATCAGAAGACTTTATTGCCATGACATGTAAACATGTTAGGAATTTGGTTTGATGCAGTGGAGCGCAGTTTACAACAGGACTGGTGCAAGACAGGACAAGACAGTGCAAACCACATCATAGTGCAACACAAGTAGTAAATAAAATAAATATGAGAAGTGCCAAAAAGTGCCAAAAAGATCAAGTGTTCAGTTAGCGACAAAAGTAGCAGATCCGCTTCGCGCCGCGTCGCGCTTGTAGATCTGCTACTGTTGATGCTTTTGAATGTGAATCCTGAAACGTAACAGTTTTGGACATATGAGGTTTCCCACCCGACAGAGACGATAAACTGCATCTCGCTATGTCAGCTGCCATGTTACAAAATGTCATTCTCGACTTTACGGTTTAAAGCATGATGAGCCGGAAAAGGTTGATGGCACCTAAAATGACACTGTGTGTGTGTGTGCGTGTGCGTGTGTGTGTGTGTTTGAGCGCGGCAAATGAAGTGTAACAGTGTTCCACGGTGGTTGCGGTCTGTGTGAGTGGGTTCATGTGAAGTGCCTTTGAGTGGTGGAAAACACTAGAATAAGTGTTTACCATTGATTCGGTGAGTGGAGTGCTTGTGTGACTCACTGCAGACACTGCTCCTGCAGTGTGAGGGCGGTGTCCCTCCATTGTTTTACTCGAGTAAAAGTAGCAATGCCACAACGTAGAAATACTCTCTCACAAGTCCTGGATTCAATATTTTACTCAAGTAAAAGTGCAAAAATAATGCAATCAAAATAATATATTTAAAGTGGAACTATATTGAACTTTTCTTCAATACACAAAGTGTGTGTTTGGATATAAGGCACTGAGCGCACTGGTGCAATACTAACCAATATGTGAGTGTGCTCCCCGTGCGCATGTCCGAACGCACCCCAAACAATAATAATGTAGTCCAATATGTAGGGTAGAGTATGTTAATAATAATAATAATAATATGTCCGGGTAGCTCAGTCGGTAGAGCTCTCGCCTTCAGACCACAAGGTCATGGGTTCGATCCCGGGCACCGCCAACTCAGCGCATGAGTAGCACGGCTTGGGTGCGGTAAGTCGTGCGGTAAGTACTGGGAGCTGAGGATAGGTGTGGCGCTCCACCTCAGCAATCCATCTCCCAGGGGTCTAGCGCATAGTAACGGGGACAGACTCCCGCGTGTTACTCGGCTGATACCGACAATAAGCCATCTCCCGACCTACTTATATACAATCTGGGTGGTTGAATTTTGTCTCCCTGCTCTTGAGACATTTAGTAGTATGATCAAGTAGGCCGTTAATTTACGAAAAAACACAAAGTTAGAATATGGAGATAAGAGGTTTCTTCCTGACAGCAACGATATACTGTCTGTCTGTCTGTCTGTCTGTCTGTCTGTCTGTCTTAATGTTTCACTTTGTCTATGATTTTTCACCAAACTGAAATAGTCTTAGTAGTAGAACTGTGTGTGTGTGTGTGTGTGTGTGTGTGTGTGTGTGTGTGTGTGTGTGTGTGTGTGTGTGTGTGTGTGTGTGTGTGTGTGTGTGTGTGTGTGTGCGCGCGTGCGTGCATGCGCGCGTGCGTGTGTGCTGATGAGAACAGGCAGTACAATGTAGCATCCAGAGCAGATGGAGTGGTCCATGGCTGTGTGATCATTAACCTGCAGGCTGCGTGTCTCTGGACCTCGTCTCCTTTCATTCTGGACCTCTCTCACCATACTGAGTGGACCTCTCTCACCATACTGAGTGGACCTCTCTCACCATACTGAGTGGACCTCTCTCACCATACTGAGTGGACCTCTCTCACCATACTGAGTGGCAACACCGGCCCAGTGTCCGGACCAAAGCAGTGCCCGGTGCTGCTGGGCACCGGCCTATAGTCGGGACGATGCAAGTTGGAAGTGCATGCTCCACTCAATTATTCCACTAAAACCTGAGCCCGATTCCACACATGTCTTCCAAATGGTAAATGGTGCATTTCATCCAAAGCGCTTTACATTGATTGTGCATTACATTCACCCATTCACACACACACTCATACACACACCGACAGCGGCATAGGAAACCATGCAAGGCACCAAACCTGCTCATCGGGAGCAATTAAGGGGTTCAGTGTCTTGCTCAAGGACACTTTGACACTGACTCTGGGGGAGCCCGGGATCGAACTGGGAACCTCACGGTTCACCAACCGGCCGCTCTAGCCCTGAGCCACTGCCGCTCCGCCCCAAACCCTAAGAGTTTTTCTTTTTTAAAACCTATGTTGCTATAGAGCATCGCAGTTCCTGCCCCTTCCGGGTTCCACCGCAAAATACTCAATGCATTTTTCCCATTGACATTTCCAAAAATATTTATATCAATGAATTTAAGCCTAGAATCAAGCCATCCAGGGTCCTGGTGAATCATGACCATAAAACGTTTGATTCTGTGATTTTTTTTTGTGAAAACGGCAAAACAAAGGGTATTTATTAAATATAGTATATCATATAATTAAATATAAAATAAAATAAATCACAGAAAAAAAACGTTTTATGGTCATGATTCACCAGGACCCTGGATGGCTTGATTCTAGGCTTAAATTAATTGATATAAAAAAAATTGGAAATGTCAATGGGAAAAATGCATTGAGTTTTTCCTTCCGGCACCAGGAAGTGGGCGGGAACTGCGATGCTCTATATCAGTGGTTCTCAAACTGTTTCATGTCAAGGAGGACCCACAAAATGATATGTATTTGGCTGCGGACCAAAACAAATTGACATTTTTTAAAAATGGAAGATTTTCCAGAAATATTCCGCAGATCTACTACAAGCTTAATCCATGATGTGCTCTATCCCCTCCTAGAAATGTAGGAAAGTACAATATTTGTGTTTGAAATGTGGTGGAGAATGAAGTCTCCAAAAATACAGATAAGTACATGTACCTCAAAATTGTACTCAAGTAAATAAATTTAGTAAATGCACATGTTACTCAATCCATGCTTCAAACTTGATACTCAAGCCTACAACATGTCCTTAAACACTTCCAGATTAGCGCTTTCTGCCCGCCTGCAGCCTGCCTTGTCACTTTAGAAAAAAAATCTTCTCTTCAAAAGTAGAGATGACGATGGGTGGATTGAAGAGGTGATGAGGAGATGGGGACATGGAGAGGAGGGAAGGAGGGAATGAAGGGAAGGATTTGGAACAACATTCAGAATAGACAAAATAGTTGTCATTGGTGGATTTATTATTTACTCTGTTGCTGTCATGGCTGCCAGTTCCCACCTGATGTCGTGTGGGAGTTCTGACTGATCCAGACCGTACTGATTAACTGCTAGCTGACATAACATCTTCAAACCAGGATTCAGGTCTAGCATGTAAAGGTCACTGGGTTCGTCTCTGTATCCTCTGAACAGGATGATACGATCTCCCACCATGCAACAGGACATACAACTCCTCTGAAATGGGCGTTCGCCCTTGGGCTCAACTGTCTTCCAGGAGAAGGTCTCTGGATTACATTTCCACAGATCATTTAATTCCTGCTTCAAATGAGAGTATCCACCAAATATGTACAGCTCTCCATTGTAGGTAAAGGCTGAATGACCCCAGCGTCCTGTTGGAAGAAGATGAGCAGAAGGCGTGTTCAGCCAGCAGTTGGTCTCTGTGTCAAACACTCTGATGTTGTCGTCGTGGTCCGGACGGCCCCCAAATACAAACATCTTTGTCTCAATGATGGTGGCAGAGTGACGTGATGAAACAGGTGGTGGAGTGCCTGTGGTCTTAATTAAAGACCAGACCATTGTGATGGTGTCCAACGTGTAGATGTCATTAGTGTCTCCAGTCAGCTGGTTGTATCCTCCATAGATATACATGACCTTCCCGAAGACACAGGCTGAGTGGTCGCTCCTCCCCTCTGGAACTGTCCCAGAAACACTGGGCTTTAACCATATGTGGGTGTCGACATCAAATGCATAAAGCATGTTAGAGTGGTGCCCCTGGACAAGTATCGAGTCAGCACGCTCCTCTATCTGAAAATTCACTACACCCCCCCAGATGTAGACGATATCTTCTATGAGCACGGCTGTGTGGTTCACACAGTTGGAGGGAACCTCAGGTTGATGTTCTCCTCTTCCAGTTGTCACAGGAGGCAACTGAATCCATCTCAAAGACACTGTGTTGAAGACATGCACTGCAATCTGGTCCCTGTCATTCAAGTCACAGTACCCTCCAAAGGAGTACAGATTGTGTTCCACTGCTACAGCAGCGTCGTAGGATCTCTTTGTTCCTCTGTTCAGATCCAAGGTCCAGTGAAACATTATGGCAAGAACAACAAAGTGGATGAAAGTGAAGTCTTCAAGTCTCCGTAAAACAATGCAGTGATGTTCCACACGCTAACACTTATATTGGTACAGCCACACAAACACAACTCCATATTTGGGCAAACACTAATATCATATTGATGACATCAGTGTGGGACTCCTTATTTGGACAAGACAGGGATCAGACTGTCAGACATGCTCTTATCTGATCTCATGCTGGATGGAAGGCATGTCTGAGGTTATAAATTCATCAAAACAACAACAACATAGTTGCAGTTGACAGTTATTTGGCCTGCTGGCAGCATGCACAAGACATCTGACACGCATCATTATAGTGGTTTGTGAAACTAGCTGCAGGACGGACGGACGGACGGACGGACGGACGGAAGTTTAACATGATATTTCATGTTGTCACATTTTGTACAGATGGATGGTTTTAAAAAGCTATGATAATAATAATAATCCTACAATAACTGCGCAAAATCCCTTTCCGTCTGTCCATCCGTCCATCTGTGTGGGCCAGGACCGCCTACCTGACAAATACACTCATCATATATGGGCATATATAGAGATCTGGCATTCCAGAACTGCCGATCCGCGCTATGCCTATATATGGGCATGTCCATATATGGGACCAACTGACTTCAAACTCGCCGTATCGGCAAGGACGCAAGGGAGTGATGAGCCAAGTGGGAAGTGGGTTGGATCATTGGAACTCACGAAAATGTATAAAACCCCATATATGGAGTACAGCGATGTGATCAATATGATGTCATAGATAGGCCTGTCACAATTATTACATCATCGTCTAATCGCAATTATTTGAGATAATCGCAATTATTTTTGCATAATCCTCATAATCGTTTCCATGTTGACAAATGTTCACACATTTTCAAATATAAAAAAAAATCACACCCTGTGTGAAGTGGGCGGTGTCTTGCTAGCTAATCACAATACTGAATGGAGTCGATCAATCATGTACAAAAGATAAATACATTTATTGAAACACTCTTTATGATGGACGAAACCATAACTTGAAAAAAACAAATGTATGTTTTTTTCAAGTTATGGTTGCTTATATAGGGCTATGCACATGTGTCATGTGACACTGGCCAATCACAGTCCTGAATAGATTGTGATTGGCCAATCACAGCGCAGGATAATTGTACAAATTTCCAAACCTCACTTTTAGGGGCGGTTTCACTGCCCAAGATATTTGTACATTTTTCCAAATCTCACTTATAGGGGCGGTTTCACCGCCCAAAAACAGAAATAGCCGATCTACAAGCTTACAACGCGTCAATTTTTAAATATATAAAATTATTTCTATATTTAAGTTATTTGTCATATCTGGTCTTTGCATTTTTTTATTACGAAGCCTAAAAGGCATGTTTATTCATACAGTATGTGTTCCAATGTTCGACGCCAAACACACAATCAAATCGTTAATCGCAATTATTTTAGTGACAATTAATCGTCAACTTAAATTTGTATTGCATTTTTTTCCCCCCAAATAAGTAATACTAATATTATCACTTAGGCTACTTGGGAACGATGCAAGTTGGAAATGCATGCCCCACCCAGAACCTTGGTATAATTGCCTAGAGAGGGTGGGTGGGTCGACCGTGGACCGCGGACGTCACAAACGTAACGTGGACCTGCGACACACAGCCTTCCTCCAATCTGCCATGACAACAGTCACACCAGGGGCTACGTGTGGCCCCCAAGGGCCCCTGCTGCTGTGTTCATGCACCTTATGTCTGACCTCATGTACATACTGTACCAGCCGGATTATGCTGTGTGTGTGTATATGCAGATGATCTTAAGAAGACATGTATCTTTCTCTGCCGTTTTCTTTTCTTTTCTCCTGGCTCTCCCTGTCCCCCCATCCTTCTTTTCTTTTTCTCTTTTTGAAAATAAAAACGATGGAGCTTGCACGAAAAACAAATGTCACCTACTTCTTTACCAGTGGTGGAAAGTAACTAAGTACATGTACTCAAGCACTGTGCTTAAAGAGGTGGTGCCATGGTTTTGCACTTTTTCTGTTTTTCATGTGTCTATGAGGTTGATAGAACTTCATTAAGCCCCCTGGTGGTGTTTTTGTGGTGTTTTATGTCTTCTTTGACTATTTTGAGTTTCTACCTGGAGGCTGAAACCTTGAGGGTCAAACGTGCCAATAGAGAAACAGCACTTTAGTGACATAGTAAAAAATATACCCTCCCCCTCATTATCATAACACAACAGGTGTGGGCATGAGGAGGAGGAGGAGGGACTAGGACAGGTGGGTGGTGCTAAGGTGGTGGAGGAGGTGCTAAGGTGAGAACCAGGTATACTTAATGAACTGGAGGCGTGTCCACATAAAAACATAATTTTAACACTTTCTGTACACTTTTTTGAAAAAAATCTTCCTCTTACTGATGATTATGTGGGGGGGGGGAAATCACTGAAAATCACGGCACCCCGTCTTTAACTAACTTTGTCCTGTGTTTACATAACAAAACAATATACATGTTTTACCCCGCATTTCCCCTCTACAGCAGCAGCAGTCATCAGCCACTGGAGTAGTGTGGTGGTGTTTTACCTGCACAAACACACTGCCCTCTCACTGTATATCTTCACATTTGTCACCGTTTGTTTTGGCAGACGGTGACGTTTTGGGAAACGAAAACAAACGGTGAAAACACTCCAACACAGTGAGAGGGCAGTCAGTGTGTTTCTGCAGGTAAACATCACCACACACTACTCCAGTGGCTTATGACTGCTGGTATATAGAGGGGAAATGTGTACACATTTTCATAACCGTTTTATTATGTAAACACAGGGTGAAGTTACATATTACCCCTTTAATGTCTGAGGCTGCTGCTTTTTTTGAGCAGGTTGGACCACCTTGAGTCCACGTGGTGGTCCCCATGGGTCAAATAGCGTATCTATTTTATAGTTCTAACATGTTCGCTGTGAGACGTACGTCACATGCAGACGCTGAGATTACATTCTGACTGCAAATGTTGACACATTTCTGGCTTGGACGAGCTTTGAATTGTGACGAGAGGTGGAGAGAGAGACAGAGAGAGAGAGAGAGAGAGAGAGAGAGAGAGAGAGAGAGAGAGAGAGAGAGAGAGAGAGAGAGAGAGAGAGAGAGAGAGAGCAGTCGATAAGTACCACAGAGTCAGAGGCATAGGCAGATGCTGTTTGTAAATGCAGACAGCTCAGCTCCTCCACAAACACACACACACACACACACGCACGCTACACGTACACACACGCACGCACGCTACACGTACACACACACTCTCTCTCAAACCCAGTTGCAGCTCTTGCACAGCTCAGCGCGGAAACTCGCCGGAAAAAACCCCCAATTAGAGTGAGTTAGTGAGCCATCATTCCAAGCCGCTGACAGCTCAGATAGAGACCTAACAATATTCTGGTTGGTTGACATGCTGTCACAAGCTGCCATGGAGGCAGCATTCTGCGACTGACTGACTGACTGGCCGGCCTCGAAGCACACAACTTCGGGCTCTTTTTTCCCGACAACTAAGAACTAAGTGTAACGCGCCGTGCCAACGTAAACGCGTTTGTTTCCACGCGCTACGGCTCGGTTTCAGATGAAGATCGGCTCTGTGCACAGCAGCCATGTTGGAAGGAAATTGGGCCTCTTCCTTACTTCCTTCACAGGTGTTACCAATGATACTAATGAAGGCTCTGTTCCATTTTGTGTAGCGCAGTGGTTCTCAAACTTTTTTTAATTTCAAGGACCCCCATAATTCTTACACACCCTTAAGGAGCCATTTGGAACCCCCTCAAGGAACCATGAGGGTCCCTGGACCACACTTTGAGACCCACTGGTGTTTCCAGTGAGGCAACATGCACAATATCAGCACCATAGATATAGAAACCTAGATACCTCATTGGCCTCTGCAGTTCATTGTAGCGACTGGTATCTCAATACAAGGCTCTTCCGCAGGGCTACTTGACACTACTGGCCAATCACAGCGCGTTGACTACTGGCCAATCACAGCGCGTCTAACTGACTAGTTGCTGCGCGGCTGCCTCTTAAGAAAAGACCCGCCCCCACCTGCCTCTGATTGGCCTACCGAACGCCCCCCTTCTGTGACACACACGGAAGTTTCCGGCTTGCCCTGCTGAAGCGGAAGGAAGTGGAAGCACGGCCGAGATACGCACGCCTCAGAGCCGAAGGAGGCGTCTACCTTTATATGTCTACGATCAGCACCCTGACTCTGTTTGACCAGAATGTCAGAGCCTTAATTAGTATCATTGGTAACACCTGTTAAGGAAGTAAGAAGAGGCCTAATTTCTTTCCAATATGGCTGCTGTGCATACAGCCTATTTGGGTTCTTCTCAGGAGGTGGCACTAAACCCTGAGCTCTGGGACCCAGAACTTTTTGCTTGTCCCCCAAAAAATAGCCAATCTACACTAGTGTTCATTTGGATTACATTTTAGTCGTAGTCTTTTGAATGAAATTCCATTTAGCTTTAGCCATGTTTTAGTCATCTGAAATGTTTTAGTTTTAGTCAGTGGTGGAAAAAGTGCTCAAATGTTTTACTTAAAGGGATTGTTGGCAACATTAAGCCTAAATTTGAAAAATAACTATATATATATATATATATTTTGCATTGTTTCCCCTCTATCAGCCACTATATAATGATGCTGGGGTGTTTTCCTGCATTGAAACACATAGTCCAGTTCTATATGTAATTTCGTTCAAATCTTCGGGGGATTAGGAAAACTATACATTTTTGGAAACTTCAGAGTATAACAAATCAGAAAATCCATGATTCCATTTGCGCAGAAGCCAATATGGTGGCCATCTTGGATTTTGCAAAATGGCGACCTTTGAATATTCGTTTTTCAATATCTCGACTTCTAGATTACGTAGGATCTGGATTCTAGTGGCTAATTCTACATTTTAAGGGTCAGGAAATCCAATGGTGCCAATTAAAAATATTTACAAATGATCAATGGCACAGATTTGGGTCATAATCCTTGATTTTGGGGGGGGGGGGGGGGAATGAAAAATGTAATATTCGTTTTTCCACTATTTTGACTTCTAGATTACATAGGATCATGATTCAAGTGGTTAAATCTACATTTTTCAGGAAATCCAATGGTGCTAATGATCAATAGCACATATTTACATAACAATCTAGAATTGTAATATATGATTATCTGAAGAGACAGAGACAGATGATTTCTCTCATTGACACAAGGTTTCGTCATTTATTTACACAAACACAAACTAGACCAGTCTATACATCATCCTCACTATCATCATTGCTGTCACTAGCCAATGTATCTTGACAGTCTTCATCATTTTGGCAGTCAGCAGTACACTGACATCTGACATCTGGGATTTTGGAAGTGGCACCAATATGGAAAATTCTGGGTGCAGACCGAGCCAAAGCTTTGCCGGCATTTCATGCCTTTACAGGAGCAGACAACACTGGGAGATTTTCTAGGATAGGCAAACCTACCTGGTGGAACAGCTACCTCAAAGCTGGTGATGATGTCCTCGAGGCTCTGAAGATGCTTTCTCAAACCAGTGATGTGACAGAGGATCTGCTAACTACAGTAGCTAAGTTTGTATATACTGCAGACTTACCAAAGTCATCCCTGAGCTGAGATGGCATCTATTCTGCAAACACATGGCAGAAGGGGACAAGCTTCCACCCACCCTTGGTGCTCTCAAGCAGCATGTCCTAAGAGTCCATATCCAGGCCAGAGTGTGGAGTCAGGCACACATTGCTCAGCAGGAGTTCCTTGACCCACTCAACAATGGCTACTACAAGGACAAGGACAGCCAGCTGAAACCAGTTACAACTGAGTCCCTCCTAGCACCAGAGGCAATCATTGAGATGGTCAGATGTCACTGTAAAGCAGACTGTTCTTCACTTAGATATTCGTGCAGATCATTGGGGCTACCCTGTACGGAGCTATGTCAGTGTACTGCTGACTGCCAAAATGATGAAGATTGTCAAGATACATTGGGTAGTGACAGCAATGATGATAGTGAGGATGATGTATAGACTGGTCTAGTTTGTGTTTGTGTAAATAAATGACGCAACCTTGTGTCTTTGAGAGAAATCATCTATCTCTGTCTCTTCAGATAATCATATATTACAATTCTAGATTGTTATGTAAATATGTGGTATTGATCACTGATTTGAATTAGCACCATTGGATTTCCTGAAAAATGTAGATTTAACCACTTGAATCATGATCCTTCTAGATGTAATCTAGAAGTCAAAATAGTGGAAAAACGAATATTACATTTTTCATTTTTTTTCCCCCAAATCAAGGATTATGACCCAAATCTGTGCCATTGATCATTTGTAAATATTTTTAATTAGCACCATTGGATTTCCTGACCCTAAAAATGTAGATTTAGCCACTAGAATCCAGATCCTACGTAATCTAGAAGTCAAGATATTGAAAAACGAATATTCAAAGGTCGCCATTTTGCAACATCCAAGATGGCCACCATATTGGCTTCTGCGCAAATGGAATCATGGATTTTCTGATTTGTTATACTCTGAAGTTTCCAAAAATGTATAGTTTTCCTAATCCCCCGAAAATTTGAACGAACCTTCTTTTTTGGACATATAGAACTGGACTAACAGTCCTCTTTCTGAAATCCGTATTTCCCTACTGTTTATGTATGTGTCGGGCCGTAAATTAACGCACGCATGTGCGCATCCGTGCACGTCCGTGTCCGTGTGAACTTTTTACTTTCGGTTTGAAAACGCTCTCAAACTTCGTTTTTGAGGCACATAATTTACTTTTCAGATAGCGTTTGGATAGAATTTAGTTGTTTAACTTCATATATGTGGTCAATTTGTCATGAAAGAGCCTATTTAAAAATACAAATTCAGAGAACCGGCAGGGGCGGGCAGTTCCGCGAATTGTATCCGAATAAAGCACCCTATATTCGGCATGGCCCGTTTAGAAGTCTCCTTAACTCTATGGAAGTCCTCCCTGCGTCACCCCCTGGTGGTCGGGGAAACGAACTGCTGGAGTTTTTTTCTTTGTTTATCTCTGAATCGCCAACAATCCCTTTAAGCAAAAGTATCAATACTGCAATGTAGAAGTCCGGAATTAAAAATGTGCTTGAGTAAAAGTGAGCATTGTGAGCTTGTAGATCGGCTATTTTCAAATGGCCGAAATGTATATAGGGCTGAAGTGGCTAATGTATGTTTTGTAATAATAATAATCAAAATCTACAAAGTAACTAGTAACTAAAGTTTTCAAATATTTGTAGTGGAGTAAATAAGCACAATATTTGCCTCTGAGATGTAGTGGTGTAGAAGTAAAAGTACTGAAAATTGGAAATACGCCAGTAAAGTAAAAAATACCATTTTACTTACTGTAAGTACAGTACTTGAGTAAGTGCACTTAGTTTACTTTACACCACTGGTTTTGGTCTACTTTAGTCAACTAAATCTACCGTTGATTTAGTCAACTAACATTTATTTTGGCAGGCCTTGATGCCGTCGTAATGCCTTATTTATACTTTTTTTTTAAATATTTGTTTCTGAATTCAAAAACAGCAGATCTGCAAGCTCAAAACGCGTCGCAATGTGACGTACTTTGAGCTTGTGTGCACACACACTGCAGTCAATAAAGCAGGAGATTTTTACTTTCAACTGATGCCACAGCTCTGTCTCTAGTGGCCTCATCACCGTATGTGTGTGTGTGTGCGCGTGTGCGTGTGCGCCTGTGTGATGCACAGTAATAATACATCAGATATATTGTGCCAAACGAAGAGTGGAACAATGATTGTGATGATGATTCCATGCCATTACATTTTCTGTTCACCCTCTACACCAATATAGTTCTTAAAGGGATACTTCACTCTCGGGCCGGGGACACATTTAAAAAAAATATTAAAAATAAATGGAAAAAGTTATGGAAAATTCATGGCCCCCTCACACATTAGTAGGACACTACGTGTCGTGAGGGGGCCATGAATTTTCCATAACTTTTTTCATTTATTTTTAATATTTTTTTTAAATGTGTCCCCGGCCCGAGAGTGAAGTATCCCTTTAACACATTGATTGCCTAGATCGAGTCAACTCATTTTTAGAATCCATCGCTTGATTGCCTAGATCGAGTTAACTCGTTTTTACATTTTTGGGGGAAAATTCCACAAGGGGCGACCTAACACAGCTTTGGAATGATCGATCGTCTCTCAGAGAAGAACAATGTGGATGTGACGTCATTCCAAAAAACGTCACTTCCATCCGCCCCAATGATGGGATTTTCAGAAAAACGGCTGTAACTCAGTTTCTTTTTTTTCCATTGAAAACCACCCGTTTTCAGCGGACCAAAGCTCCAAAATGGCGGATCACGGTTGGAAACTTGTTGTTCCCATGGATACACAGATCCTTCCGTCTACTCACAGGAAACTTTTTCCGTGTGTTTTTTTTACACAATGTCGGTTCCACGGCGTTTCAAATATCATCGGATTGAGGTAATTATACGCCGGCACGGGGATAGAAAACTATGTTTAATATCTTGGCAGTCAATGTGTTAAAGGGATATTTCACTTAAAAAAAAATTTTGTGTCATTTTATCGACACAAAATTTTATCGACACAAAAGCCTGAGTAGACGATAAAATGACCAAACGTTTTTTTGAAAGTGAAATATCCCTTTAACCCTTGCATTGTGTTAGAAACCTGCATCCACTTGTGGTGTTAGCGGGTAAAATTTTACCCATGATTTAACTCAGCCCAAAAACACTCAAAGAATATTTATTTTCATTTATTATTTTTTTCCCCCACCTCATAGCTGACTTGTAATGCATTCATATCCATGTAAACACATTTTAAAACATTATTTTGGGGTTAGGGTTCAATATATCTCGTTTTCTTTGTCCTTTGGTCAGGGTTGACTGCAGGTGCGGTGGTCTCAAAAACATAAAGGTAAACTGGCAGAAAGAGACTCTCTCACTGCATAAAAATTAAGGAAAACTCCTTAGACAGCCTTAAGAAAATATACTTTCTTTATCTTATATAATGCTCATCTTGCGCTCGGTGCTCGTAGTGATTTAAAAAAGTTTAAGGTCCTCCTAGGACCTTCGTCAGTGCTATGATAGCACTGACGAAGGTCCTGGGAGGACTGAAAAGTTTGCTTTATTTGTTGTTTTGTCGTTATATTGTCCTGTACATGTCCTCATTGGTACTGGTCCATCTCAGAGAGGTCTCTGATGTGCAGTTTTAGCCTCCTATGGGATGCCGTTGAGCCAGACCACTCACAATCACGTTATTGTCACGTTACAGGAGAGAGTATGTTTTTCAACCTGTCGGTCTGTCTGTCGGTCCGTCCGTGTGTGTGTGTGTCTGTCAGTGAACAGCTAATCTCCGGCACTGTTGGCCCGGCCGCTGCGAAACTGTGCACACACACTCCCTGGATGCCAAAGCCGAACCTCTACCTAATTTTTTTCAGATTGGCCTTTTATAGCGCCACCAGGAGGCCGATTTTTGAATATTACTCATACAGATGTCGTCCAAACCTCACGGAAATCGGTACACAGTATCTTCCACCCTCCGTTCAAGCGTCACCGTTCAAGCGTCACCGTTCAAGCGTCGCAATCTTCTTGTCCTTCTCCATGTTCTGTTTCTTTAACTCCTTTATCTCTCCCATCAGCTCCAACATGGCCTTTTGTTGTTTGGAGATTGTAGCCAGATAATCAAGTGACTTTTTTAAGTCCTCAACCTCAGTCTTTTGCGCCTTTAGTGTTGTCATACTCCCAGGCGAGCGTCTTTCCCACGCACCGTCTGCGGGCGGCTGTAGCTGTTTGGCTGGGTGGCGGTCCCGACCACCGAGGTCAACCGCACCGCAACTTCTTCTTTCAGGGATTAAGTTCTCTCGGATAGCACTAGCTACGCAACCAGGGCAAGGTCCAGTACCCCCAAAACGTAGTAGAATGCTGATGGTGGATAAGTTCGTAACCTTGTAGTCAGAGAGGGTGTGGCCATCTTCCAGTTTTTTACTACAACAGGTCAGCCACACACGCCACTGATTTTCACGGTCAATGCCTTCCAATTCCACGACCTTGGCCCTGAAACTCTCGACGGTGTCACTTGGCCCAACCTCCAGAGTTGAGAGCTTCCCTTTTATGCTCCTGACAAAGATCTGCATGGTTGTGCAATCCGAGTCGCTTCTGTGAACAGGCGTAAGAAAGTATCTCGATCTTCTTCCTCAGAAGACGATATTATATTGTTCTAACAAACGATTCAACAGAGCTTATGCACACAGTTTGCAAACTGCAATGAATGAAGACTCTCTCACTTTTATAGTGGCGGTGACGTCACAGTTAAGTTACGTCCTGGCGCTGTGATTGGCTAAGAGACATGTCGGTGTCTCCCAAATATAGAAACAACATTCAGAGCAAAGCCTACCATAAACTGTAACCTATAGCAACGACCATCATCAACTTTGGTGAGGCTAATTTTCATGCTTTTCACATTCTAATCACTAGTGCAGGTGTTACATGCGAGGGTTCTTTCTATATTATTGCCAGACCCAAGGGGTCGGGCTTACATGAGGCTTTGTACCGGTTCCGTCCATACATGGGCATGGTCACTTTGTCCTCCGGCCCCAGACAAAAAAAAGTCTGTCACTTTGTCCTCCGGCCCCAGCCAAAAAAAAAATCTGTCCCCCAAAAAAGTCTGTCCATACATGGGCATAGAAGGGACACACGTCGTGCGAAGCCCGGCCATTCAGATTTCAACCACTAGGGGTCTGGCAGTACCAGGTCTCCTGGTTCCCTTTTTGCCAGACCCAAGGGGTCGGGCTTACATGAGGCTTTCTATCTGTTTTCTCCATACATGGGCATGGTCACTTTGTCCGGCCCCAGCCAAAAAACGAACTATTCATGACATCATTATTATGTCACATACTAGGACTTCATTCTGGGTCTGGCAGAACCAGGTCTCCTGGTCTTGTTATTTTATGTATTGCACAGTTCTGGTAGTCCACTGACTCATGCTCAGGTCCTGCGTGGCAGGAGAACTGGCGGGGCGGAGTCCTTCCATCAAGAGCTGGACCAATCAAGAAGAAGCCCTCCTAGTATTAAGAGCTGCCAGCAGCTGTTTTCCTTGGCAGTGTGTGGCATGCTGTTAGTGCTGCTACACACTGCCCATGGAGATGGTGCTCAGGAGAGGGTTTGGTCTAAATGTGGTGTCCAAAAGTTTGGTAACACCACGTTCTTGACATGCACCCTCCTGGTATTGGTGAACCTGCACATATTTTGTTTTGGTACATCCTGTTTGTGAAATGTCGAACTTGCTAAGAGGACATGTTGAGATGGAGAGTTTCGGGGCAGCCTTTGGTTGACTGACTGTCAGATTACTTGTTAAGCAGTTTGACTTGCTTTGATTCCTCCACAACTCTGGTGTTTTGTCTATAGAGCTACCGGCGCCTAGCCTGGTAAACCCTCCCTCTGGAAATCTCAATTCCATTTCATTTCAGGAGTGAGTCTGGCCTGATCCGCCTGTCTGCAATATTGGCTGTGCTGGAGTTGGGCGGGAGTAATACCGTTGACTGACAACCCCTTCAGCCAATGATAATTTTTCCCCTTCAGCCAATCAGCAGTTCACCAGTCTTAATGTGACGCGACAGGACTTTTGAGACAGCCATACCCAAAATGGGTTGCCTTATTCGGATAAAATGGTGTCACTGCCCGCCCCTACCGGTTCTCTAAATTTTTATTTTTAAATAGGCTTTGTCATGATTAATTGACCACATATATGAAGTTAAACAACTAAATTCTATCCAAACGATATCTTATAAGTAAATTCCGTGCCTCAAAATAGAAGTTAGAGAGCTTTTTGAAGTAAAAAAATAGCGGAGAATTGGCCGCACAAGAAAAAGATGGCTGCCGTTCGTGTTTTGGGCTCACTCGAACTCGCCACCTGATTGGCCAACGTAAGCTGTCAATCACAGAACAATGAGCGACGACGCTGATAGGCCCGGCCGTTTGGCATACAGAGCCAATATTGCAGAAAGGCGGATCATGCCAGACTCACTCCTGAAATGAAATGGAATTGAGATTTCCGGAGGGAGGGTTTACCAGGCTAACTTTTGATATAGTTTAGATTTAGAGTAGTTATATTAGAGTAGAGTTCTATTGTAATTTTCATTTGGTGTAGATAAGGTTAGTAAGCGGTTTAAAAGTAAGTATGGGTTTAGCTTGGTTTATTTGGTTATTGCTTTGCGCCAGGGCTTATTTTCTGTGTTTAAAGTTTTGTGAAGGAGGCCGATTTTTTTTTTTGTTGCAAGATCCAGACGGTGTGCGGGTCCCATTCTTTGATCTAAGCCATCACAGATCTCCTCCATACTGTGTTTAAAGTTCAATTCAGGTCTTGGAAATTGTCTATTTGTAAATGCATTGTATGTAAATATCATTTCAAACCTAAAAGAAACCAAAACCAGGTCAATAAAACAACAATTCACTTGTCAACCTTATGTCACGGTCCTTTCATTCCCTAGACTATAGGCCCGTAACAGCAGGGGTTATCAACCTTTTCTGGACCAGGGCACACTTCAAAACCTTGAAGGCGTCCGCGGCCCACCCATACGACCACTTGGGTGGGCCGCCTGCATTTTCAGAGCATGTTTATTTTAATGATCGATAAATCAGTTGTGTTCCGTCCTGGATCGATAGAACTAAGATAGTTTACTTCAACTTCCTATTTATCTGCATCACAATGACAATGATTTTGGAAGGCCTGAAGGAAAAATACAATGGCGTCTGTTTTAATATACTGTACATGTTTTTATATGAAGGTTAAATTATTGCAATTGTAGCGTTTCGACAATTATTTGGCTTGCAATTTCATCACCGCGTTGAAACATAGACTGTAAAAAGAAAATTGACAAAGGGAGCCGTGACGTCACCCACTGGTTTCTTCAGACCCGTTTTGAAGCCACTATTTCAGCAAATTCAAATCCACCATATTGGAATTTTCGGTCCAGGAAAGCAACCGGAAACAGATGCTATTGGCTGGAAGGGAAGCGAGGGCGGGTCTTCACTCAGCAGAACACGCAGTTTGTAAACAATACCATGAGTAGGGATGGGGAACCGTTCATTCTGTTTGCTTGTCCAAAGCTAACGAAAGATAGCACACATTTCTCACCTTCTTTCCTCAAAACTGCAGCACTGATGGTGGTTTATTTGGTAGCATTTTGTAGTGTGAGACTGACTGATTTTACTTCAACAATAAGGGAGAGCAGGTGAGCTGCGAGTGTTTTAGCCCATTAAGACCGGGAAAGCATCATTTTTTTTATTTCTTTGGGCTATTCAAAAATAGCAGATGTACAAGCTCATATGAGCTTGTACATCCGCTATTTTTGGGCGGTGAAACCGCCCCTATAAGTGAGGTTTGGAAATGTGTACAATTATCTTGGGCAGTGAAACCGCCCCTATAAGTGAGGTTTGGAAATTTGTACAATTATCCTGCGCTGTGATTGGCCAATCACAATCTATTCAGGACTGTGATTGGCCAGTGTCACATGACACATGTGCATAGCCCTATATAAGAAACCATAACTTTAAAAAAAACATAATTTGTTTTTTTTAAAGTTATGGTTTCGTCCATCATAAAGAGTGTTTCAATAAATGTATGTATCTTTTGTACATGATTGGTTGACTCCATTCAGTATTGTGATTAGCTAGCAAGACACCGCCCACTTCACACAGGGTGTGATTTTTTTTTTAAATCGTAAACATTTTGGCAAATCCCAATTTTTTTAAGTGGACATTTGTAACTCAAATCTTAGCTTCTGGAGATTCTAAAAATGTCTTCTAAATCCTAACAGTTTAAAAAAGAATAACGTATGTTGCTATATTCAGTGGTTCTCAAACGTTTTCATGTCAAGGACCCCCAAAATGATATGTATTTGATGGCGGACCCCAATCTCAAAATATGTTGTTCCAGAGACCCCCCCACCCCATGGAGCAAAGTGTTTAGGTAAGAATGTTCACTTTTAAAAATATAAATATTCAAAGATTTGCAAAAAAAAAAGCAAGATTTTTCAAAAATCGCAGATCTACAAGGTAGACAGGGGCGGATATTTGCACTAGGCATACCAAGCACTCGCGAGGAGGCCCCGAACCAGAGCTTTTCTTAAATCCGCCCCTGCTTGTAGATCTGCTATTTTTTGAATAGCCCAAAGAAATCTTAAAATTACACAGATGCGTTCCCGGTCTTAAAGAGTTAACAGCCGCCCATCCCCCCTCCCCCTCCGCAGCTCTTCCAGTTCCAGCATCAGGCAGGCAGGCAGGCAGACAGACAGACAGACAGACAGACAGACAGACAGACAGACAGACAGACAGGCAGTATCACAAGGTTAATTCACTAATGCAAACAGTGATGTGACTGGCAAACGTCAAAGACGTGATAGAATACCACACACACACACACACTTTAACACTCTTTAACAGGACCACAATGGAAATAAGCTCTCAAAACCTTGTTTTGTGGTTTATGATAGATTATGTTCATGTATACAAATGTACCGGTGTGTCGATAAAGATATCAGTCGTCAGTCAGTCAGTCAATGTTAAAGCATCATGAACCACTTTCAATCTGGCATAGAAAAAAGCCAATCTACGTGCTCACAATTCATGCATCATTGTGAGCTTTTGAAATGAGTTATTTTGGCAATTTGTTGTGCTCCAAAGTACTGTATACATGGTTAAATGTTGGTAGAGGTTTAGCTTGTGTCGTTATCTTGCCATGACGTAATTTCAAATATTGGTGAAATCTCTTCAATAAGTTGCTCTGTTCATTAGATATTGATGATCCAATAATCCACCTTGTTGACTTACGTTTCACAGTGAAACGGCTCTCAAAACGAACACTTTTGGCACAAACATGAACGCCAATAAAGCTAGATTCTGCTAGTGTGCAGAACTGCAAAACCTGCGTCAAACGTTTGCCTCTTCTTCTTCCGACCCCATATGTGCCAAAGCCAAATGTTCACATGCACTTGGTGTCTCTGTAGACAGTAGGTTTGAGCAGGGATGTTTCTTTTTGAAACCTCCACAGCATTCATATTTCATAACGACACCTCCGCTCAGAGCTGCACTCAAAGTTTTCAACATTTTCAAAAGAACCCCCGTAACTCTGAGAAGAGTACAAATTTGTACTCTTCTCAGGGTTACAGACCTGTAAGGCTCCGCTTAGAAACCCCTCAAGAAACACAGATGGTCCGTGGGAAACCCCACTTTGAGAACAAACTGCTCCAGAAGAGCCTATTCATATTTCATAACGCAACGAGCCAAACGCTGCACTCAATGAGTCACATGCACCTACTGTTTTTTTAACCACATGTACCCTCGGTGTCCCTTTTCTGGGGCTAACGTTCAGAAAAAAATTGCATATTTACAAGCAGTTACAAAAAACAGTTTCTGACCACGTCGTTCTTGCTTTCCAAAATATCGTCGGCGCTAAGACCCCGGTACCGAGTCAGGATTTCAGAGGCAATTATGCGGGCTGCGGGTGAGCGGGTCAGCCGCTCATGATTCATGATTTTACAGAATTATAGGTACGACCCGCGGGGCTCAACCCGCCCCGCGACAGCCATAGATTTATATATGGGTTCGCGGGGCGGGTTGAGGCGGGTTGGGTTCCGTGGCGGGGCGGGGCGGGGCAGGTCATGAAAAAACCTGACCCGCACATCACTACCGGTACCATTCGTTTGGGAGTGGTACTTTTTTTTTTTTACCCCTTTTTCTCCCCAATTTAGTCGCATCCTACTGTCTCACCAGCCAGTGAGGAGCCCCCACGGGGAGGACGTAGAGCCTTCGCCCTACTCCTCCCGCCCAACACTCCCCGCTGACAGACAGGTGCCGCCCCCCAGCCCATAGGAATACATGCAGTGGAACATGTCGCCCTCTCTCCGCCCGGCTTCCCTTCCCCCAACTCGGGGCCAATTGTGTTCGTAGACGCTCGACAAAGCCGGATGCACCACGGTGGATTTGAACCCACAACATCACGGGTGGCGGGCAGGCACTTTACCACTGCGCCACCTGAGCCCCTATGGGGTAAACTGAAACTTTGGGGAAGGGCACTTCTAACGTTCTATAGACAGATGTTGTAATGAGAACGGAGCTACCAGTAGGTGACGCCAAAAAAAGACTATTGAAACAAATGTTACAAAGTGTGAGTTCTTACAATACTGTCAATGTGGAACTTCACCAGCGGGGGAAAAAAAAATTTTCACCTGGGGTTTGTGTACGTGAGTTTTGTGTGTGTGTGTGTGTGTGTGTGCGCGTGTCTCACTTCGGCCAGAGGGTTTTAATCTGGTGACAAAGCGACAGGAGACAAGATGAGCCACTAGTGTACAAGGAAAGGTCATACTGCCAGTTAATCTCTCTCACACACACACACACACACACACACACACACACACACACACACACACACCCCTGCTATACTACACAGACACATCAAAACACACGCACTCACACACACACGCACACAGTGAAATCCTGCCATGTCATTGATCCCATTATTTGGAAGGTCATTGAACTCCTCTTCTTGTGGAGAGTTGTTGTCCCCCCCCCCCCCCCCCCCCCCTCTCTCTCTCTGCAGACCTCAGTGCTCTCTCTCCCTTGTCAACACTGTGTAAGGATTAATTACATGGCCATGGTGGGGGGGGGGGGCGGGGGGGCTGGATATGGGTCCGTTATCATGAGGTCTCATGAGATAATATTTCTGCTGCCATTACTCACACCACTGTGCGCACACGCACGCACGCGCACACACACACACACACACACACACACACACACACACACACACACACACACACACACACACACACACACACACACACACACACACACACACACACACAGTAAGTTGGGGGGATCGATAAAATCTCAAAGCTCACTAAAAATCATAAAGAAGGCCAGCTCTGTGGTCGGCCTCCGTAATGAAGCGCTGCAGTCAGTCCCAGAGAGGAGGAGGATTAGGGACCAACTGAACTCCATCCTGGTTAACCCCTCCATCCCATCCGCTCTATGGTGAGCTGCAGGGTAGTAGGGTGAGCACCTTCGGCCAGAGGCTCACTCTCCCCCCCCGAACATGCATACGGACAGTGGTGTAAAGTACATTTACTCAAGTACTGTAGCCTACTTAATAACAATTTTGAGGTATTTGCACTTTACTTGAGTATTTCCAATTTCTAAAACTTCTACTCCACTACATCTCAGATCCTAATATTGTACTTTTACTCCACTACATTTATTCAAAACTTTAGTTACTGTGTAGATTTAGATTATTATTACAAAACATACAATACCCACATAGCCACAAATAGCTCACAATGCGTTGTGGTGCGACGCATTGTGAGCTTGTAGATCTGCTATATATATGTTTATGCATTTGAAAACTTGAAATGGGACATTCTGCATAATGACTACCTTTACTTTTGGTACTTTAAGTACATTTTGATACAATTATTTTTTGTACTTTTACTCAAGAAAATGTTGAATTCCGGACTTTTACTTGCCAACTGCCATCAGACGCATAAGATGCATAAGAACTCTCTCCCTCAATGCATATGGTCCTAGTGTCGGCCCTGCTCTTGTGTGATTATGTCTATCTGTGTCTGATGCGTTTATGTTTATCTGATAGAAGATTATTTTTTTTTGTTACACTGTGATGCTGTAACGCCACAATTTCCCTTCGGGGATTCATAAAGTATATCTCATCTCATCTCATTTTGTTTCCAGGGGTGGTAGAATTGAGCCGCCGACATGTGCAACGTGAATAGATTAATAAAACGATAATATAGCTTCACTTTGGTTGGTAACATGAAAAGTAACTTGTTCATTTAATACTAATAACACTGATTTATAATTCAATCAAATTGTATTATGTTGCATTACTTAGTTACCGCTAAAAGCAATACATTACCTTAATTAGTTACTTACTTTTGTAACTAGTTACCCCCAACACTGCCTAGGATATTGACACATTGATAGAATGTCTCTGTGCTGTCTGGGAGATTCTTCTTTACGTTTCCACAGTTCACTAGTTTTCCATCCTCAGACAGGATGAGCCAGGCATTTGCTGTTCCTTTCTTTTCACATGTGACAACCTCCTATATGGAGTATAAATATACACTCTTTACTTTAGACTCTTAGATACTTTAGACGTTAGCTATATATAGCAACATAAGTTTTTCAGAAAACTTTAGGATTTAGAACATTGGTTTAGAACAGTGTGTCTCTAAAATAGTAGATATACAAGCTCACATTGTGTCACTTTGTGCCGCGCTTCAAAAATAAAGTGTATATTTTAACGCAAATCTTCTCTTCTGGAGGTCCCTGGCACAAAACATTTTCAGATGGGGGTCCGCGGCCAAACATATATACATTTGGGGACTCCCAATCCCGACGACCTTTGCTGTGTGTCACCCCCATCTCTATCCCCATTTCCTGTCAGCCCACTATCCTATTTGTCATATTAAAAAAATATATAATACGAAGCCAAACAGAAATGTAATTTGTATATATTCCAATGTCAAAACCACAATTAAGCCGTTGTCAAGTAAAACGTCATACGTGACAGCCCAGCACAACACTGCAGATTACACTGCTGTGCTGCCTGTTCTGCTGTACAGAGAACTTTACTCTTTCCTGCGTTCTACTTTCAAGGACAATCGGGCATGCATCGCTCCGGTCAAGGAGTAGTTGTGATGGGGGTCCTGAGCGGTGTCGTGGGGGTCGCGACCGTGGGCCGAATGGAAGTGCAGAGCGCTGTGGCGCGCCGCAGAGTGACGGAGCAAATTCACTTAGACGTGTGTAGAGCGGCTCGGGGGTTAAACGCTTGTGACACCTCATTCTTTGGCTGACAGAGAAACAGAGCTAACCTTGGCTCCGATTGGCAAGTAATGATTTTCTGGCGCTGCCGCCTTGTAAACACTCAATCCAGCTAAACGGTGCGTTTCGCACTTTTTAAGAAAGAGCTACGCGGTGAGGGTTCATCTAAACGTCCACCTGGGGGAGCGTCGAACACGTTCTCACATGCGCGCACACACACACACACACACATAAACACAAGCTCAAGCACACACACACACACACACACACACACACACACACACACACACACACACACACACACACACACACACACACACACACACACACACACACACACACACACACACACACACACACACACACACACACACACACACACACACACACACACACACACACCCCTTGATGTGTGAACACTTTGAAATACACTGCATTGTGAGGACACCCTAGCCTGGCATGTCCAGACTAATATCACTGCGTAGATATTAGTCTGGAATCTCTGCGTGGAACCTGCATTTCCAAGGGGCCCCCAAAAATGCCTCTGGTGGTAAACCCGCTCCATATTTGCATACTGGGCCCTGATTGGTGCCCCACAACTTCGGGCGCATGGAAATCCTATCACAACTGAGCGGGGCCCGACTAAATCTGCCGAGGGCTTTTTTTTTTCTTTTCTTTTTTTGCACTGACAGATTCTGCCGGTTTCCAGGCTAAGGAAAACCTGCATACTGAAACCAAAAGACACCAATAAGTCTGTAATGTAAGTCAATATAGATGCATGATATATAAACAGCTGAGAATCCTGGCTTTTGTCTCATGACTCAAGCCCCCAGTCACCGTTATACAGTAAACAAGTCCTACGCAGGTCAGTTTCACTAGACTGCATCTGTCACCATCATGCAAATAAGGCCTGCATGAGTCCAGATTACAATTTAGGCATTTACTTATCCAGAGCGACTTAAAAGTGTGACATCGGTATAAGCAGAGTAAGCATGAACTCTAGTCAACAAACAAGGTAAATAGCCACATAGGTAGAGTGCAGAGACAACAATCTAGTGCCTCAAAGAAACTATGGGATACCAGATCAATGGGTTTTTACACGTAGTGGAACAGCCAGCGGGTCAATCATATAATCCCAGTATCTTGTCTCAGCACTCGGCACATACAAGCAACAGACAAAATGTTCCCCCACTGCACTGCTGGGAAATGTCATGAAATAAAACAGGAGATGCCATGTAGCAAGGCCATTTACACACCACGATCACACACACACACACACACACACACACACACACACACACACACACACACACACACACACACACACACACACACACACACACACACACACACACACACACACACACACACGATCACACCCGATCGAAAGCACTCACCTCGCTCTATGAGTGTGCCGAGTCTGTGTGTCTAGCAGCATCCAGTGGGTTTGATGTAGGCCTATTCACCTGAAAGACACAAGAGAAAGACACATATCAGTCCATTTATATTCCCACATTTATTATCAGCATTATTAATCAAGCTTTCGTATCATTTATTATTTTTGCTAGACGCATAGATACACCACGTGTCAATTAATCTATCAGACCTTAGAATTAATCAGCAGACACATACACAGGCCTTAGAATGAATCAGCAGACACATACACAGGCCATACATAAGCAGACACATACACAGGCAAACTTTTTTGCGAAGATTTCATCGTCTTGCGTTCATTCTCAACCTCTCTCAAACCCCAACCCCCTAACCCTATCAAAGTCAGTCCAATACAATTCGGGACACCAACGTTGTCCCCAAATATGGCTTGGTTCAGGAAAACGCAAGCATACAATATATTCATAACTATATATGTGAGGAGGAAATCACATCATCACATCCTTCTTGAAATCAAATGCAAATGAGATTTCCTGAAGGGGGGGGGGGGGTTTACCAGGCTAGCATGTAGCTGCTAGGGCGTTAACGTCACCTCCATCTCACATACACACACACACGGTCAAGAAAACCCATGCATGCACTTGTAGATTGGCCATTTGGGTTATTTTCGGTGCGCAACAACAAAGGGGCCGTGTCCATTGAGTTTTTGCTTCACTGAGGTTTTTTTTTTTGTCATGAAAACACCAAAGCGCTCACCTAAAAACTCTTAAAAACGCCCGAGTTGAATATATTTCAGCTCTCAGCAAGCCAATCAAAACGTCACACGTGAACGCACGAGCGCAACATAATCACTGTGCTGCTGGGGTTTCCAAAACATGTGCCGCTCCCATTGGAAACAATTCAAAACATACGCTGCACTCGGCCAACAAACGTGTTGGTGGACCAAGTATACATTTTATATCATACTTGTGGGGAGATAGCACTACAAGTGAGCTGGCGCACGCTCGCTCGCTCGCTCACACACACACACACACACACACACACACACACACACACACACACACACACACACACACACACACACACACACACACACACACACACACACACACACACACACACACACACACACACACACACACAGCCAACCGTTTTTCATTTCGCAGTGTCCCTCAGTAAAGATGTCAGCCTCCACAGTGAAGTGACTGCTCTGTAGATTGTGTCGTACCGCTGTAAACGTTATACCGTAACCATTTTGTGCAGCAGCCGGCGGTCGGCTATGTGTGTTTTGTTGTTTTCTGCTGACGTTCGACCGTAATCAAATTCCATCCGCATCCACTTTACTGCGACTTAAACCTTGAAAGTCTCCCAGAGATAAAGTCCTCCAACAGCGTTGCAAGATTTTGTGAGAAAAAGATAAAGCAGAGAGGTCTATGAAAACAAGCTCCAAAATAAGTGACGGGGTCGTAGGACACACACGCAGGGGGTCGACAGATCGACAAGCTCACAACATGACGTGTTGCGTCGCATTGTGAGCTTGTCGATCGGCTATTTTCAGCAAATACCCATACACAGACAGGAAATATACTCTTACTATGTGGCAGTGTCACAAAAAGTACTCACAATAGCATCTACTATTATTATTTTTTTAATTGATTTAAGGACAACTTTCCAGGAATGTAAAGCCTGCTGTTTGTATTTGCTTGGATTCCCCATCGATGATGTCACTGGTAGGCGGGTTTCTGACATGTCCAGAGCCTTCCTCTGAGACACAGAGGCCCTCATTTATCAACGGAGCGTATAAACCGGCGTATATTTTTCCATATATTCGGCCGTACACCAACGTCGAAGTCACATTTATCAACGACTCCTACACAGCCGATCCGAGCGTACATTTGGTCCCAGCCTTGATAAATGTCACGGCTGAAACCGACCGTCATTTAAATAACACGCCCTTAAATATTCTCAAAACGCCACCATTTTACGACATGAACCAGAATACAACCAAAGACATCATGAAAAGCCAATAAGAAAGAGTTTCCCCCGCTCGCCTCGCCATACACGCACACGCCCCTCTCTTTCTCACACACACACACACACAGACACACACACACACACACACACACACACACACACACACACACACACACACACACACACACACACACACACACACACACACACACACACACACACACACACACACACACACACACACACACACACACACACACACGCCCAGCTGTGTTTTTCATGTAATCCGTACCGTAGCGGTACAATCTTTGTCACGTAGGCTTGTAGCCTACATGAATGACATATTATGATACCAATCACATCGCCATGAATGGAATACGTTTGTATATTAATTTATTTAACCCATACCGAGCAGTGTGCGTTCGAGTTACACTAAAATAAAGCCGTCATGTAGGCTATTCCCATTTCCCAGTGAGACTCGGACCGTCGGACGGGCGAGTCCCGTCCCGCTCCGCATTAATGAGAGATAGCCTGGAGAGAACATTAATGGATGAAGGTTGGTGTGTGTTGGACCATGGGTTAAATGTCTGATCTCCCGGTGGCCATGAAAATATAACAGCAGCGCCGCTGCACCGGTCTAAACTCCCGAGAGTGCTCTCGCAGAAGCGCTCGTATATTTTGAAAATAGCAGATCTACAAGCTCACAACGTGTCGCGATGCGACGCTGGCTTGTGAGCTTGTAGATCTGCTATTTTCAATGCAGCCAGATCTACAATCTTATCTGAATGACTGTTAAAGCAGTTTGTTTAAACTACTTTACAAAATGTCATATTTTCACAGGGATTATTTATTAGTGTAGATATACATTTATGAGTGGATTATGTGTCCAGATGCCTGTCAGACAGTCAGACAATGCTGCTCCGCAGGTCTAGGATGGAATAAACGGGCGCAGCCAACGTCAACAACTGGTCTCGACCAGACGTGAGATCTCAGCTTACGGTAGGATGAATCGAAAGTCAGGATTTATTGATAAATGCCGAAAGGTGCGGTGATCTCGCCGTACGCCCATTATTTGGTCTGCACCCCGTTGATAAATGAGGGCCAGAGTAGACAAAAATGGCTCCATATTATAATGAGCATTAGTGCGGACCAATTATATGAAGATTTGAGTCATCCTTTAAGTATAAAATGGGCTTAATTGGTTAATGTATGTTTTGCGATTATTAACTAAAACTACAAAGTAAGTTGCATCTGAAGTTTTCAAATAAGTGGAGTGGAGTGAAACGATTCGCCTCTGAAATGTAGTGGATTAAAAGTATAAAGTATTAAAAAATGGAAATACGCAAGTAAAAATAATACTCCTAAATGTATGTTACTTTCCACCAATGTATTGTAAGCATTTTGGCAATAGCTGATGGCTGTTATGTGTTACTTTACTTGAGTATTCCCATTTCCTGAATCAAATGTACTTTTTACTCCACTACATTTGACACCTTTACTATATACTTTGCCCATTGATTATTAATAATCAATCAAATTATTAATAAAAACATAATGCAGTATGTGATTCTGAAATGGGCACTCTGCATAATGAGTACTTTTACTTATGCTACTTTAAGTATATTTTGATAACTTTGTACTTATCTTTATGCAGGACTTGTACTTGTAACAAAGTATGTTTACTCTGAGGTAATTCTACCTCTACTGAAGTCCAAAATCTGAGTACAGATTTTTTGTTGTCTTCTGCTGATGTTCGACTGAAATCAAATTCCGCCCGCTTTCCACTTTACAGCTACTTAAACCTTGAAGTCTCCTAGAGATAAAGTGTGGAATCTCACAGTGCAGACTTTATATTGGCTCCTAGAAATGATCAAAATGCCTCCCTCCGGGGTCTTATCTGATGTTAACTATTAGCGTCTGATCCTAGGTCAGCGCTCCGGCTGCACGTATCTGATAAAGCCAGACACGTTTTAGCACTTAAACAGTTCACCTCAAGCACCGTCAGCCCTTCTCAGCTTGAATAAAACATGAACAGAACCTCTGCTACATGCAGACACAGGTATAGAACTTTTTCTTTTTTTCCCCTTCTTGTCGGAATGGAAAAGTCTTGAATAAAACCATCAGTTTAACTGTGTACACATTGAACCAAATGGACCCTATTAGAAGATAAGGAAATGTGTGCAGGACCGTTTTTACATTGGGTCCTGTCAAGCAAGGAGCCTTGCTGTCCATTAGGAAGTGGACAGACAGACTGACAGACAGACGGCCTGAACATCTAGTTTTAAGATCCACAGACACACTTAACCACATTCACTTTCACTATTGTGCCTTTAATTTAACCCCAAAAAGAGCTGGTCCATGCTGTAATGGTTGTGTTTTAAACAAGGAGCATACAGACATCTGGACAATTTCAAGGGGCCTAACATTGCGGTGGGAAGTCAGTGGAAAGTCCAAGCCTTGTCACGTTCGACAGGTGTGAAATGGCATCATTTCTTTCACACCTGGGTGGCAATTCAATGGTGGAAATTCAAGCGGGGACAAAGAGTGAAATCAGGCACGACAATGGAGGGAAAACATGACTTTACAGGCAAAGATCAGGGAAGTGTGAGGAGGTCGGCCATCTCATGTTACACGTACTGTACAGCACAGTTGCTGTTTCGGGGGATTACAGTGGCTGTGAAGTTTATGTGTAGTGTGGTGGAAAAAGTACTCAAATTCTTTACTTAAGTAAAAGTAGGCTACCAATACTGCAATATTAAAATACTCTGTTAGGGCGCGCTCCCACCAAGAGTTGGCTGGCCGCTGTTAAACGCAGGTTGTGCGCGGCCACAGTTTTTTGCAGCCAGCTGATAAAAAAAAAACGCTGTGACGCACCTGTCACTCACATTCAAGACCGTCCCCGTAGCCCGCACCGCCTTGCCATGTTGCTTCCTGAGTCTTGAGACGGTCCGCCTTCGACTCACCCGATTGGACAGAGGGAGAAAATCAGCTCCTGCCTCCAGTAGTTTTATGCTTAGTCGCGGAGAGCAGATAAACGCAAGGTCTGCGCGACAAGCGGAAAAATCTGCTCTTGCGTGAATCCATGCATTTACATTGACAATGCATTGGCAGATTCTGCCCCAGAGGTAAAATAAAAGTGCGGTGGGAGCGCGCCCTTACAAGTAAAAGTCCAGAATTAAAAATGTACTTGAGTAAAAGTACAAAAGTATTGGCATCAAAATGTACTTAAAGTACCAAAAGTAAAAGTACTAAATATTTGAAAATAGCAGATCTACAAGCTCACAACGCGTCGCGATGCGACGCGTTGTGAGCTTGTAGATTGGCTATTTTCAAATAGCCCATGTATAAAATAGGGCTAAAGTGGTTAATTTAGTTTTATAATATCATAATTTATATCTGAAAAGTAACTAGTAACTAAAGTTTTCAAATAATTGTAGTGGAGTAAAAGTACAATATTTGCCTCTGAGATGTAGTGGAGTAGAAGTAAAAGTATTGGAAATTGGAAATACTCAAGTAAAGTACAAATACCTCAAAATTATACTTAAGTACAAATGTACTTAGTTAGTTTCCACCACTGAGGATTACAATTGTCCAACACGCAGCAGCTTTTAGTGAGCGGCCTCTGCAGTCCACACACAGTGTGGGCCTAAAACTGTCCCGACACGTTGTAAGATCTCACTGGACTAATTAGCAGTGGTGGAAGAAGTACTCAGATATTTTACTTAGCAATACCACATTACAAACATATTTACAAACACATTACAACTAAAAGGCCTGTGTTCAAAGTGTTACTTGAGTAAAAAGTGCAAAAGTATTGGCATCAAAATGTACTTAAAGCCGAAAGTAAAAGTAATAAAAAGTTTGAAAATAGCAGATCAACAAGTTTGTAGATCGGCTATTTTCAAATGCCTATGCATAACATAGGGCTACGGTAAGTACAGCACTTGAGTAAATGTACTTATTTACTTTACACCACTGCTAATTAGAAGCAGTTGGTGCTGAATTCTGCGAGTGAAAGCGGTTGTGCATGCGTGCGTTTTCCTTGTAAACTACCAGGTGTAGGTGTTAGGCCCCCCCCCCCCCCCTCCGTATCCACTGTGGTGCATTCCGGCTTGGTCGAGTGGCGTCATTTATTGCCGCTCTGTCATTTTCACTCCCTAATGCGTCACTATAGGCAGTGGTGGAAAAAATACTCAAATGTTCTACAAAAGTACCAATACTGCACTATTGAAATACTAAGTTACAAGTAAAAGTTCAGAATTAAAAATGTACTTGAGTAAAAGTACAAAAGTATTGGCATCAAAATGTACTTAAAGTACCAAAAGTAAAAGTACAAAAATGTTTGAAAATTGCAGATCTACTGTACAAGCTCACAACGCGTCGCGATGCGACGCGTTGTGAGCTTGTAGATAGGCTATTTTCATATAGCCTAGGTATAAAATAGGTTTAAAGTGGATAATGTATGTTTCATAATATCATAATTTATATCTGAAAAGTAACTAAAGTTTAAAAAAAGTTGTAGTGGAGTAAAAGTACAATATTTGCCTCTGAGATGTAGTGGAGTAGAAGTAAAAATATTGGAAATTGGAAATACTCCTGTAATTTACTTAAGTAAATGTAACCACTGGGTATTAGTGAGATCATGACGTAAAAATGTGGTCTCTCTCTCACACGCGCACGCATATGCGCACACACTTACACACACAGAGTCACCAGAGGAGAACATTGCACTCCTGTGAATCTGCAAACCCTGGGTTACGTTTCATGCCAACGTTCTTTGAATTGTTTATTCCTACAACGCTTGCACCGTTGGCGCTCCAGGCTTCCCCCAGACCCCAAGAGAGCCGCGCGGAGCTGCCACATCCTCCTGGTAAAAAATGAGACAATTTCTGCAATAAATTAAATTTGTGCTGAATGCAAAGTATGTCGTCGGTGTCGGGATGGAAACCTTGCATGTCCAAAAACTGGGATTGTTCAGGAAATGAAAAAAAAAAGAGAACTCGGCTCCAATTGATTCGATGTCGTTGTTATTAAGTCACAAGCAATTGTTAATACTTTCTATTGGTTAAATATTGATATAACCCACGGACACATTTAACCACTTTCACTTAAAAAATATAATGTTTTAAGCTCACAACACATCGCAATGCGACATGTTGTGAGCTTGCAGATCGACTATTTTTGTAGTGACACAAATTTTTGTGTGACACTATAGCAGTGGTCTCAAACTTAAACGTTTCAAGGACCCCCCTTAACTCTGACAGTATAAAAATGGAACCAAATGGATCCTAACGGGTCCATTTGGTTCCATTCTTATACTGTCAGAGTTACAGACTTCTAAGTGTTCCTTTAGACCCCCCCTCAAGGACCCCTGATAGTCCCTGGACCCCACTTTGAGAACCACTGCACTATAGTATGATGTAGCAGGACATTAATTCAAAATATTTTCTTAAAAGAAAAAGAAAAGTTGCATTACGGAGATACAAGGTTTACGGTTTACGCCCGACGGTGACGATACGAAAGTATTATTGTGTCTCAGTGGTGGCTGGGGAACGGATTCCCAGCGTGCCGCGGGGTGCGTCTGTGTACATTATTGCTGTATTATTGTGTTATTGAGTTAGTATTTGCTATGGAATTGGGAATGCATCGGGGGGGGGGGGAGAGATTCGTGTTTATGTTGTAATTAATGTCGTTGGTTTTGTTCGGTTCAGAATGTATTTTGCGCTATGCCGTCGCCACAACCTCCTGCGTAGAGCAATGGAGTTGAACAGTGGTGCATGAAGTACTCTGATTGTGTTTTTTAAGCAGTGCAACATCTGACATTGTGTGAGATGTTGTTCAGACGGCACTACTCGGTGCGTATTTGTGAGTGCAAGTCTGGCGCGTGTGAGTGGTGCACTGTGCCTACTGTATGTTTGTTTTTAATTAGTGTAATTAGTTGCATCTTTGTGTGAAATTAGTTGAAGCTGTTTATGTCATACTCACATATACATACATATGAGCGTGCGCGCGCACACACACACACACACACACACACACACACACAGTCCCTTGTAAATACAGCTGGCACCGATTAAAGATATGTATTGAGACACAATGTACTTAGTATGAAAATGCTCCAAATATTTCAAGCTTGTTGGAAATAATAGAACCATATATTGGATTGTATTGTCAAGTAGCCTAATTTGAGCTAATTTAGAGTCAAATTACACAGGGATACAATTGAGAGCATGTTAGGAATGCTTGGCACCAGGTTTGTGTTGTGGTGACATCACCAGACCAGAGCCCTTGTGAACATAACAAGACCAGGAGACCTGGTTCTGCCAGACCCAGACTTCACATGACGTGTCAGCCTGTGTCTATGCCCATGTATGGACGAAAGGGGGACAGACTTTTATGGCTGGGGCCTAAGGACAAAGTGACCAACACCTGTTTTTTGCCCATGTATGGAGAAAACAGGTACAAAACATGCCCATGTATGGACGAAAGGGGGACAGACTTTTATGGCTGGGGCCTAAGGACAAAGTGACCAAAACCATTTTTTTGCCCATGTATGGAGAAAACAGGTACAAAGCCTCATGTAATTATTGCCACCCCCTACTATTTTCCATAGAGATTTCAATTGTTAAACATTCAACTAAGTTATCAATCACAGTTGTCATGTTTTCTACTACCTTGTAGTTAGTGTGGTTGCCCTAACAGGGCAAACAGACTATAGTAATCCTCACACTTCATTATTCTTCTTATTAATATTATAGATAAACAATATTTCAAAACACATCACAGCCCACAGTTTTTATTCCCCAATGTAGTGCCATATCTTAAAATGACCGTCTTGACAACATTTCTTTTCCCCTGGATTCCTTGGGTCACGACGCATCTCCCCATATAGGCCACGCCCATTTGCGTCAGGATACATTTTCCGCCATTTAGAATTTTCTTCAAAACACACTTTTAGCTCCTCCTCCCATATATTTTGTCCAAATTTCACAAAAATCGGTACTCATGATCTCTGGGCCCATGCCATTTACGGACGAACATACCGTTCGTCCGTAAATGGCTTCCAAAGTTAGTGGGAGGGCCCCGTTTTACCAAAAATGCTAGAAATCACGAACGAAACGTCCACTCAATCCCAAATTTGAATCAAATGTCGAGGGTGGTTTACTCAACGAATCCCCAAAAGAATTTCCATTTTGACCCATAGGGGGCGCCACAAATGCACAAAACGTAACCGTTTGATGCAAAAACATGATTTTTGGGGGGATCAATCCTCTCTAAATGAAACGCAAGTGATCTCAGGAGTGACGTGACAATGTAATTGGCGCAGCCTCCGACGGTATTCCTCCCAGCGTATTCCTAGAGCCCGGCGGCCGCGCCCCGCGACTCGCGTCGGCGCAACCACACTTTGCAATTGCCCTGAATTGCGACGTGTCTAGTTCAAATTACTATCCACATACACAGCTACTCCTCCGCCACCTTTATTGTTTCTGTTTATATAGTTAAATTCATATCCAGCCAGCTCCAAATCCACTCCGTTGTCAAGGTTGATCCAAGTCTCAGTTATGGTAATTATATTGAATGGATGTGTAAACTGACTTAAGTATTTCTTGATTTTTTTAAAGTTAGCATACATAATTCTACTATTAAAATGGATTATTGATAATTTTCCATCAGCCTTGATGGACTGGTTTACTGGTCATGTGTGTAATAGTAGCAATTGTCATTGATGTTGGAAAATAAATTATTGTCCGGGTCTATATCATTTTCTATGTCCAGTAAATTATGATCCGTGTATTCACATGATTTCAGTTCCAGAGTATCATAATCCATAATCATTTGCGTTAACTGTGTACTGTCTCCTGAAGTAGATGAATGAGTTATTTCGGTGTGTGTCATGGTTGAATGTTTGTTTAGTCACATAGCGGTGTGGATTTACCTTACAGTCCCGACCCTGTTGCTCACTGGTGTTTGTCCAGTTCCTCGATGCTTCGTATACACAATACTTTGGCCTCCTCCGGTGCTCCGTTGAGTTTGATGAAAACTTTGTAGTTGGTGGTCCATGTAGATTGGACTTTCTTGTCTTTCCTTATGAAGCGTGCTTTCCTGGCGATGTCAGCGTTGCGTTTGGTGAGATGCTCATTGAGGTCAATCTGGGAACCCATCGCCAACTGAAAATGAAAAACAGCGCCCTCTGCTGTTTGTTCTATGTCTGTTGGCTCTGGGCGGAAGAAAACGTAACGCCAGAGCGCAAGGAAACCGGGGTTTAGAGGTCTGCCTTCAGCTTTCACTTCCGGTGGGTGCCACTATGTTTTCATTCCCACTAACAATATTTCTACACGGAACACTAACACCACTTCTCCCAGAGAACATGGATCGTTTTGGTTATAAGCCCACTTGTTTCTATGATGAAAGAGTAAGTGAAAATGTGAATATCTTTCTGTGGTTTTGTCTGCTCCGCGGACGCTATTGTTAAATTAGTTTGGGTTTGTTTCGAGGGGGAAAGATCGACGGACATGTGAATCCCGCCCACTACATTTGATTGGGTAAAGCGCGGCCTGCTTCCTGATCTGAATGCGCACACGTTATGACGAACCTCCCCGACATATTCCAACGCAGTGCAGAATCTGTTCTTGAGAGATTACATTGAGGTAGACATTGGATCCCTTCAGTTTCCTTCCCTGTTTCATCAGTGCAATTTTTCTTTTTCGATTGACAAACCTCATGATGACGGTTGATGATTTGTCCTTGTCATTTCTCCGTGAGAGAGTGTGGCAAATGGAGTGATCCTGTGCTTGCTTACCCCGCACAAACTTTCGGAGCTTTTGTCAATTATATAGTAGTAAGAAGTAAGATAGTAAGATAAGATTTCTACAATGTATGTAGTGTTTTATGAGGAGAGCACGTGACAAGAAATGAGTCCTGCTTATTATTGTAGGCCTATACAAGCAGTGTCATGAAGCATCAGGGCATTAATTCACGTGTTGTGATGCATTGTGAGCTTGGAGATCCATTGTCAGCTGTTCTTATCAATGATGGACAAAACCAACTCCACTTGAGCTGGATTTGGGTAAAGTGGTGATAATATAATGACATATGCAAGTATTTGACAATATATTAAGTCACAATACCAACTTTGATGAGGCAATATTGCTTTGTTTGGTTTTCTTCATTTCCTGAAAAAATACTTTTTTTTTTCTTCTTTTTTTTTAATGGTCATTTTGGAGTTAGCTGGTTTCTGCCCGATTGCAGAAAGTGCTGTAAATTAAACAAAGCCTGGGGACACTTTTACTGAAATGAAAAGATGAATACAAAATAAAGAAAGTGCAAAACATTCCTCCTTCCCTCAACCCTCTTAGCCAAAAAATCATGGGTTCATCAGGAAGTATTTATGTTCTCTATGGTGTAGACCAGGGTTAAACAGTCAACAGCTTTCCCTCTCTTCCTCACTGTGTTACTTCTTTTCCCAAGTGGACTTCTTGTTACTCCTTGCAGCACTGAGTAACTTGTTGTCTTTCAAAGCACAGAGCTGTGAAACTCTGAACAGGACCGCTCAAAGTTGAGTGTGATCAGGAGCTCACTCCCCATGAGCTCCACTGAGCACCTGTTTCTGCTGTCACTCCACGTGTTGGTCATTCTGGAAAACAAAAATCCTTTCCACATATCAGTGATGCTGGGATGCTCAAGATGTGGCTGATGATAGACAGCATGTTAGGCAGGTCAGCTACTTGAAAAACAGCCATCCACCTGGTGGCCACACCTTTGGACTTCCATTCATCCTCAACATCTTCTCTGAGCCTCTTCAGAATGGTATTGGCTGTGGTGCCTTCATCATAAAGTTCATCCATCTCGACTTTATGGATGAGGTTGAGCTTACTAACCACCTTCTCGTGTCATTAAAGGTCAAGGTGCCATGGTGCAGAGAGAGAAAGTTTGCAGTGAGAACAGACAGTTGTCTTCTGAAAAGGTGAACCATTTCTCATCATATGAGATTGCCTTGTTAAGAAATGCTATGGAATCTGCCCTTGCCATGTTTGCATCATGTGGATGGAGGAGCATCTTCCTCAGTGGAGTCCTCACTGAGCTTGAATCTGTTTGGGAAACTCTTCCCCCAGGCTGATGAAGTAAGACTTCAGGGCAGTAAATACATGTTTATGTATTAAGCCTTTAAAAACTTGACATTAATAAACAATCAACCATAATAGTCTACTAAAATAGACTAGGCTATGACCACGTCAGCAGCCAAGAATTGGGTAGGTGAACACTGACATCTTGTAAAAACCCAACCAGATAAAAAAGATGTAATCAGACAAACACGGACACACCGTCAGTGGCATTAACATACACAAATATACAAATTATTTGTATATACAAGGCCGATCGATGCCCGCAGGGAATGATGCCTGTTGGGAACATAATCCCCTCTAATAATGAAATACACCCTGTACCCTTTTGAACCTGTTGTCAGAGAACTCATCTTACCCCTCCATCTGCCTTTCATGTTTGTATATGGAGATCTCTTCCTCTGTTTGTATAAGTAATTTGATCTCCAATTAAGGGGATCCCAGATGACATCAATATGACGTCATAGTTTCAGACATCAAACGGACAGTTCATACAGAGATAATTAATGTGCATTCTTCAGGGATGTCCATGCATGGAGTTCTATTGTCGCACAGTGGTTCTGGACAACCGATAGGTCACACATAACACTCAACCAGATTCTGCACATTTCGTCAACAACATTTTCCCAACACACTCCATCACGACTCCACCTCCAAGATGTCCAACCTCCAAGTATACAATGACAAATTCACTAATTGCAATGATGCCTGCGCAAATCATTAGTTTGGAATGCTTGGCAACAGTTTGTGTTGTGTGTGACATCAGACCAGAAATCTGCTAAACATATATATAAGAACAGTACATCAAAGAGAAAGTGTTACTTCAAACAGAATCTGTTGAGGTTGTCTGATTGAAAACCTTCCCCATAAAAGCCAATGGACTTCAAATTCGGCTGTGTCCAAGATATATAGTATAGTCAAGAACAATATAAAGAGTAAAAATACAGATATATAGAGGGGAGACAGACAAGTGAGCCAAGAGAAGATGAGGACAAATCTCCAAGCCAAAAGAGAACAAAGAATTCCATCCAAATCACAGTCCAAGGATTGCAGCATCTTTGATGAAGAACCAGCGGACGTTCAAATTGCCGGCTCTATAACCAGCCAGAGAAAAGGAGGTGGAACTGATGAATCAAGATCTTACCAAGACTTTAACTCAGCCAGGAGAAGTAAAGATAGATCTGATGACTTACACAAGAAAGAAAACCACATATGTAAACAGTGTGGTAAGAGTTTCAGTCAGTCAGGTAACCTGAAGACGCACCAACGTGTCCACACTGGAGAAAAACCTTTCTGCTGTAAACAGTGTAGCAAGAGTTTCAGTCAGTTATGTGACCTGAAGAAGCACCATCGTATCCACACAGGAGAACAACCTTTCCACTGTAAAATGTGTGACAAGAGTTTCAGTCAGTCAAGTTCTTTGACAGGACACCAGCGTATCCACACTGGAGAAAAGCCTTTCCACTGTAAAATGTGCGACAAGAGTTTCAGTGAGTTAGGTTCTTTGACAATACACCAGCGTATACACACGGGAGAAAAACCCTTCCTGTGTAAACAGTGTGGTAAGAGTTTCAGTAGGTCAGGTACTTTGAAGACACACCTGCATGTCCACACTGGAGACAAGCCTTTCCACTGTAAACAGTGTGATAGGAGTTTCAGTCAGTTAGGTGACCTGAAGAGACACCAGCATGTCCACACCGGAGAAAAGCCTTTCCACTGTAAGCAGTGTGATGCGAGTTTCAGTCGGTTGGATAAACTGAAGAGACACCAGCGTATCCACACTGGAGAAAAACCTTTCCTCTGTAAGCAGTGTGATGCGAGTTTCAGTCGGTTGGATAAACTGAAGACACACCAGCTTATCCACACTGGAGAAACATCCTTCCACTGAACAATTTGGGAAACGTTTCAGTGAGTTATAAGAACTTTGAAGACACACCATCGTATCCAAACTGGAGAAAAACATTTCCACTGTAAAAAGTCTGACAAGAGTTTCAGTGAGCTAGGTTATATGAGGACCAGCGTATCCACACATTAATAAAACCTTTCCCCTGAAAACATTGTTACGAGAGTTAAAGCCTTTTTAATTGCAGGGTGCAGGAAAATAAAGTAACAACATTTTGATGTCAATACATCTTTAAAAGGTGAATATGTATTGACATTGAAACGTTTTCACGTTATTTGCCTGCACCCTTCAATTAACAAGACATGACACGCAGTCATGTATACCAGCTTGCTTCATTTTGTCTGCGTGTGTGTGTGTGTGTGTGTGTGTGTGTGTGTGTGTGTGTGTGTGTGTGTGTGTGTGTGTGTGTGTGTGTGTGTGTGTGTGTTCTGCCATGTATATGCGGCTTGTTTTAATAGACCTGGTTCATGATTTGTCTCGCAGAATCTGGCAACACTACTAGTGGCTCCCCATTGAATAGACCTGGTTGCTTATTTCTCTCGCAGAATGTGGCAACACTGCTACAGTATCTGTTTTGGCCAGTTATATCCCCCTGAACAGCCAATCCGTCCACTTTGGAGAAATATTCATCCACTAGTGTAATAGGAAATCAAAATTGTTGGAGATTCTGAAGACACAAACTTGTCAACAATGGAGAAAAAAAAACACGTTCTGGTCTGAAGAAACAGCAGCGTCTCCACACTACACAATGTTGGGCACCAGATGAAAACAACAAAACATGTATGGTCTGAAACACACTACCTACTGGACAGAAAGACCATGAGCACAGACACACTCATGGGTCTGTGGCTTAATGCCTATCAACCAGGGGTTCTTGAAATGGAAAAGGTTGCAAATCACTGAGCTAGACTCTTTCAGAGTAAGCCTGGCATTAGTAAGAGTAAGTGAATAGCGATCATTGAAACCTTGCCCAAATATGTAGTCATACATAATTATGTTATAGATGCAGGGTTTTCAACTGGTGGTCCATGGGCCATTGGTGGTCCGTGAATGCTTGGTCCCTGACCAAGCATTCAGTAAAATAGGAGAGTGAAGTTTTTTTTTTTTTTGGGGGGTTTTGTTATGCTCAAAGTTAAACGGACCAACAACCTTGGATACATACTGTAGGCCTTTGTTTATTCTGTGAAGGAAATCCTGTCACTAGTATTAAGAAACGTGTCTCTGGGGTCTCTGGGACTTTTTTGGCCAGACCTTTTAGACAAAAGCATTATAAATGTAACTGTGTTGTTTTACATTCTTTTGCCTAATAAAAATGTCAATCAATCAATCAATCAATAAAGTGTATTCAGGGGGAGTGGCAGCCCGATGAGAAGGAACTGGGGTTAAGGGGGGTTCGGGTTGATCGAATTGATGAGAGGTCAAGTATGACCGGCGCTGGTAGAAAGGGAGTCTATAGGCTACAGGGCTTAAAGGGGTTCAACCAGGGCGATAACCCAGAAGAACTACACTGGAGAAAATACTTTCCACTGTAAAATGTGTGACAAGAGTTTCAGTGTGTTAGGTAACCTGAGGAAGCACCATCTTATCCACAGTTAAATACAGGTTGCAGGCAAATAACGTGAAAACGTTTCGATTTTCTAAGGTGAAGTGATACCTGATGATGATGTATTGACAAAGAAATGTACCTTCACGGACGGCCATGTTCTCCCTGACCAAGCATTCAGTAAAATTGGAGACTGAAGTTTTTTTTTTCCTTTTTTTTCTTCCCATTATTATTCTTTTTTTATGCTCAATGTTAAGCACGCCGACAACCTTGGATACATAGGCCTTTATTTATTCCGTGAGGGAAATCCCGTCACTATAGCGTCAAGAAACGTGTCTCTGGGGTCTAAAGTGTATTCAGGGGGAGTGGCAGCCCGATGGCACAGCACTTGGGAAAGTGGGGTTCGGGTTGGTCAAATTGATGAGAGGTGGAGCATAACCGCCGCTGGTAGAAAGGGAGTCTACAGGGCTTAAAGGGGTTCAACCAGGACGATTACCGAGAAGAAACACTTGACCAACCAACGTCGCTCAAGATTGGTCCAGCAGTGGGCAAGATTAGCAGTACACACACACGGACGGACGGACGGACGGACGGACGGACGGACGGACGGACGGGACGGGACGGGACACACTGTCAGTGGCAAGAACATAATGATTCCACTGCCAGTGATTCCCAACCTAGCTCCTTTTTAGTGTGCGAACATTCAAGTAAGAGAAAGGCTGTTTATTTGTTTCTACTAGCTTGGAATCCCCATCGATAATGTCATTGGTAGGCAGGTTTCTGAACTGTCTATAGTAGTGGGGTGCCAGGACACTCAGTCATTTCAAATGATTTACGGAATTTGTAGATAATGGTCTATAGAACATTTTGGCTAGAGGATAAATAAACCAGATTAAAAAGAAATATACATTTTTGGTCCATTTCCAAAATCTTTTTGTTTTTAGATAAATGTCTTAATTTTCCCACAATAGCTGTGTAATATATTCTTTTATTGCTATATCAAGTCAATACTGTGTGAGGAATCAACTGGAGTTCAAATGTGGATGTTTTGAATATTCTGGTATGGAAAATTAAGATGGTTGCTAATTAACATCGAATTACTTCAAATTACACCTAACTTCTATTAGGCCTGGACAGTCAGTCATTTCAAGTTGTCACTTCTAATTTGAAGATATGGGTCTATAGAACAATAATTGGAGTGTCAAGAAACCAGATTGAAATGGTTTTTTTTTTACCCATTTTCCAAAATGGCAACAATCGAATAGGGGGTCTGGTTGATAAGTTTAGTGAGCCTAGGATGCCCCTCAGGTGGGTAAAGAGGAGTATGGGGGTCACTGGATAGATCCCTGGGCACTTGGAGCATGGAAGATCAAAGTTATGGGGACCAAGACAGCACTGCATCAGCTGATTCCCTTTCCCATCTCATAACAGCTGCCAAAGAAATAATGCTTTAGAGTGGGGCACTTGTGAGCCCAGGAGGAGTGCTCATAGCCGGTTAGAGAGAGTGTTGATAGGTGAGTCGGTTGCTGTTGATGGTGGTTTTAAGAACTCCATGTGGTGCATGGCTATGCGTAAGGTCGACAGGGGTGTCCCTATGTCGGCCTGGATCACTGGATACGCTCATCTCTAGTGGATGTTTTTTTGGCACGGTGATCCATCTGTCCCTTCCTTCTCAAAGTCAACGTGGGTGATTCCAGAGCTGCACTAGCCCCCACCCTTGTGAAAAAAAAAAAGACCGATAACACTTTTTTTTACCGTGTTCGGCACCTATGCGCTACTATCTGAAAACACGTTTTTTTTACCGTGTTTGGCACCCGATGTGTTAAACAACTCCAGAACAAAAACACAGTGTCTGAGCACAGGTGAATAGAGAAAGCAATGCTTGTCTGTCCGATGGCAACAGGGACATTGGAGGTTGGTTACACTGGTCATAGGGAGGAGAATGGAGCACAGGCTCCATATAAAAAGCAACAAGTAAAGGTAAACCCTATCCCTGCTACACTCCGCCTCTACCCATGCCTAGACACCCAGTAGACACTGTATGTTCTGACAGTTCTGCACTGATCTCCACACCCTCTCCAGGCCCATGAGGGGCCATGCCTCTTCACTGTATCCCCACTGATGAGCCCATCTAACCTATACCCTTAATGGCCCTGCTCAGCCCTCCAATCTGGAACTTATCTAAACTGTACAGGGGAGAAGGGGGACAACCCAGGACTCCCTGGACTTCCAGCTGTCACAGGTTCCCTTAGGCCTAATTTGTTCCAAATTGTTTGTATATAAATGACAATTTTCCCAATATACGTTTTACAAACTTTCCTCACATTTGATCTCAAATCAGAATATGGGATTGGATTCCCCATATATGAAAACCTAAAAAGCTAAATTCAATCAAGTTTCTACCTTGTTTAGTCAAAAATATGCTTTAATATATGTCAGCATAGTGGTGGCCGCCATCTTTAAATGGTCGATTTTGAGCTGGGCATACAGCAGATTTGGATTCAGCACCACTTAATACCCAAAAAAAACATGTATGCCATAAATTATTAGAAATCCTGACTGTATTGAAATACATTTAACATGCTGTTCTGGAATGATTCATCTTAACATGGAAAGTAATACTACTACTACTAATAATAATAATAATAATAATAATAATTTACATAGCAAGACACTGTAAAGTCAGTTATTCAAGTAGATATATGGGTAGTGGAGACAAAAATGGAAATGAATGCTATTCCGACATACGTTAGCGCATAGACCTCTTCTGACTATTCTTGTGGAAATGTGCAGATAGCAGAAGAAATATTGCTTCTTAGGGGCAATATGTGTGAAGTACCAGTTGCTACTCCTGATCCTGAATCCATAGATACCTCATTATGTTCATATTGGATAATCCAATCAAAAGTTATCTATGGCTGGTGTGGGGTTGGGAACCGCTGACACCCCCTAGAGGCCATTTTCTTTATCTGAGTGCTTAACATTCGAACCAGAAATGTTCTATAGACCCTTACCTTCAATTTAGTAGTGAAAACGAAACTTTCAAATCAATTTGAAATTAAAACAACAAATTACCCTACTATATCTATTTGTGTCGATATACGTCAATACTGGAAAATGAAATAGATTCTATGGGTAATATTCTTGAAGTACCAAATGCTACTCCTGATCCTGAATCTGAAAAATGTTCAGATCAAAAGTTACAACAGTAAACATATTTGTCTAGGGCTGGTGGGGGATTGGCAAATGCTGACGCCCCCTAGAGGCAATTTTTTAAAATCTGGGTGCTTTATCCTTGACCAAAATTGTTCTCTAGACCCTTACCTTCAAATCAGTAGTGAAAACGAAACTTTCACATGAATCGTAAATGAAAACCAGAAATTACATTGACACAGAACACCACTATAGCTCACCAATGTGAGACAGTGAGTAGACAGAAATGGTGCGATCTTATAATGAGCATTAGTGAGTGCCACATATACAAATAGGTTCATTTAACAATGGCTCTTGGCCGATACTTAGAATAAGCCACTCCGACCTACTCTCAAAAGACAGCATAACATGTTCAATTTCAGAGAGAAATGTATGTCTATAAGAATGTCCAACCTCCAAGCATACAATGACTAATTAATTAATATCAATGACGCCTGCACAAATCAGTGGTTTGGAATGCTTGGCAACAGTTTGTGTTGTGTGTGACATCAGACCAGCAATCCTGTCAATATTCTATATAAGAACAGTACATCCAAGAGACAATGTGACTTCAAGCAAAATCTATTGAGGCGGTTTGAGTAGAAGAAGATCGGATAAAAGGGATGGACAACTAAGTTAAAGACTGAGGAGATTGAGAGAGACTGTATGAGGTTAAATCTTCCTGCTACATAAAAGCCAATAGACTTCAAATTTGTCTGAATCCAAGACAAAAAGTGTCATCAGGAACAATATACTGAGGCAGCCCGAGTAAGAGAGACAGGTATATCGAGGAGAGAGAGAGAGAGAGAGAGAGAGAGAGAGAGAGAGAGAGAGAGAGAAAGAGAGAGACAAGTGAGCAAAGAGAGGATGAGGACAAATCTCCAAGCCAAAAGAGAGTCCAAGGATACCAGCTTTGATCAAGAACCAGCTAACGTTCAAATTGCCAGCTCTATAACCAGCCAGAGAAAAGGAGATGGAACTGATGAATCAAGATCTTACCAAGACTTTGACTCAGCTAGGAGAAGCAAAGATAGATCTGATGACTCATACAGGAAAGCAAACCACATATGTAAACAGTGTGGTAAGAGTTTCAGTGAGTTAGGCCATATGAAAAGTCACCGGAGTATCCACACTGGAGAAAAGCCTTTCCACTGTAAACACTGTAACAAGAGTTTCAGTCAGTTATGTCACCTGAAGACACACCTTCGTGTCCATACTGGAGAACAACCTTTCCACTGTAAACACTGTAACAAGAGTTTCAGTCAGTTATGTCACCTGAAGACACACCAGCTTATCCACACTGGAGAGAAACCTTTCTGCTGTAAACATTGTGATAAGGGTTTCAGTCGGTTGGATACTCTGAAGGCACACCAGCGTATACACACCGGAGAACAACCTTTCCACTGTAAACAGTGTGGCAAGAGTTTCGGTCATTCAGGTAACCTGAATAAGCACCAGCGTGTCCATACTGGAGAGAAACCTTTCTGCTGTAAACAGTGTGACAAGAGTTTCAGTCAGTTAGGTGACATGAAGAATCACCAACGTGTCCATACTGGAGAGAAACCTTTCTGCTGTAAACATTGTGATAAGAGTTTCAGTCGGTTGGATACTCTGAAGGCACACCAGCGTATACACACCGGAGAACAACCTTTCCACTGTAAACACTGTAACAAGAGTTTCAGTCAGTTATGTCACCTGAAGACACACCTTCGTGTCCATACTGGAGAGAAACCTTTCTGCTGTAAACAGTGTGACAAGAGTTTCAGTCAGTTAGGTGACCTGAAGAATCACCAACGTGTCCATACTGGAGAGAAACCTTTCTGCTGTAAACATTGTGATAAGAGTTTCAGTCGGTTGGATACTCTGAAGGCACACCAGCGTATACACACCGGAGAACAACCTTTCCACTGTAAACACTGTAACAAGAGTTTCAGTCAGATATGTCACCTGAAGAAGCACCATCGTGTCCATACTGGAGAGAAACCTTTCCTTTGTAAACAGTGTAACAAGAGTTTCAGTCAGTTAGATAACCTGAAGACGCACCAGCGTGTCCACACTGGAGAAAAGCCTTTCCACTGTAAACAGTGTAACAAGAGTTTCAGTCAGTTAGATAACCTGAAGACGCACCAGCGTGTCCACACTGGAGAAAAGCCTTTCCACTGTAAACAGTTTGATAAGAGTTTCAGTCAGTTAGGTGACCTGAAGAGACACCAGCATGTCCACACCGGAAAAAAGCCTTTCCACTGTAAGCAGTGTGACAGGAGTTTCAGTCGGTTAGATAATCTGAAGCAACACCAGTGTATACACACCGGGGAAAACCCCTTCCTGTGTAAACAGTGTGATGCGAGTTTCAGTGAATTAGGTCACCTGAAGAGACACCAGCGTATCCACACCGGAGAAAAGTGACGAGAGTTAAAGCCTTTTTAATTGCAGGGTGCAGGAAAATAACGTAAGAACTTTTTGATGTGAATACATATTCAAAAGGTGAAGATGTATTGAGATTGAAACGTTTTTTTTTGTCTGTGTGTGTGTTCTGCCATGTTTATGCGGCTTGTTTTCATAGACCTGGTTCCTGATTTGTCTCTCAGAATCTGGCAACACTGCTAGTGGTTCCCCATTGAATAGACCTGGTTGCTTATTTCTCTCGCAGAATGTGGCAACACTGCTATCTGTTTTGGCCAGTTATATCCCCCTGAACAGCCAATCCGTCCACTTTGGAGAAAAAATCATCCACTGTAGTGTAATAGGAAATCAAAATTGTTGGAGATTCTGAAGACACACACTTGTCAACAATGGAGAAAAAAAAACACGTCCTGTTCTGAAGAAACAGCAGCGTCTCCACACTACACAATGTTGGGCACCAGATGAAAACAACAAAACATGTATGGTCTGAAACACAAGACCATAAGCACAGACACACTCATGGGTCTGTGGCTTAATGCCTATCAAACAGGGGTTCTTGAAATGGAAAAGGTTGCAAATCACTGAGCTAGACTCTTTCAGAGTCAGAATGGCATTAGTAAGAGTAAGTGAATAGCGATCATTGAAACCTTGCCCAAATATGTAGTCATACATAATTATGTTATAGATGCAGGGTTTTCAACTGGTGGTCCATTGGCCATTGGTGGTCCGTGAATGCTTGGTCCCTGACTAAGCATTCAGTAAAATAGGAGACTGAAGGGTTTTGTTTTTATTTTTTGGGTTTTGTTATGCTCAATGTTAAGCGGACCAACAACCTTGGATACATACTGTAGGCCTTTGTTTATTCTGTGAAAGAAATCCTGTCACTAGTATCAAGAAACGTGTCTCTGGGGTCTAATGTGTACTCAGGGGGAGTGGCAGTCCGATGAGAAGGAACTGGGGTTAAGGGGGTTCGGGTTGATCGAATAGAACCAGGGCGATAACCCAGAAGAAGGATAAGACCAAGATTGGTCCAGCAGAGTGTAATATTAGCTGCACACACACAGACAGACAGACAGACAGACAGAAGAGGACACACGGTCAGGGGTAAGAACATAATGTCCTTCCAAAGAAGGTTCCATTCTGCCGGAGATCAAGACCAGTGCCACAGTAAAAAATAATGTGTATACACAAAGCCCATCGATGCCGGGCTGGGAACGATGCCTGTAGGGAACGAGGCCTGTTGGGAAGGTATTCCCCTCTCAGTGTCATTTAATTTAAATGCGTGTCGATAACCTTTTTAGCATAAAATGCCAAATTCACCACACTGATGCAAGTAATTGCAATGGTACCTGCACAAATAGGCACTGTTAGGAATGTTTAGCAACAGTTTATGTTGTGTGTGACATCAGACCAGAGCTCAGGTCAACATAAGATGTTCTCTTCTACATAAGACAACTAAAGATTGAGGGTGAATCTATTGAGACCCTATTGGGAGAAGTACAGGGATATTCGAGATAAATAGCTATAAAGGTAAAGACTGAGGAGAGCGGGCCAATCCGAGTGTGAGAGACAGTGATATAGGAGTAATAAATACCTTGGGAGAAGATAATAAAGATTGAGGGTGAATATGAGAGAGACACGTGAGCGAAGACAACACATAAGGACAAATCTCCAGGCAAGAAGAGAGAAAATGACCCCATCCACATCACAGTCCATGAATAGCAGCAGCTTTGACGATGAACCAGTGGCCGTTCAAACTGCAAGCTCTGTCGCCAGCCAGGAACAAGGAGACTACACAGATGAATCAAGATCTTACCAAGACGTTAACTCAGCCAGGAGAAGTAAATATAGCTCTGATGTCGGCCCTCAAATCTAGGCCCGATCCGAGGTTGGTCCAGACAGCACTGGCCTAGTCACTCTGCACACACGTCATGCGAAGTCCGGCCCCTCTGGCCTCTCCTCTCCTAAAATAAAGAAAGTGCAAAACATTCCTCCTTCCCTCAACCCTCTTAGCCAAAAAATCATGGGTTCATCAGGAAGTATTTATGTTCTCTATGGTGTAGACCAGGGTTAAACAGTCAACAGCTTTCCCTCTCTTCCTCACTGTGTTACTTATTTTCCCAAGTGGACTTCTTGTTACTCCTTGCAGCACTGAGTAACTTGTTGTCTTTCAAAGCACAGAGCTGTGAAACTCTGAACAGGACCGCTCAAAGTTGAGAGAGATCAGGAGCTCACTCCCCTTGAGCTCCACTGAGCACCTGTTCCTGCTGTCACTCCACATGTTGGTCATTCTGGAAAACAAAAATCCTTTCCACATATCAGTGATGCTGGGATGCTCAAGATGTGGCTGATGATAGACAGCATGTTAGGCAGGTCAGCTACTTGAAAAACAGCCATCCACCTGGTGGCCACACCTTTGGACTTCCATTCAACATCTTCTCTGAGCCTCTTCAGAATAGTATTGGCTGTGGTGCATTCATCATAAAGTTCATCCATCTCGACTTTATGGTTGAGGTTGAGCTAACTAACCACCTTCTCAGTGTCATTAAAGGTCAAGGTGCCATGGTGCAGAGAGAGAAAGTTTGCAGTGAGAACAGTCAGTTGTCTTCTGAAAAGGTGAACCATTTCTCATCATATGAGATTGCCTTGTTAAGAAATGCTATGAAATCTGCCCTTGCCATGTTTGCATCATGTGGATGGAGGAGCATCTTCCTCAGTGGAGTCCTCACTGAGCTTGAATCTGTTTGGGAAACTCTTCCCCCAGGCTGATGAAGTAAGACTTCAGGCCAGTAAATACATGTTTATGTATAAGCCTTTAAAAACTTGACATTAATAAACAATCAACCATAATAGTCTACTAAAATAGACTAGGCTATGACCACGTCAGCAGCCAAGAATTGGGCAGGTGAATACTGACATCTTGAAAAAACACAACCAGATAAAAAAGATGTAATCAGACAAACACGGACACACCGTCAGTGGCATTAACAAGTCTGGCAGAGATTAAAACCAGTGCCACAGTACAAATTATTTGTATATACAAGGCCGATCGATGCCCGCAGGGAATGATGCCTGTTGGGAACATAATCCCCTCTAATAATGAAATACACCCTGTACCCTTTTGAACCTGTTGTCAGAAAACTCATCTTACCCCTCCATCTGCCTTTCATGTTTGTATATGGAGATCTCTTCCTCTGTTTGTATAAGTAATTTGATCTCCAATTAAGGGGATCCCAGATGACATCAATATGACGTCATAGTTTCAGACATCAAACGGACGGTTCATACAGAGATAATGTGCATTCTTCAGGGATGTCCATGCATGGAGTTCTATTGTCGCACAGTGGTTCTGGACAACCGATAGGTCACACAGAACACTCAACCAGATTCTGCACATTTCGTCAACAACATTTTCCCACACACTCCATCACGACTCCACCTCCAAGATGTCCAACCTCCAAGTATACAATGACAAATTCACTAATTGCAATGATGCCTGCGCAAATCGGCAGTTTGGAATGCTTGGCAACAGTTTGTGTTGTGTGTGACATCAGACCAGAAATCTGCTAAACATATATATAAGAACAGTACATCAAAGAGAAAGTGTTACTTCAAACAGAATCTGTTGAGGTTTGATTGAAAACCTTCCCCATAAAAGCCAATGGACTTCAAATTCGTCTGTGTCCAAGATACATAGTGTAGTCAAGAACAATATAAAGAGTAAAAATACAGATATATAGAGGGGAGACAGACAAGTGAGCCAAGAGAAGATGAGGACAAATCTCCAAGCCAAAAGAGAACAAAGAATTCCATCCACATCACAGTCCAAGGATTGCAGAATCTTTGATGAAGAACCAGCGGACGTTCAAATTGCCGGCTCTATAACCAGCCAGAGAAAAGGAGGTGGAACTGATGAATCAAGATCTTACCAAGACTTTAACTCAGCCAGGAGAAGTAAAGATAGATCTGTTGACTTACACAAGAAAGAAAACCACATATGTAAACAGTGTGGTAAGAGTTTCAGTCAGTCAGGTAACCTGAAGACGCACCAACGTGTCCACACTGGAGAAAAACCTTTCTGCTGTAAACAGTGTAGCAAGAGTTTCAGTCAGTTATGTGACCTGAAGAAGCACCATCGTATCCACACAGGAGAACAACCTTTCCACTGTAAAATGTGTGACAAGAGTTTCAGTCAGTCAGGTTCTTTGACAGGACACCAGCGTATCCACACTGGAGAAAAGCCTTTCCACTGTAAAATGTGCGACAAGAGTTTCAGTGAGTTAGGTTCTTTGACAATACACCAGCGTATACACACGGGAGAAAAACCCTTCCTGTGTAAACAGTGTGGTAAGAGTTTCAGTAGGTCAGAAACTTTGAAGACACACCTGCATGTCCACACTGGAGACAAGCCTTTCCACTGTAAACAGTGTGATAAGAGTTTCAGTCAGTTAGGTGACCTGAAGAGACACCAGCATGTCCACACCGGAGAAAAGCCTTTCCACTGTAAGCAGTGTGATGCGAGTTTCAGTCGGTTGGATAAACTGAAGAGACACCAGCGTATCCACACTGGAGAAAAACCTTTCCTCTGTAAGCAGTGTGATGCGAGTTTCAGTCGGTTGGACAAACTGAAGACACACCAGCGTATCCACACTGGAGAAACATCCTTCCACTGAACAATTTGGGAAACGTTTCAGTGAGTTATTAGAACTTTGAAGACACACCATCGTATCCAAACTGGAGAAAAACATTTCCACTGTAAAAAGTCTGACAAGAGTTTCAGTGAGCTAGGTTATATGAGGACACCAGCGTATCCACACATTAATAAAACCTTTCCCCTGAAAATATTGTTACGAGAGTTAAAGCCTTTTTAATTGCAGGGTGCAGGAAAATAAAGTAACAACATTTTGATGTCAATACATCTTCAAAAGGTGAATATGTATTGACATTGAAACGTTTTCATGTTATTTGCCTGCACCCTTCAATTAACAAGACATGACACGCAGTCATGTATACCAGCTTGCTTCAAATCTAAATTGTTGGACATTCTGAAGACACAAACGTGTCAACAATGGAGAAAAAAAACACGTTCTGGTCTGAAGAAACAGCAGCGTCTCCACACTACACAATGTTGGGCACCAGATGAAAACAACAAAACATGTATGGTCTGAAACACACTACCTACTGGACAGAAAGACCATGAGCACAGACACACTCATGGGTCTGTGGCTTAATGCCTATCAACCAGGGGTTCTTGAAATGGAAAAGGTTGCAAATCACTGAGCTAGACTCTTTCAGAGTCAGAATGGCATTAGTAAGAGTAAGTGAATAGCGATCATTGAAACCTTGCCCAAATATGTAGTCATACATAATTATGTTATAGATGCAGGGTTTTCAACTGGTGGTCCATGGGCCACTGGTGGTCCGTGAATGCTTGGTCCCTGACCAAGCATTCAGTAAAATAGGAGACTTTTGTTTTTATTTTTTGGGTTTTGTTATGCTCAATGTTAAACGGACCAACTACCTTGGATAGGCCTACATACTGTAGGCCTTTGTTTATTCTGTGAAGGAAATCCTGTCACTAGTATCAAGAAACATGTCTCTGGGGTCTAAAGTGTATTCAGGGGGAGTGGCAGCCCGATGAGAAGGAACTGGGGTTAAGGGGGGTTCGGATTGATCGAATTGATGAGAGGTCAAGTATGACCGCCACTGGTAAAAAGGGAGTCTATAGGCTACAGGGCTTAAAGGGGTTCAACCAGGGCGATAACCCAGAAGAACTACACTGGAGAAAATACTTTCCACTGTAAAATGTGTGACTGACAAGAGTTTCAGTGAGTTAGGTAACCTGAGGACGCACCATCTTATCCACAGTTAAATACAGGGTGCAGGCAAATAACGTGAAAACGTTTTGATTTTCTAAGGTGAAGTGATACCTGATGATGATGTATTGACATTGAAACGTACCTTCACGGACGGCCATGTTCTCCCTGACCAAGCATTCAGTAAAATAGGAGACTGAAGGTTTTTTTTTCTTTTTTTTTCTTCCCATTATTATAATTTTTTTATGCTCAATGTTAAGCACGCCGACAACCTTGGATACATAGGCGTGTCTCTGAAGAAACGTGTCTCTGGGGTCTAAAGTGTATTCAGGGGGAGTGGCAGCCCGATGGCACAACACTTGGGAAAGGGGGGTTCGGGTTGGTCAAATTGATGAGAGGTGGAGCATAACCGCCGCTGGTAGAAAGGGAGTCTACAGGGCTTAAAGGAGTTAAACCAGGACGATTACCGAGAAGAAACACTTGACCAAGCAAGGTCGCTCAATATTGGTCCAGCAGTGGGCAAGATTAGCAGTACACACATACGGACGGACGAGACGGGACACACTGTCAGTGGCAAGAACATAATGATTCCAGATGCCAGTGATTCTCAACCTAGCTCCATTTTAGTATGCTAACATTCAAGTAAGAGAAAGGCTGTTTATTTGTTTCTACTAGCTTGGAATCCCCATGGATAATGTCATTGGTAGGCAGGTTTCTGAACTGTCTATAGTAGTGGGGTGCCAGGACACTCAGTCATTTCAAATGATTTGAAAGTTAATTTTTCACTTCTAATTTGTAGATAATGGTCTATAGAACATTTTGGCTCGAGGATAAATAAACCAGATTGAAAAGAAATATATGTTTTTGGTCCATTTCCAAAATCGGAATTATGTTTTTTAGAAACATTTCTTAATGTTCCCACAATAGCTGTGTATTATATTATTTTATTGCTATATCAAGTCAATACTGTGTGAGGAATTAACTGGAGTTCAAATGTGGATGTTTTGAATATTCTGGTATGGAAAATTAAGATGGCTGCTAATTAACATCGAATTACTTCAAATTACACCTAACTTCTATCAGGCCTGGACAGTCAGTCATTTCAAGTTGTCACTTCTAATTTGAAGATATGGGTCTATAGATATATAATTGGAGTGTCAAGAAACCAGATTGAAATGTTTTTTTTTTTTTACCCATTTTCCAAAATGGCAACAATCGAATAATAGGGGGTCTGGTTGATACGTTTAGTGAGCCTAGGATGCCCCTCAGGTGGGTAAAGAGGAGTATGGAGGTCACTGGATAGATACCTGGGCACTTGGAGCATGGAAGATCAAAGTTATGGGGACCAAGACAGCACTGCATCGGCTGATTCCCTTTCCCATCTCATAACAGCTGCCAAAAAAATAATGCTGTAGAGTGGGGCACTTGTGAGCCCAGGAGGAGTGCTCATAGCCGGTTAGAGAGAGTGTTGATATGTGAGTCGGTTTCTGTTGATGGTGGTTTTAAGAACTCCATGTGGTGCATGGCTATGCGTAAAGTCGACAGGGGTGTCCCTATGTCGGCCTGGATCACTGGATACGCTCATCTCAAGTGGATGTTTTTTGGCACGGTGATCCATCTGTCCCTTCCTTCTCAGAGTCACCGTGGGTGATTCCAGAGCTGCACTATCCCCCACCCTTGTGGAACAAAAAAAAAAAAAAAAAAGACTGATAACACGTTTTTTTTACCGTGTTTGGCACCCGATGTGTTAAACAACTCCAGAACAAAAACACAGTGTCTGAGCACAGGTGAATACAGAGAGCAATGCTTGTCTGTCCGATAGCAGCAGGGACATTGGAGGTTGGTTACACTGGTCATAGGGAGGAGAATGGAGCACAGGACATCATGGACTGTTCACCTTTCCCCTCTAGCTGTTTAAAAGCTCCAGATAAAAAGCAACAAGTAAAGGGAAACCCTATCCCTGCTACACTCCGCCTCTACCCATGCCTAGACACCCAGTAGACACTGTATGTTCTGACAGTTCTGCACTGATCTCCACACCCTCTCCAGGCCCATGAGGGGCCATACCTCTTCACTGTATCCCCACTGATGAGCCCATCTAACCTATACCCTTAATGGCCCTGCTCAGCCCTCGAATCGCATAGACCTCTTCTGACTATTATTGTGGAAATGTGCAGATAGCAGAAGAAATATTGCTTCTTTGGGCAATATGTGTGAAGTACCAGTTGCTACTCCTGATCCTGAATCCATAGATACCTCATTATGTTCATATTGGATAATCCAATCAAAAGTTATAACAGTTCCCATATTTTCCTATGGCTGGTGTGGGGTTGGGAACAGTTGACACCCCCTCTAGAGGCAATTTTCTTTATCTGAGTGCTTGACATTCGAACCAGAAATGTTCTATAGACCCTTACCTTCAATTTAGTAGTGAAAACAAAACTTTCAAATGAATTTGAAATTAAAACAACAAATTACCCATACTCGGTCCCCTACTATATCTATTTTTGTCGATATGCGTCAATACTGGAAAATTAAATTGATTCTACGGGTAATATTCTTGAAGTACCAAATGCTACTCCTGATCCTGAATCATCTCATATGTTCAGATCAAAAGTTACAACAGTAAACATATTTTTCTAGGACTGGTGGGGGATAGGCAAATGCTGACGCCCCCTAGAGGCTTTTTTTTAAAATCTGGGTGCTTTATCCTTGACCAAAATTGTTCTGTAGACCCTTACCTTCAAATCAGTAGTGAAAACGAATCTTTCACATGAATCGTAAATGAAAACCAGAAATGACATTGACACAGAACACCACTATAGCTCACCAATGTGAGACAGTGAGTAGACAGAAATGGTGCGATCTTATAATGAGCATTAGTGAGTGCCAAATATACAAATAGGTTCATTTAACAATGGCTCTTGGCCGATACTTAGAATAAGCCACTCCGACCTACTTTCAAAAGACATGTTCAATTTCAGAGAGAAATTTGTGTCTATAAGAACCTCCAAGCATACAATGACTAATTAATTCATATCAGTGACGCCTGCACAAATCAGTGGTTTGGAATGCTTGGCAACAGTTTGTGTTGTGTGTGACATCAGACCAGCAATCCTGTCAATATTTTATATAAGAACAGTACATCCAAGAGACAACGTGACTTCAAGCACAATCTATTGAGGCGGTTTGAGCAGAAAAAGATCGGATAACAGGGATGGACAACTAAGTTAAAGACTGAGGAGATTAAGAGAGACTGTATGAGGGTATATCTTCCTGCTCCATAAAAGCCAATAGACTTCAAATTTGTCTGAATCCAAGACAAAAAGTGTCATCAGGAACAATATACTGAGACAGCCCGAGTAAGAGAGACAGGTATATCGAGGAGAGAGAGAGAGAGAGAGAGAGAGAGAGAGAGAGAGAGAGAGAGAGAGAGAGAGAGAGAGAGAGACAAGTGAGCGAAGAGAAGATGAGGACAAATCTCCAAGCCGAAAGAGAGTCCAAGGATACCAGCTTTGATCAAGAACCAGCTAACGTTCAAATTGCCAGCTCTATAAACAGCCAGAGAAAAGGAGATGGAACTGATGATATACAAATATACAAATAGGTTCATTTAACAATGGCTCTTGGCCGATACTTAGAATAAGCCACTCCGACCTACTCTCAAAAGACAGCATAACATGTTCAATTTCAGAGAGAAATTTGTGTCTATAAGAATGTCCAACCTCCAAGCATACAATGACTAATTCATTCATATCAATGACGCCTGCACAAATCAGTGGTTTGGAATGCTTGGCAACAGTTTGTGTTGTGTGTGACATCAGACCAGCAATCCTGTCAATATTCTATATAAGAACAGTACATCCAAGAGACAATGTGACTTCAAGCAAAATCTATTGACGCGGTTTGAGTAGAAAAAGATCGGATAAAAGGGATGGACAACTAAGTTAAAGACTGAGCAGATTGAGAGAGACTGTATGAGGGTATATCTTCCTGCTCCATAAAAGCCAATAGACTTCAAATTTGTCTGAATCCAAGACATAAAGTGTCATCAGGAACGATATACTGAGACAGCCCGAGTAAGAGAGAAAGGTATATCGAGGAGAGAGAGAGAGAGACAAGTGAGCGAAGAGAAGATGAGGACAAATCTCCAAGCCGAAAGAGAGTCCAAGGATACCAGCTTTGATGAAGAACCAGCTAACGTTCAAATTGCCAGCTCTATAACCAGCCAGAGAAAAGGAGATGGAACTGATGAATCAAGATCTTACCAAGACTTTGACTCAGCTAGGAGAAGCAAAGATAGATCTGATGACTCATACAGGAAATCAAACCACATATGTAAACAGTGTGGTAAGAGTTTCAGTGAGTTAGGCCATATGAAAAGTCACCAGAGTATCCACACTGGAGAAAAGCCTTTCCACTGTAAACACTGTAACAAGAGTTTCAGTCAGTTATGTAACCTGAAGACACACCAGCGTGTCCATACTGGAGAGAAACCTTTCTGCTGTAAACAGTGTGACAAGAGTTTCAGTCTGTTAGGTAACCTGAAGACACACCATCGTGTCCATACTGGAGAAAAACCTTTCCTTTGTAAACAGTGTGACATGAGTTTCAGTGTGTTAGGTAGCCTGAAGAAACACCATCGTATCCACACAGGAGAACAACCTTTCCACTGTAAAATGTGTGACAAGAGTTTCAGTGTGTTAAGTTCTTTGACAGGACACCAGCGTGTCCACACCGGAGAAAAGCCTTTCCATTGTAAGCAGTGTGACAAAAGTTTCAATCAGTTAGGTGACCTGAAGAAGCACCAGCGTGTCCATACTGGAGAGAAACCTTTCTGCTGTAAACAGTGTGACAAGAGTTTCAGTCTGTTAGATGTCCTGAAGAAGCACCATCGTGTCCATACTGGAGAAAAACCTTTCCTTTGTAAACAGTGCGACAGGAGTTATAGTGTGTTAGTTAACCTGAAGACACACCAACGTGTCCACACAGGAGAAAAGTCTTTCCCACTGTAAACAGTGTGACAAGAGTTGCAGTCAGTTCCTCTGTAAACAGTGTGACAAGAGTTTCAGAGAGTTAGGTCATCTGAGGAATCACTATCGTATCCACACTGGAGAGAAACCTTTCCACTGTAAAATATGTGACAAGAGTTTCAGGGACTTAGGTAATATGAAGAGACATCAGCGTATGCACACTTGAGAAAAACCTTTCCACTGAAAACAGTGTGAGAAATGTTTCAGTGAGTTCAACACTATGAAGACACACCAGCATATCCACACTGAAGAAAAGCCTTTCTACAGTGTGATGAGAGTTTCAGTATTTTAGGTTATCTGAAGAGACACCAGCGTATCCACACATGAATAAAACCTTCCCTTTGAAAACAGTGTGAGGAGAGTTTCAATCAAATAAGAAATCTGAAGAAACACTAGTGTGTCCACACCATAGACTGTAAAAAAGAATGGACAAAGCGAAGCCGTTGGTTTCTACTGACCGTTTTGAGGCCACTTTTTTGTATACTTCCGGTCCCGAAATGCTACCTCTGCTAGTTGTTGCAACCGCAGTGAGGGTGGGTAGAATTAATGGGACCATAATGTACAGACTTTAAACTAGCGATTGAAAACAAAGTGTTTATGAAAAGGTTTACTAAGGTAATACAAAGTGTAAACTCTAGCCTAAACCTCATTCATTTGTATTGACATTATATTGTATTGCGACCGGTAGAAGGTGAAATAGCAACGTCTGCTGGGCCATTAACTCATTTAGTGCCACTGGCCAAAATTCATTGTGAAAAAAAAACATTCAGTGCCACAGCCAAAATTCATTGTAAAAAAAAAGGGCTTAGGAGCCGAGATACAGCCTTTTTCAGTAAGAAGTTACCCTGAAGTGAATGGAGTAGAACATTTTCAAATCATCATATCTTGGGTTCTGATTTTTTTTGACGTTTTAGACGTCCTGTGGCACAGGGCTTATTACAGCGGACGTTTCAGACGTCCAGTGGCACTGAATAGGAACAGTATGCTGTAAAATAACCCGGAAGAGAGCTTCAATTCCAGCACAGGGGGGGTTTGCCCCTTGGTCCACACTGGAGGGGACACATTTCTACTGTAAACGGAGGGGCATGAGTTTCAGCCATTAATTTCCCCTAAACAGCCAGTCTGTCCACTTTGGAGAATGGTTCATCCACTGTAAACAATGTGACAAGAAATGAAAATTGTCAGAGATTTTGGAGACACTAGTGTCTCAACAATGGAGAAAAAAGCAACAATCCTGGTCTGAAGAAACAGCAGCGTCTCCACACTAGGGTTGCCACCTTCCAGACATGAACATAGCGGACGCCCATCACGGCTCCTCTGGGCCACGGCCACCACAGGCCCGACTCCTGAAGGATGGGGGGACAGCGACAGTGGTTTATTTTATTTTGTGCCAGTGGTCAGTGAGGAAGGGGTAGTCAAAGAAGTAATTTAGTCATACTTAAAGTTTAAAGTGCTTTATTAGCAATGAACATTGTTATAAATGTTTAAATAAATAGGCTGAATAGACTGTAGCCTGAACTTGAGCATTTCGACGATGTCGGGCAGAAACTAGCTAATTCAGCTTTTTTATTTTTTATTATTTTTTTATAAATCAACGCTATTGAACACCCTTTACGTCTGTGTGTTGGTTAAAAAATTATTATTAAAAAGTGCTTCTTATATTATTGTAATTTTTTTCTTCTTTTTAACAGTGGTGTTTTTTTTGTATCGTCTGTTACACTATACTGTGCTTCTTACAAAACCAGCCAACTCCATTGGATCCTCAAACTGTCGGCCAATGCAGTTAACTCCACCCCCTCCCACAGAGCTGGTTTTCTTCATTTCCTGAAAAAAACAATGGTCATTTTGAAGTTAGCTGGTTTCTGCCCGATAGCAGAAAGTGCTGTAAATTAAACAAAGCCTGGGGACACTTTTACTGAAATGAAAAGATGAATACAAAATAAAGAAAGTGCAAAACATTCCTCCTTCCCTCAACCCTCTTAGTCAAAAAATCATGGGTTCATCAGAACGTATTTATGTTCTCTATGGTGTAGACCAGGGTTAAACAGTCAACAGCTTTCCCTCTCTTCCTCACTGTGTTACTTCTTTTCCGAAGTGTACTTCTTGTTACTCCTTGCAGCACTGAGTAACGTGTTGTCTTTCAAAGCACAGAGCTGTGAAACTCTGAACAGGACCGCTCAAAGTTGAGAGAGATCAGGAGCTCACTCCCCATGAGCTCCACTGAGCACCTGTTCCCGCTGTCACTCCATGTGTTGGTCATTCTGGAAAACAAAAATCCTTTCCACATATCAGTGATGCTGGGACGCTCAAGATGTGGCTGATGATAGACAGCATGTTAGGCAGGTCAGCTACTTGAAAAACAGCCATCCACCTGGTGGCCACACCTTTGGACTTCCATTCATCCTCAACATCTTCTCTGAGCCTCTTCAGAATGGTATTGCCTGTGGTGCCTTCATCATAAAGTTCATCCATCTCGACTTTATGGATGAGGTTGAGCTTACTAACCACCTTCTCGTGTCATTAAACCAATCTGAAATAATCATCATCGGCTCCGACTCCCTCACCCGCTCCACCCAGGACTTCTCACTCAATATCGACGGCTCCCTCATTAAAACCTCCCCCCACATCCGCAACCTTGGTGTAATTTTTGACCCCACCCTGTCATTTCTCCCGCATGTAAAAAACATCACCAAAATAGCCTTTTTTCACCTCCGGAACATTGCCCGTCTCCGTCCCTCCCTGACATCTTCCGCTGCCGAAACCCTCATTCATGCCTTCATCTCATCCCGGATAGACTACTGCAACAGCATCCTCCACGGTATCACCGCCAAAACCCTCAATAAACTTCAATATGTACAGAACTCAGCTGCCCGCCTGCTCACTCACACCCGCTCCAGAGACCACATCACACCAGTCCTCCGTGACCTCCACTGGCTCCCGGTCAAACACAGAATCAACTTCAAAATCCTCATCATCACCTACAAAGCCCTCAACCACCCCAATACATCTCCGACCTCCTTCACAACCACGTCCCCACCCGTTCCCTCAGATCCAGCGATGCCAACCTCCTCAAATTCCCCACCAAAAAAACCAAGCACACCTGGGGTGATAGGGCATTTTCCGTTGCAGCACCCACCCTCTGGAACCCACTCCCACCTCACATCAAAACCGCCCCCACCCTTGCCGTGTTCAAAACCCACCTCTTCAGAACTGCTTTTCCCACCTAGCCTGATCTCCTACCACCTTTTCAACTGCCATTCAACTTTTGTCTTATTCCCTGGCCTTCTGCAGCCTTTTTAACTTTTTAACTTTATTCTCTGTATTCTCTTATTCTCTTATTGTCTCCGCCAGGCCGAAAGGCATGGCGAGAGAGTATGTTTTGCCCCCTGTCCGTCCGTCCGTGTGTGTGTGTGTGTGTGTGTGTGTGTGTGTGTGTCCGTCCGTGTGTCCGTGTGTGTGTCCGTCATTCTGTAATTTTGTGTACAGCTAATCTCCGGCACCGTTGGCTTGATCGCAGCGAAACTGTGCACACACACTCCCTGGATGCCAGAGCAGAACCTCTGCCCCAAATTTTTCAAATTAGCCTTTTATAGCGCCACCAGGAGGCCGCTTTTTGCAAAACACATTTCTTGACAGTACTCCTACAGATTTTATCCAAACATCACGCAAATCAGTACACAGTATCTCTATAGTCATGTGATCAACACGGATCTGTCCAATTTTCCATATTTCATCCTGATTGGCTAAGGTTGGCTTCCAAAGTTTGCAGGATTGCTCCGTTTTCAACAAAATGCCTCAAATCATGAACGCAGCTTGCGATTTCCGTGAGATTTCACACGCACATTCCCACTAGGCCGAGGAAGAAATGCCACTTGAAAATGTTCAAATCAGCCTCATGGTGGCGCTATAACAGACCGATTTGTGTTTTGACCTATAACTGCACCGATCTGTGTAAAACTTTGTAAGCGCACTCCCTAGAGGTCAAGGAAAAACCTTTGCCCTGCATTTTTCACATCTGCCTTTTATAGCGCCACCAGGAGGCCGACTTATGTAAAACACATTTTTTTATATTACTCCTTCCGATTTTATCGAAATGTCACGCAAATCGGTACACATGATCTCTACAGTCATGTGATCAAGACGGATGTGTTTGATTTTTCATATTCCATCCTGATTGGCTAAGATTGACATCTAAAGTTTGCAGTAGTGCCTTGTTTTGAACAAAATGCCTTAAATCATGAACGCAGCATCCGATTGCGGTCAAACTTTGGACGCACATTCACACTATGTTGAGGAGCAAATGCCACAATGCAACATTGGCCTGTTATAGCGCCACCAGCAGGTCTAATTTAGCAAAACACATTTTTGAACAAAATGCTTCAAATCATGAATGCAGTGTCCGATTGCCGTGCAAGGCCTAAGAAGAAATGGCACCCTTTTCACTTTGGCCTATTATAGCGCCACCAGGAGGCCACAATAACCTACCTGACCTGGCGGAGACCTGTGCTCCGAGGAGCACTTTTTCTAGTTAAAGTTGTTTTGTTTTTATTTTTCTCTACTTAGTTTAACATGTAAAGCGACTTTGAGTATTTAGAAAAGCGCTATATAAATCTCAGGTATTATTATTATTATTATTATTATTATAGGTCAAGGTGCCATGGTGCAGAGAGAGAAAGTTTGCAGTGAGAACAGACAGTTGTCTTCTGAAAAGGTGAACCATTTCTCATCATATGAGACTGCTGTGTTAAGAAATGCTATGAAATCTGCCCTTGCCATGTTTGCATCATGTGGAAGGAGGAGCATCTTCCTCAGTGGAGTCCTCACTGAGCTTGAATCTGTTTGGGAAACTCTTCCCCCAGGCTGATGAAGTAAGACTTCAGGGCAGTAAATACATGTTTATGTATAAGCCTTTAAAAACTTAACCATAATAGTCTACTAAAATAGACTAGGCTATGACCACGTCAGCAGCCAAGAATTGGGCAGGTGAATACTGACATCTTGTAAAAACACAACCAGATAAAAAAGATGTAATCAGACAAACACGGACACACAGTCAGTGGCATTAACATGTCTGGCAGAGATTAAAACCAGTGCCACAGTACAAATTATTTGTATATACAAGGCCGATCGATGCCCGCAGGGAATGATGCCTGTAGGGATCATAATCCACTCTAATAATGAAATACACCCTGTACCCTTTTGAACCTATTGTCAGAGAACTCATCGTATCCCTCCATCTGCCTTTCATGTCCATATATGGAGATATCTTCCTCTGTTTGTATAAGTAATTTTATCTCCAACTAGAAAATGTGCTCCTCGGAGCACAAGTCTCCGCCAGCAGACCCGTGCTATTTTAATCAAATGAAATCACTTAAAATGAAATCTAGAAGCGGTCAGGACACAGAGGGACACACACACGCACGGACGGACGGGTGATTTGTACTGGAAGGTACTGTTCCAATCAAGACTGATTGATCCTGTCTTACCTCACTTCAAAAGACATAAATGGCTTTTTGAAGTGACACACCTATTTATAGGATTTTATTTCGTCATGCGTCCCTCTAGCCAATCAAAAGCATTGGTGTCAACATATTGTCACGTGTCACGTGGAGCTTGACCAATGTTAGCTTGGCTAGGGGGGGGGGGGGGGGACACAGAGGGACGAAGCGAAAACATACTCTCCGCCTCCGGCGGAGACAATTAAGGGGATCCCTGATGACATCAATATGACGTCATAGTATCAGACATCAGACGGACGGTTCATACGGAGATAATGTGCATTCTTCAGGGATGTCCATACATGGAGTTCTATTGTCGCACAGTGGTTCTGGACAACCGATAGGTCACACAGAACACTCAACCAGATTCTGCACATTTCGTCAACATTTTCCCACACACTCCATCAAGACTCCACATCACGACTCCACCTCCAAGATGTCCAACCTCCAAGTATACAATGACAAATTCACTAATTGCAATGATGCATGCGCAAATTGGCAGTTTGAAATGCTTGGCAACAGTTTGTGTTGTGTGTGACATCAGACCAGAAATCTGCTAAACATATAAGAACAGTACATCAAAGAGAAAGTGTTACTTCAAACAGAATCCGTTTAGGTTGTCTCAGTGAAAACCTGCCCATAAAAGCCAATGGACTTCAAATGTGTCTGTGTCCAAGATACATAGTGTAGTCAAGAATAATATACTGAGACTGCCAGAGTAAAAATACAGATATATAGAGGGGAGAGAGACAAGTGAGCCAAGAGAAGATGAGGACAAATCTCCAAGCCAGAAGAGAACAAATAATTCCATCCACATCACAGTCCAAGGATTGCAGAATCTTTGATGAAGAACCAGCGGACGTTCAAATTGCCGGCTCTATGACCAGCCAGAGAAAAGGAGGTGGAACTGATGAATCAAGATCTTACCAACACTTTAACTCAGCCAGGAGAAGTAAAGATAGATCTGATGACTTATACAAGAAAGACAACCACATATGTAAACAGTGTGGTAAGAGTTTCAGTCAGTCAGGTAACCTGAAGACACACCAGCGTGTCCACACTGGAGAAAAACCTTTCTGCTGTAAACAGTGTAGCAAGAGTTTCAGTCAGTTATGTGACCTGAAGAAGCACCATCGTATCCACACAGGAGAACAACCTTTCCACTGTAAAATGTGTGACAAGAGGTTCAGTCATTTAAGTTCTTTGACAAGACACCAGCGTATACACACCAGAGAAAAACCCTTCCTGTGTAAACAGTGTGACAAGAGTTTCAGTCAGTTAGGTTCTTTGACAGGACACCAGCGTGTCCACACTGGAGAAAAACCTTTCTGCTGTAAACAGTGTAGCAAGAGTTTCAGTCAGTTATGTAACCTGAAGAAGCACCATCGTATCCACACAGGAGAACAACCTTTCCACTGTAAACAGTGTGACAAGAGTTTCAGTCAGTTAGGTTCTTTGACAAGACACCAGCGTATACACACCAGAGAAAAACCCTTCCTGTGTAAACAGTGTGACAAGAGTTTCAGTCAGTTATGTGAACTGAAGAGGCACCAGTATGTCCACACTGGAGAAAAGCCTTTCCACTGTAAGCAGTGTGACAAGAGTTTCAGTAGGTTGAATAATCTGAGGCTACACCAGCGTATCCACACTGGAGAAAAACCCTTCCTCTGTAAACAGTGTGACAAGAGTTTCAGTCTGTTATCTAACCTGAAGACGCACCAGCGTGTCCACACTGGAGAATGCCTTTCCACTGTAAACAGTGTAACAAGAGTTACAGTCAGTTAAGTAACCTGAAGACGCACCAGCGTATCCACACAGGAGAAAAACTTTTCCACTGTAAAATGTGTGTTAAGAGTTTCAGTAAATTCAGCACACTGAAGAGGCACCAGTGTGTCCACACTGGAGAAAAACCTTTCCTTTTTAAACAATGTGGCAGGAGTTTCAGTGAGTTAGGTACTCTCAAAAGACACCAGCGTGCCTTTATTTATTCCGTGAGGGAAATCCCATCACTAGCGTCAAGAGGCGCTTTATTAAGGGGGAGTGGCAGCACGATGGCACAGAACTTGGGAAAGGGGTGTTCGGGTTGGTCAAATTGATGAGAGGTGGAGCATGACCGCTGCTGGTAGAAAGGGAGTCTACAGGGCTTAAAGGGGTTCAACCAGGGCGATAACCGAGAAGGAACACTTGACAAAGCCAGGTTGCTCATAATCGTCCCACCAGTGTGAAATAGAAAAGGGGATGGAACTGATGAATGAAGATATTAGAAGACTTTCACTCAGCTAGGAGAAGCAAAGACATATTTTATGACTTATTTATACAGGAAAGCGTACCACTTATGTAAACAGTGTGTTAAGAGTTTCAGTGAGTTAGGCCATTATTTAAAGACACCAGCGTAACTACACTGGAGAAAATACTTTCCACTGTAAAATGTGTGACAAGAGTTTCAGTGAGTTAGGTAACCTGAGGACGCATCATCTTATCCACAATTAAATACAGGGTGCAGGCAAATAACGTGAAAACGTTTCGATTTTCTGAGGTGAAGTGATACCTGATGATGATGTATTGACATTGAAACGTACCTTCACGGACGGCCATGTTCTCCCTGACCAAGCATTCAGTAAAATAGGAGAATGAAGGTTTTTTTTTCTTTTTTTTTCTTCCCATTATTATTCTTTTTTTATGCTCAATGTTAAGCACGCCGACAACCTTGGATACATAGGCCTTTATTTATTCCGTGAGGGAAATCCCGTCACTATAGCGTCAAGAAACGTGTCTCTGGGGTCTAAAGTGTATTCAGGGGGAGTGGCAGCCCGATGGCACAGCACTTGGGAAAGGGGGGTTCGGGTTGGTCAAATTGATGAGAGGTGGAGCATAACCGCCGCTGGTAGAAAGGGAGTCTACAGGGCTTAAAGGGGTTCAACCAGGACGATTACCGAGAAGAAACACTTGACCAAGCAAGGTCGCTCAAGATTGGTCCAGCAGTGGGCAAGATTAGCAGTACACACGGAAGGACGGACGGACGGACGGACGGACGGACGGACGGACGGGACACACTGTCAGTGGCAAGAACATAATGATTCCACTGCCAGTGATTCTCAACCTAGCTCCTATTTAGTGTGCTAACATTCAAGTAAGAGAAAGGCTGTTTATTTGTTTCTACTAGCTTTGAATCCCCATCGATAATGTCATTGGTAGGCAGGTTTCTGAACTGTCTATAGTAGTGGGGTGCCAGGACACTCAGTCATTTCAAATGATTTGAAGGTTAATTTTTCACTTCTAATTTGTAGATAATGGTCTATAGAACATTTTGGCTCGAGGATAAATAAACCAGATTGAAAAGAAATATTTTTGGTCCATTTCCAAAATGAGAGTTATGTTCTTTAGAAAAATGTCTTAATTTTCCCACAATAGCTGTGTAATATATTATTTTTATTGCTATATCAAGTCAATACTGTGTGAGGAATCAACTGGAGTTCAAATGTGGATGTTTTGAATATTCTGGTATGGAAAATTAAGATGGCTGCTAATTACGAATTACTTCAAATTACACCTAACTTCTATTAGGCCTGGACAATCAGTCATTTCAAGTTGTCACTTCTAATTTGAAGATATGGGTCTATAGAACAATAATTGGAGTGTCAAGAAACCAGATTGAAATGGGTTTTTTTTTACCCATTTTCCAAAATGGCAACAATCGAATTGAGTCTACATAGGTAATAGGGGGTCTGGTTGATAAGTTTAGTGAGCCTAGGATGCCCCTCAGGTGGGTAAATAGTGAAAACGAAACTTTCACATGAATCGTAAATGAAAACCAGAAATTACATTGACGCAGAACACCACTATAGCTCACCAATGTGAGACAGTGAGTAGATAGAAATGGTGCGATCTTATAATGAGCATTAGTGAGTGCCAAATATACAAATAGGTTCATTTAAAAATGGCTCTTGGCCGATACTTAGAATAAGCCACTCCGACCTACTCTCCAAAGACAGCATAACATGTTCAATTTCAGAGAGACATTTGAGTCTATAAGAATGTCCAACCTCCAAGCATACAATGACTAATTAATTCATATCAATGACGCCTGCACAATGACAAATCAGTGGTTTGGAATGCTTGGCAACAGTTTGTGTTGTGTGTGACATCAGACCAGCAATCCTGTCAATATTCTATATAGGAACAGTACATCCAAGAGACAATGTGACTTCAAGCACAATCTATTGAGGCGGTTTGAGCAGAAAAAGATCGGATAAAAGGGATGGACAACTAAGTTAAAGACTGAGGAGATTGAGAGAGACTGTAAGAGGGTATATCTTCCTGCTCCATAAAAGCCAATAGAATTCAAATTTGTCTGAATCCAAGACAAAAAGGGTCACCAGGAACAATATACTGAGACAGCCCGAGTAAGAGAGACAGGTATATCGAGGAGAGAGAGAGAGAGAGAGACAAGTGAGCGAAGAGAAGATGAGGACAAATCTCCAAGCCAAAAGAGAGTCCAAGGATACCAGCTTTGATGAAGAACCAGCTAACGTTCAAATGGCCAGCTCTATAACCAGCCAGAGAAAAGGAGATGGAACTGGTGAATCAAGATCTTACCAAGACTTTGACTCAGCTAGGAGAAGCAAAGATAGATCTGATGACTCATACAGGAAAGCAAACCACATATGTAAACAGCGTGGTAAGAGTTTCAGTGAGTTAGGCTGTATGAAAAGTCACCAGAGTATCCACACTGGAGAAAAGCCTTTCCACTGTAAACACTGTAACAAGAGTTTCAGTCAGTTATGTCACCTGAAGACACACCTTCGTGTCCATACTGGAGAGAAACCTTTCTCCTGTAAACAGTGTGACAAGAGTTTCAGTCAGTTAGGTGACCTGAAGACGCACCATCGTGTCCATACTGGAGAGAAACCTTTCCTTTGTAAACAGTGTGACAGGAGTTTCAGTGTGTTAGCTAACCTGAAGACACACCATCGTATCCACACAGGAGAACAACCTTTCCACTGTAAACAGTGTGACAAGAGTTTCGGTCATTCAGGTAACCTGAAGACACACCAGCTTATCCACACTGGAGAGAAACCTTTCTGCTGTAAACAGTGTGATAAGAGTTTCAGTCATTCAGGTACCCTGAAGAAGCACCAGCGTGTCCATACTGGAGAGAAACCTTTCTGCTGTAAACAGTGTGATAAGAGTTTCAATCAGTTAGGTGGCCTGAAGACACACCAGCTTATCCACACTGGAGAGAATCCTTTCTGCTGTAAACAGTGTGATAAGAGTTTCAGTCATTCAGGTACCCTGAAGAAGCACCAGCTTATCCACACTGGAGAGAAACCTTTCCACTGTAAACAGTGTGACAAGAGTTTCGGTCATTCAGGTACCCTGAAGAAGCACCAGCGTGTCCATACTGGAGAGAAACCTTTCTGCTGTAAACAGTGTGATAAGAGTTTCAGTCATTCAGGTACCCTGAAGAAGCACCAGCTTATCCACACTGGAGAGAAACCTTTCCACTGTAAACAGTGTGACAAGAGTTTCGGTCATTCAGGTACCCTGAAGAAGCACCAGCGTGTCCATACTGGAGAGAAACCTTTCTGCTGTAAACAGTGTGATAAGAGTTTCAGTCATTCAGGTACCCCGAAGAAGCACCAGCTTATCCACACTGGAGAGAAACCTTTCCACTGTAAACAGTGTGACAAGAGTTTCGGTCATTCAGGTACCCTGAAGAAGCACCAGCGTGTCCATACTGGAGAGAAACCTTTCTGCTGTAAACAGTGTGACAAGAGTTTCAGTCAGTTAGGTGACCTGAAGAATCACCATCGTGTCCATACTGGAGAAAAACCTTTCCACTGTAAACAGTGTGACAGGAGTTTCAGTGTGTTAGGTAACCTGAAGAGACACCATCGTATCCACACAGGAGAACAACCTTTCCACTGTAAACAGTGTGGCAAGAGTTTCAATGAGTTAGGTGACCTGAAGAAGCACCAGCGTGTCCATACTGGAGAGAAACCTTTCTGCTGTAAACAGTGTGACAAGAGTTTCTGTCAGTTCGGTGACCTGAAGAAGCACCATCGTGTCCATACTGGAGAAAAACCTTTCCTTTGTAAACAGTGTGACAGGAGTTTCAGTGTGTTAGTTAACCTGAAGACACACCAACGTATCCACACAGGAGAAAAGCCTTTCCACTGTAAACAGTGTGACAAGAGTTTCAGTCAGTTGAAATACCTGAAGAAGCACCAGCTTGTCCACACTGGAGAAAAAACTTTTCTCTGTAAACAGTGTAACAAGAGTTTCAGTCAGTTAGATAACCTGAAGACGCACCAGCTTGTCCACACTGGAGAAAAGCCTTTCCACTGTAAACAGTGTGATAAGAGTTTCAGTCAGTTAGGTGACCTGAAGAGACACCAGCATGTCCACACTGGAGAAAAGCCTTTCCACTGTAAGCAGTGTGACAAGAGTTTCAGTCGGTTAGATAATCTGAAGCAACACCGGTGTATACAAACCGGGGAAAACCCCTTCCTGTGTAAACAGTGTGATGCGAGTTTCAGTGAATTAGGTCACCTGAAGAGACACCAGCGTATCCACACTGGAGAAAAGTGACCAGAGTTAAAGCCTTTTTAATTGCAGGGTGCAGGAAAATAACGTAACAACTTTTTGATGTCAATACATATTCAAAAGGTGAAGATGTATTGACATTCAAACGTTTTCAAGTTATTTGCCTGCACCTTTCAATTAACAAGACATGACACACAGGCATGTATACCAGCTTGCTTCCTTTTTTTCTGTGTGTGTGTGTGTGTGTGTGTGTGTGTGTGTGTGTCTGTGTGTGTGTGTGTGTGTGTGTGTGTGTGTGTGTGTGTGTGTGTGTGTTTTTTGTCTGTGTGTGTGTTCTGCCGTGTATATGCGGCTTCTTTTCATAGACCTGGTTCCTGATTTGTCTCTCAGAATCTGGCAACATGCTAGTGGCTCCCCATTGAATAAACCTGGTTGCTTATTTCTCTCGCAGAATGTGGCAACACTGCTATCTGTTTTGGCCAGTTATATCCCCCTGAACAGCCAATCCGTCCACTTTGGAGAAAGATTCATCCACTGTAGTGTAATAGGAAATCTAAATTGTTGGAGTTTCTGAAGACACACACTTGTCAACAATGGAAGAAAAAAAACCACGTCCTGGTCTGAAGAAACAGCAGCGTCTCCACACTACACAATGTTGGGCACCAGATGAAAACAACAAAACATGTATTGTCTGAAACACATTACCTACTGGACAGAAAGACCATGAGCACAGACACACTCGTGGGTCTGTGGCTTAATGCCTATCAAACAGGGGTTATTGAAATGGAAAAGGTTGCAAATCACTGAGCTAGACTCTTTCAGAGTCATCATGGCATTAGTAAGAGTAAGTGGATAGCGATCATTGAAACCTTGCTCAAATATGTAGTCATACATAATTATGTTATAGATGCAGGGTTTTCAACTGGTGGTCCATGGGCCATTGGTGGTCCGTGAATGCTTGGTCCCTGACCAAGCCTTCAGTAAAATAGGAGAGAGAAATAGGAGTGAGAAGAAACACTTGACCAAGCAAGGTCGCTCAAGATTGGTCCAGCAGTGGGCAAGATTAGCAGTACACACACACGGACGGACGGACGGACGGACGGACGGGACAGGCGGGACGGGACGGGATAGGACGGGACGGGACAGGACACACTGTCAGTGGCAAGAACATAATGATTCCACTGCCAGTGATTCTCAACCTAGAGAATGGTCTATAGAACATTTTGGCTCGAGGATAAATAAACCAGATTGAAAAGAAATATATTTTTTTGGTCCATTTCCAAAATCGGAATTATGTTTTTTAGAAAAATGTCTTAATTTTCCCACAATAGCTGTGTAATATATTATTTTATTGCTATATCAAGTCAATACTGTGTGAGGAATCAACTGGAGTTCAAATGTGGATGTTTTGAATATTCTGATATGGAAAATTAAGATGGCTGCTAATTAACATCGAATTACTTCAAATTACACCTAACTTCTATTAGGCCTGGACAGTGAGTCATTTCAAGTTGTCACTTCTAATTTGAAGATATGGGTCTATAGAACAATAATTGGAGTGTCAAGAAACCAGATTGAAATGCTTTTTTTTTTTACCCATTTTCCAAAATGGCAACAATCGAATTTAGTCTACATAGGTAATAGGGGGTCTGGTTGATAAGTTTAGTGAGCCTAGGATGCCCCTCAGGTGGGTAAAGAGGAGTATGGGGGTCACTGGATAGATCCCTGGGCACTTGGAGCATGGAAGATCAAAGTTATGGGGACCAAGACAGCACTGCATCGGCTGATTCCCTTTCCCATCTCATAACAGCTGCCAAATAAATAATGCTTTAGAGTGGGGCACTTGTGAGCCCAGGAGGAGTGCTCATAGCCGGTTAGAGAGAGTGTTGATATGTGAGTCGGTTGCTGTTGATGGTGGTTTTAAGAACTCCATGTGGTGCATGGCTATGCGTAAAGTCGACAGGGGTGTCCCTATGTCGGCCTGGATCACTGGATACGCTCATCTCAAGTGGATGTTTTTTGGCACGGTGATCCATCTGTCCCTTCCTTCTCAGAGTCACCGTGGGTGATTCCAGAGCTGCACTAGCCCCCACCCTTGTGGGGAAAAAAAAGACTGATAACACGTTATTTTACCGTGTTCGGCACCTATGCGCTACTATCTGAAAACACGTTTTTTTTTACCGTGTTTGGCACCCGATGTGTTAAACAACTCCAGAACAAAAACACAGTGTCTGAGCACAGGTGAATAGAGAAAGCAATGCTGGAGGTTGGTTACACTGGTCATAGGGAGGAGAATGGAGCACAGGACATCATGGACTGTTCACCTTTCCCCTCTAGCTGTTTAAAAGCTCCAGATAAAAAGCAACAAGTAAAGGTAAACCCTATCCCTGCTACACTCCGCCTCTACCCATGCCTAGACACCCAGTAGACACTGTATGTTCTGACAGTTCTGCACTGATCTCCACACCCTCTCCAGGCCCATGAGGGGCCATACCTCTTCACTGTATCCCCACTGATGAGCCCATCTAACCTATACCCTTAATGGCCCTGCTCAGCCCTCCAATCTGGAGCTTATCAAAACTGTACAGGGGAGAAGGGGGACAACCCAGGACTCCCTGGACTTCCAGCTGTCACAGGTTCCCTTAGGCCTAATTTGTTCCAAATTGGTTGTAATATCCCCTATAAATGACAATTTTCCCAATATACGTTTTAAAAACTTTCCTCACATTTGATCTCAAATCAGAATATGGGATTGGATTCCCCATATATGAAAACCTAAAAAGCTAAATTCAATCAAGTTTCTACCTTGTTTAGTCAAAAATATGTTTTAATATAAGTCAGCATAGTGGTGGCCGCCATCTTTAAATGGTCGATTTTGAGCTGGGCATACAGCAGATTTGGATTTAGCACCACTTATTACCCAAAAAAAACATGTATGCCATAAATTAATAGAAATCCTGACTGTATTGAAAGACATTTAACATGCTGTTCTGGAATGATTCATCTTAACATGGAAAGTAATACTACTACTACTACTACTACTAATAATAATAATAATAATAATAATAATTTACATAGCAAGACACTGTAAAGTCAGTTATTCAAGTAGATATATGGGTAGTGGAGACACAAATGGAAATGAATGCTATTCCGACACATACGTTAGCGCATAGACCTCTTCTGACTATTCTTGTGGAAATGTGCAGATAGCAGAAGAAATATTGCTTCTTTGGGCAATATGTGTGAAGTACCAGTTGCTACTCCTGATCCTGAATCCATAGATACCTCATTATGTTCATATTGGATAATCCAATCAAAAGTTATCTATGGCTGGTGTGGGGTTGGGAACCGCTGACACCTCCTAGAGGCCATTTTCTTTATCTGAGTGCTTAACATTCGAACCAGAAATGTTCTATAGACCCTTACCTTCAATTTAGTAGTGAAAACGAAACTTTCAAATCAATTTGAAATTAAAACAACAAATTACCCCTACTATATCTATTTTTGTCGATATACGTCAATACTGGAAAATGAAATAGATTCTATGGGTAATATTCTTGAAGTACCAAATGCTACTCCTGATCCTGAATCCATATCATATGTTCAGATCAAAAGTTACAACAGTAAACATATTTGTCTAGGGCTGGTGGGGGATTGGCAAATGCTGACGCCCCCTAGAGGCAATTTTTTTTTTATCTGGGTGCTTTATCCTTGACCAAAATTGTTCTGTAGACCCTTACCTTCAAATCAGTAGTGAAAACGAAACTTTCACATGAATCGTAAATGAAAACCAGAAATTACATTGACACAGAACACCACTATAGCTCACCAATGTGAGACAGTGAGTAGACAGAAATGGTGCAATCTTATAATGAGCATTAGTGAGTGTCAAATATACAAATAGGTTCATTTAACAATGGCTCTTGGCCGATACTTAGAATAAGCCACTCCGACCTACTCTCAAAAGACAGCATAACATGTTCAATTTCAGAGAGAAATTTGTGTCTATAAGAATGTCCAACCTCCAAGCATACAATGACTAATTCATTAATATCAATGACGCCTGCACAAATCAGTGGTTTGGAATGCTTGGCAACAGTTTGTGTTGTGTGTGACATCAGACCAGCAATCCTGTCAATATTCTATATAAGAACAGTACATCCAAGAGACAATGTGACTTCAAGCAAAATCTATTGAGGCGGTTTGAGTAGAAAAAGATCGGATAAAAGGGATGGACAACTAAGTTAAAGACTGAGGAGATTGATAGAGACTGTAAGAGGGTATATCTTCCTGCTCCATAAAAGCCAATAGACTTCAAATTTGTCTGAATCCAAGACAAAAAGGGTCATCAGGAACAATATACTGAGACAGCCCGAGTAAGAGAGACGGGTATATCGAGGAGAGAGAGAGACAAGTGAGCGAAGAGAAGATGAGGACAAATCTCCAAGCCGAAAGAGAGTCCAAGGATACCAGCTTTGATGAAGAACCAGCTAACGTTCAAATTGCCAGCTCTATAACCAGCCAGAGAAAAGGAGATGGAACTGACGAATCAAGATCTTACCAAGACTTTGACTCAGCTAGGAGAAGCAAAGATAGATCTGATGACTCATGCAGGAAAGCAAACCACATATGTAAACAGTGTGGTAAGAGTTTCAGTGAGTTAGGCCATATGAAAAGTCACCAGAGTATCCACACTGGAGAAAAGCCTTTCCACTGTAAACACTGTAACAAGAGTTTCAGTCAGTTATTTGACCTGAAGAGACACCATCGTGTCCATACTGGAGAGAAACCTTTCTGCTGTAAACAGTGTGACAGGAGTTTCAGTGTGTTATCTAACCTGAAGACACACCATCGTATCCACACAGGAGAACAACCTTTCCACTGTAAACAGTGTGACAAGAGTTTCGGTGAGTCAGGTAACCTGAAGAGGCACCAGCGTGTCCATACTGGAGAGAAACCTTTCTTCTGTAAACAGTGTGACAAGAGTTTCAGTCAGTTAGGTGACCTGAAGAATCACCATCGTGTCCATACTGGAGAAAAACCTTTCCACTGTAAACAGTGTGACAAGAGTTTCAATCAGTTAAGTGGCCTGAAGACACACCACCGTGTCCATACTGGAGAGAAACCTTTCTGCTGTAAACAGTGTGACAGGAGTTTCAGTGTGTTAGCTAACCTGAAGAATCACCATCGTGTCCATACTGGAGAAAAACCTTTCCACTGTAAACAGTGTGACAAAAGTTTCAGTCGGTTGAATACTCTGAAGGCACACCAGCGTATACACACCGGAGAAAAACCTTTCCACTGTTAATAGCGTGGCAAGAGTTTCAATCAGTTAGGTGGCCTGAAGAAGCACCAGCGTGTCCACACTGGAGAGAAACCTTCCTGTGATGCAATAAAACACTGATTCTCAATGTCGGATCTGGGACCGCCTGCTGTACAAATGGACTCTTACAGGTCTGTGACTCAGAGTTAGATCATCACTTTTAGAGTGTGGATTGGGGTTCCAGTATAGTTAGTTTCCGTGATTATCAACTTTTATGTGTTTCATTTATTTTCCACAGTCCAAAGATCTGGAGGAAAACCAGAAATATTGCTCTTCTCAAAGCGGGAAAAGATCCAGCATAATATGCAAAGAGCTTCTGGCCGATCTCCCTGCTATGCCACTGATATAAGATGTTTGATGCTCAACAGGCTTACTCCTGTTGCTTAAAGGAGAGTTCCGGTCATTTTAGGTTATATGTTTGATGTGTCGCTAATCACTCACCAACATACAAAGGAACGTTGAATATTTGCATGAGCGGTAGCTGATGCGGGACATTCAGCGCATGTTTGAGTATCATGAGACTCCACGATGAGTAGTAGGAGAAAAAAAACAGACTTTGCATCTGTTAAAATAGACGATTTTCACTCTTACACACTCTCCCATTATGCCGTTGCAAGGGGTCTGCAGAATGGACAACAGGGGCAGATCTGGAAATATTCAACGTTCCTTTGTACGTTGGTGAGTGATTAGCGACACATCAAACATACAACCTAAAATGACCGGAACTCTCCTTTAACCAGCCAATGACAGCCATCATCCAAGCCACAACAAGCCGGATCCCGACCATGTAAATCCTCAACATGCTAAACTTCTGAATCTCTCAGAAAGGAATGGTAACAGGAGCCGTCTTTGTTGATTTGACTGCGGTGTACAACACCTTGAACCACCGCCTCCTCCTCACTGGCATTGCGCCTGCTGATATCAGACAGGAAGTCACCAGCCGAGTCGAGATGGCAATGGCTATCAATGTTGAACGCCACCTCCTTCATGGACGTCAAGGAGAAGCTTTCCTTAGCCATTTCCAGCCCCTGACAACATCTCGGGAAGAAACCAGACTCCAGCCATGAACGAAGAAGCATGAGAGTGACCCCCCTCCTATTGACATGGGAATTCTGAAGACCTCCCTCCTGGCTCCAAAGCACCATGGGTACAGTGGAATACATGCCTGAGAACAGGAATGGGGCGATCATCAAAAGCTGCTATGGTCAGATGGGGATACAACATTGGCCCAACCACCAGTGTACGTGGAGAAGAGGATCACACCACACAGCACTGCCTTGTCTGGCCTCTGGCCTCTACACCCAACCCGTGCTGCTTAGAATATCTCACAGAGTTCAGTAATACTGCAAGGGACTCTGGAAAACTGTCGTATAACCAACATGTTTTGAAGACCTTTTTTTAATTTTTTTTATATACTTTCACTAAACTAGTAATCGTGAAGACTTGAGAAAGAAAAAAAATCCACCGCTGGTGACTGCCAGCTAAATAGACAGCTGCCAACGGACAGCGTTGCCAAATGTTGCGAGAGAAACAAGCAACCAGGTCTATGAAAACAAGCCCAAAACAAGCGGATATTAAGGTTAGTTTAACCATTTCTAAGTCTAAATACTTACAACGTTTGAGCTCGTAGATCTACTATGCTCAATAAACATAATGTGTTGTGAGCTTGTAGATATGCTATTACAACATTATTGGAGAACCACTCGTTTAAACAACATTAGGAAACAAGCCCAAATAAGCAACACTACACTTTAGAAACAGGCCCCAAAGAAACCGCAACCCGCAACTGCCAATATTTACAAGCGGCTTTACAGAAAAACAAGCCTAAAGTCGATTATAATCAGACATGGCAAAGAAGCTATTTCTCACACACGTGTGGCCTTCGGTTAAACAAATGACAGGACCGGATTTTGTAGGGATTAATTGACATTTTCATCTGTCATACAAAGACGGCAGGGGAGAAACCACACGATGAGGAGGTGCAATCAATTGACCCCCCCCCCCCTCTGAACTTTGATTACAATGAGTCAATGAGGGTGCATTCGGATACATGTAGGTGTGTGTGTGTGTGTGTGTGTGTGTGTGTGTGTGTGTGTGTGTGTGTGTGTGTGTGTGTGTGCGTGTGTGTGTGTGTGTGTGTGTGTGTGTGCTTGTATTGCTATACTTGTGGGGGTTATGCGTCCTCAAGTGTAGTAGAATTTGAGAAATGGACATTTCAATAGTTAAATAGGTTACAAAAACATTGTAGAGTAATGTTTAGAATTAATAAAAACGTCAGGTTGGGGTTAGGTTTAGGATTAGACATTGAGGCGGCGAATAGGATTGGATTCATACCTAGTTGCGCTCCAGTGCCGCACACCAAAAATAGTAGATCTACAAGCATGTAGATCTGCTATTTTCTGCTTTAGGGTTAGTGTTAAAAATATCGAAAGAAAAAAGGCAATCATATAATTGCTATCGTAAAATGTTGATGTGTATTCATAGAAATACAAACGTGAGTGCCTGTGTTCGTGTGTGTGTGTTCGTGTGTGTGTGTGTGTGTGTGTGTGTGTGTGTGTGTGTGTGTGTGTGTGTGTGTGTGTGTGTGTGTGTGTGTGTGTGTGTGTGTGTGTGTGTGTGTGAGCGTGTGTGCAGATGTGAGCTCGCATGTGTGCGTGCATTGTGTGCTGATGTGGAGGTCAGGGTTAATTTGCAGCATTGCTGTGGCGCGGTGACACCAGAGCATCGTGCACGGCTCAAAGCACACGCGTGACGGCGTGTGTTGTTTCATTGTGGGGAAATCAGGAGCGCAAGGCAACATGGAGAGCCGGGTAATTAATCACTTATGGCACGTCACAATGACCTTGGAAGAGTTGGTGTTTGTGTGCACGCGTGTGTACGTGCGTGCAGGGCCGGATTTACCGTTGGGCTAGGGTGGGCTGCGGCCCAGGGGCCCCCAACTGGGGGGGGCTTTTTTTTTTACGATGATCAAATTGTTATGTAACCCTACCGAATTAACTGAATTAAAGTAACAAAAACCTCAAATAAAAGTAAAAACAAAATGAAAACAAACGCGCGCTGCGTGCGCGTGCATGCGTTGCAAGGGGGCCTAAAAAATTACTCTAGTCCACGGGCCTCCTATAACTCCTATAAATCCGGCCCTGCGTGCGTGCGTGCGTGTGTGTACACATTTATGTACGCTGTACAGATATAGATAGGCTTATGGTTAAAAATGACAACAACGTAAATAGCATTCATAAAGTCCTCACAAGTATTGTAATACAAACCTGTGCACGTGCGTGTGTGCGCATTGGATTTACAGTACATGCACGGTGCATGATATTGTCAGCAGATGTGTCAATAGGGGATACAGTATGTAAATATGTTTTACGGTCACGGCATGTAAACACGCAGTTTGAACTGAGAGACATGTAAACATGGAGTCTGGTCAACTCACACAGCTCTGCAAAGGTCAGACTGTATGCATGACCTTTTTATGCAAATAACACACACACACACACACACACACACACACACACACACACACACACACACACGCACGCACACACCCACGAACAACATACATGTCCATGCATACAAAAGCACATGCAAACGCACAGAAAATGCACAGGAAACTTTGTATTAGTGTACTTTTTACACACACACACTTTGTATTAGTATAATTGTGAGGACAACAACCGTTTATGACGACAGTTTTATAAATGGCAATTTCACCATCTTAACCCTTAACGCCAGATCCAAACCAAGCTCACAACGCAACACAGTCTCACTCCCAAGAAGGCACCTGTTGCCTTTTGGTCAGAACCCCAGGAAGGCACAATGTGCCGTCCAGGGGCGCCTGCGACGGCATTATGCGCCTTCCGGGGTCACTCTCACAACACGTAGCAGCGCAACTAAGTAAATCAAGCAAGATCCCAAACTTACCCTCTTAATGCCTAATCCTAAATGTTTTCATAAATGTAAGCCTATATATTTTTTTATCTTTTTAAACCATTAAACAACCATTTATCTTGTGAGGTCCAGGAAAATTGTCCTCACTATGTCTATGTCTCAAATTATACTATACATTTGGCACACACACTTGCGCGCTATCATACACATGGAAATGAACGCGCAATAGACAGAAAGGTAATTGCAACAATTATAATAATTATAATTATAATGATGGGCATTCCAGCTGAGAGACAACATGACCGAGAGAGGGAGAGAGAGAGAGAGGAGAGAGAGAGAGAGAGAGAGAGAGAGAGAGAGAGAGAGAGAGAGAGAGAGAGAGAGCATAGGAACAGACATTGGGTATCATTCTGCTCCAACCCCACACAGTGAAGTGCTGAAGTGGGTGCAGGGTGGGTGGGTTGGATTAGACCAACTGGTTGGTTTTCAGCTGAATACAGAATGTTTGGTGAAAGCGTTTGAAAAAGTGTGTGTCTTCACAGTCTTCACTGGAGAGACTGGGACATTTACCATTCTATTGCTGTCGGGCGGAAGCCTTGTATGTCCAAAACCGTTCCACATATTTATCATTAATTTAAAAATATCTTTAAAGCAGTGAAAATAGCCGATAAGCAAGCTCACGGCACGTCGCATCGCACATGTCGTGAACTAGCAAATCGTCTATTTTCGGTACTTTTGTGCGACACTCTTGTATGATGAACTAGGTAGACCCTCCAGCAAAATGCCATTATGCGATCGCATAATTTACTGCATAATCAGCAAAATGGCACTAAATTATGCGGTCATGTTTTTTTTTCAAAAAGGCTGCATCGCATCGCATAATATGTGCATCGCATCGCATAATATGTGCATCGCATCGCATAATATGTGCATCGCATTGCATAATATGCGCTTTGCATCGCATATTTCCGCATTTTTCTTAAGTTTTCGCATATTTCGCAACTTCCCGCAATTTCACCGCATAGAATTGCTAAACCCCCCGCATATTTCATCGCAAAATCAAGGATTTTACCTCGCATAATCAAGAGTTTTAGCCCGCATACTCAAGGATTTTTGACGCCGTTTTTCTGGAGAGTCCAACTAGGGCATTAATGTACGAAAAATACATACAGTAAGTTGAAAGATGGAGTTACAAGGTTTCTGCCCAAACGGAAACAAAGCTGTCAGCGTTCAGAATGCACAAACAGTGCCGTTGGATACAAGCGTTTGAATTGTCACATTGTGGCTGTGAATAAAGTGACCTCCCGCTCAACTGAGGGGAACAATCACAGACAAGCAGATCGGCTATTTTCGGTACTTTTGCGCTCTTGTATGATGAAATAGGGCATTAAATTACGAAAAATACATACGTTGAAAGATGGATATACAAGGTTTCTGCCCGACGGACACAAAGCTGTCAGCTTTCAGAATAATAATGCACAAACAGTGCTGTTGGATACAAGCGTTTGAACCATTGTCACATTGTGGCTGTGAATAAAGTGACCTCCTGCTCAACTCCAAAACAATCACAGACTTCCGGGATGTGAAAAAGCAATAGGAAAACCCGATTCACTGGCGCTTATTTGGCACAGTGGTAGCCTGGTTCCAGACGAATCTGCCTTTGCAAAATTGCATCGCACTTTAGCCCTCGGCACTGTCGGCAGATTAGGTCTGGCCCCCCTCAATAGAGATTTCATTTCTCTCCCTCCGAAGTCGTGAGGGACCAATCAGGACCCCAGTATCCAAATGTGGGCGGGCTTATCACCTTATTTGGAGCAACAACGTACAATGCAGGAGACTCATTTTCAGTTTTTCACAACAAAGATGGACGCCGCCATAGCATCGGTAGTAAACGCGTTAGAAAATGTTTATTTTCTAAAAGGCGAACAAACAATTGCCCTTAAAGCTTTTGTTGGAAAGAAAGATGTGTTAAAGAATGGTTTCATCTGGTTACCAGACTAGATACGAGTGGAGCTAGCTTTCGTTGTTTACTATTTCAGCACCGGCGCTTGTGTGTGACGTAGCAGGAAGCACTGCTCTGATTGGTTTTAGGTCTAACCAATAGAGTCCGTTTGGATCTTTTTGTAACCTAACCTGACACCGTCAAATGGAAGAAGCTTGCGACACACATTTGTTTCACATTCTACTTCCCATCTGAGACTCCGGTCGCAGAATCGATGACAGACAGTTTTTCTTTTTTTCAAGCTACTAGGCAGGTGATTGGATGATCCCGCCCCTAGCAGCCGCTGATTGGTTCGGACACGCAGTGTTCGGGCATGCTTACTCCCTGCGCAATCCCAGACCTCCCTGAAATCAAATGCAAATGAGATTTCCGGAGGGAGGGGGTTTACCAGGCTATTTGTAACCACCCCTTGGAAAAAAAATCTATTGTTGATAGGGACCAGACTAATTATCCACGCAGTGTGTCGTGTGATATTGTCTGGCCACGCGAGGCTAGCACAGCGGTAAAGACCCTGCCCACCACCATCGCGGAGGCAGATGGGTTCAAATCCTCCGTGGTGCATTCCGGCTTTGCCGAGCGTCTATACGAACACAGTTGGACCCGTCGTGTTCAGGGGAGGGAAGCCAGGCGGGGACGGTGATATGTTTCACTACAAGTAGTCCTATGGTAAATAAATGGTAAATGGTGCATTTATACAGTGGTGTAAAGTAACTAAGTACATTTACTTAAGTACTGTACTTAAGTACAATTTTGAGGTATTTGTACTTTACTTGAGTATTTCCAATTTCCAATACTTTTACTTCTACTCCACTACATCTCAGAGGCAAATATTGTACTTTTACTCCACTACGATTATTTGAAAACTTTAGTTAGTTACTTCTCAGATATAAATTATGATATTACGAATTATGACATTGACCACTTTAGCCCTATTTTATACATAGGCTATTTGAAAATAGCAGATCTACAAGCTCACAACGCGTCGCTTTGCGACGCGTTGTGAGCTTGTAGATCGGCTATTTTCAAACATTTTTGTACTTTTACTTTTGGTACTTTAAGTACATTTTGATGCCAATACTTCTGTACTTTTACTTACTTTTAAGTACATTTTGAATTTCGGACTTTTACCTGTAACGGAGTACTTCTACAGTGCAGTATTGATACTTTTACTTAAAGGAGCTACACCATGAATTTAAAAAAAATATTTGATATTTAATATCATATGGTGTATGTCCCTCAAACCTTTTTCAAAAGGTTTGAGCCTAAATCATCACTCAGATATACTCATCCCAAGTCAATTGTCTCTGGCTTATACAGCACTTTCAGCTGCAATACCAAAACGTCCTCTTGGGCAGGGGGGGGCTACTGAGCAATTCTGTTAATAAAAAATTCTGTTAATAAAAAAATATATTAAAAAAAAATTCTGCATAAAAAGAAGCATCTAAGAAAAATACAAAATCGAAAAAAAAACACTTTGAACATTTTTGAACAATTCCACCAAGTGTTTGAGGTGCCTGTTTCACCCACTTCCGGGGGGCGGAGCCAAAATCCGAGCCCGAAGTATTTGTTCGTAGACCCCCACTTAGGGGGGTAGAAAAGGTTTCAGAGCGATTCGGGCACTTTTCATTTAACATTGGGTTTGCCATCAAAAATGTTTATGACCTCATAAACATTGCCATTCTGAGATCGCCTGTTCAGACACGCCCATTCTGGAAATCCATGAAATGAGAAGGAATGACTGAATTTAAAAAAAAAACATTTTTTGGGGTACAAGAGACACTGGGGACCCCAAAAAATACAAAAAAACAAGAAAAAAGTGATTTTCATGGTGTAGACTCTTTAAGTAAAACATTTGAGTACTTTTCCACCACTGCATTTATATAGCACTTTTATCCAAAGTGCTTTACATAGATTGTGCATTACATTCAGCCATTCACACACACATTCACTACACCGGTGGTGGAGGAAACCATGCAAGGCACCAACCTGCTCATCGGGAGCAATTAGGGGTTCAGTACAGGGTTGCCAGATCTGCTTATTATAATTTCCCTGCAATATTTTATTTTCAAATAGCTGATGTATACGCTAAAGTGCTCATGTGGCCCATAGTCGCTTCTTTTTGGGCTGGTTTTCCTAGACCTGGTTGCTTGTTTCTCTCACAGAATCTGGCAACAATGGTTCAGTATCTTGCTCAAGGACACTTTGACACTGACTCTGGGGGAGGCCGGGATCGAACTGGGAACCTCACGGTTCACCATCCGGCCGCTCTACCGGGCCACTCTACCCCTGAGCCACTGCCACCCCATTACATACCCTATGGGCCTGGGGGGGGGCGGCGCCTGTCAGTGGGGAGTGTTGTGCGGGAGGAGTAGGACGGAAGGCTCCACATCCACCCCGGTGGGGGCTCCTCACTGGCAGGTGAGCCATGTTGGATACGAAAGCAGTGACAACACACACACATCTGTGTGGGGAGGAATCCATTGGCACAATGAGGACATTTTGAGGAAAAAAATGGCTAATAAAGCATGGTGGTCCTTGATATTAAAAAAGTTTGAGAGCCACCGTCATTGTAATTGTAGAGAATTGCAGAAGTCCACATACCAGCTCTGACAGTGTGATTTAAATACGTGGTGCCGTGATTTTCAGTGATCCCCCCCCCTAAAACATAATCATCAGGTATTATGGTTATACTAGGAGGAAGATTTTTTTCAAAAAAGTATACAGAAAGTGTTAAAATTATGTTTTTATGTGGACACGCCTCCAGTTAATTAATTATACCTGGTTCTCACCTTAGCACCACCCACCTGTCCTAGTCCCTCCTCCTCCTCATGCCCACACCTGTTGTGTTATGATAATGAGGGGGAGGGTATATTCTTACTATGTCACTAAAGGGCTGTTTTTCTATTGGCACGTTTGACCCTCCAGGTACGTTTGAGCCTCCAGGTAGAAACTCAAAATAGTCAGAGAAGACATAAAACACCATAAAAACACCACCAGGGGGCTTAATGAAGTTCTATCAACCTCATGCTTCTTTTTTTGGTACATAGTTGTACTTTTTCTGTATTATCTGTATTTTCATGTTGATTTTTGAACTGTTTGGTTGCTACTATATGTCTATGAAATTAATTCAAGGACCCCAACGGAAACAAGTCCGCAAGGCCTTTTTTGGCCGGACCTTTTAGACAAAAGCATTATAAATGTAACTGTGTTGTTTTACATTCTTTTGCCTAATAAAAATGTGAATCAATCAATCAAATAGACACATGAAAAACAGAAAAAGTGCAAAACCATGGCACCACCTCTTTAAAAGAAACGGTTCCGGAAACGGTTCCAATGTTCTATCCGGTTCCGGATCCCAACACTATTCATCAGAGGCGTCAAGCTACTTCTTCCATCTCTGCCCCCCCGTCATCCATCACAGTTTGATACCAACAACCTGGACACTCACTCACTACACAAACAGCAGTACATTATAAACACATCACCCCCCCTCCTCTCTTCTCTCCTCAGTGGCATCTCTCTACATCCAATGGACCATTAAGCATGTCCACAACATCATCTCTCACCCCCCGCTCATCTAATACAGCTGATGCCCTCAGGGGGGTGCTACAGAGAGGGACTGCGCCCGCTTGCCTCACCGCCCCTCAACTTCTCCGCGCGTCCCAAATAATCGCCCGCCTCCCATTGAAAGTGAATTAGGCCTACATAGGCGTGTTGGCTGCTTGCTGTCTGAAAGGACCCTTACAGGGTAGGGTATGTTTCTAGGGTTTCTATGCTGGTTCTACCGAGTGAATACCCTCGCTGCGGTTGCAGCCAATAGCATGTCCGTTAGCATTTCTGACCGGATATAGAAATACGGCGGATTTGAAATGGCTGAAAAAAACGCTTCAAAACGGGCCTGTAGAAACCGCGACTTTGTCCATTCAGTTTTACGGTCTATTGTAAGGACCTTATCTCAGTTTAACACACAGACACAGGTAAGGCAGACAGGCAGCTAAAGCCTCAATTATACTTAGCTGTGTTCCGGTGTAGTGCTCAGTAAATAGCAGATCTACAAGCTCACAACGCGTCACAAATGTGACTCGTTGTGAGCTTGTAAGGTCTGCTATTCACGGCTCGCAACAAGTATAGATCAGGCTTAGGGTCAAGAGGAGAAGAAAGGAGAAACGGCGGCTTTGTTCAAATGGCTGACAAACTGTTGATTGTTCACAGCTCAGCCCACTGCAAAGCCCTGATGCTTCAAGCATGACGGAGCAAACATCCACCTGATAGGCTGATGAGATAGAGGGGAGAGAGAGAGAGAGAGAGAGAGAGAGAGAGAGAGAGAGAGAGAGAGAGAGAGAGAGAGAGAGAGAGAGAGAGAGAGGTAAAGAGACGGAGAGAGATGAAGAGAGAAAGAGACAGAGAGTGAATAGAGAGAGACAGACAGAAAAGAGAGATAGAGGGGGAGGGGGGAGAGAGAAAGGAAAATAAAGTGAGAGAGAGAGACAGACAGACAGACAGAATAGAGACAGAGACAGAGACAGAGACAGAGACAGAGAGAGAGAGAGAGAGAGAGAGAGAGAGAGAGAGAGAGAGAGAGAGAGAGAGAGAGAGAGGGATAGAGAGAGAGAGAGAGAGAGGGAGAGAGAGAGAGAGAGAGAGAGAGAGAGAGAGAGAGAGGGATAGAGGGATAGAGGGGGGGAGGGGGAGTGAGAAAGGAAAATAAAGTGAGTGAGAGAGATGAAGAGAGAAAGAGATTGAATAGATAAATAATAGAGAGTGAATAGAAAGAGACAGAATAGAGATAGACAGGAGAGAGAGAGAGAATAGAGAGAATAGAGAGAGAGAGAGAGAGAGAGAGAGAGAGAGAGAGAGAGAGAGAGAGAGAGAGAATATATATTATATATATCAACCCGATCGCCAGAGGAAACGTTCTCTTTGAACGTTTTTGAAATTCTGTGAATAGACACGGAACAACCCGAAATTCCGTGCATAGCCGCCTCGCATCTCCCCCATTGTGACTAAACCATTTCGGAGGCGCGCAGTCTCAAGGGAATTGTCGCCACGTAAGGGGCCACCGAGCGAGCTAAAGCGAGCGAGTTGCCGTCCCGAACGTTGCGACATTCCCTTGTGCCTACTCAGCGCCGTTTGAGTTATGTACCGATAGGCACAGAATCGTAAATTTTGTTGTGGGGACTGCTCTGCTTCCGGGTTTTTCAGGGTTGCGACTGGTTACGCCCACCGTGGGACTCGCCGTACATATGCACGGAATTTCGGGGTTTTCTAGGCGACTATGCACGGAATGACGTGCACTGGATCCGTGCAATGTATACTAATTCTCTGGCGATCAGGCTGATATATATAGAGAGAGAGAGACAGACAGAGAGAGAGAGAGAAGAGAGAGACTCCTAATGTTTCCTCACTGAAAACAACATCCTGAGAAAATCCCTGGTTGTGGCTTCTCACCAAACTATGGAAGCTTCAACAGACCATATTTCTGCCCTAATTGACGAGCAAATTATCCTCCTCGTTGTGTTATCCTCCCCGATTTGCTCTGCATGTACAAACTGTTGGAAAGTGATACTGGAGAAAGAAGAAAAATAACTATGACACCATAAACTCAATGTCAGAGGTGGATACAACTAAATACATGAAGTATACTGAAGTACTGTATTTAACACAGCCACCAGAAAAACCCACTGAACTAAACCATTATGAGACGGTCAAAAAGAAAAGCGGGCACATTGGAAAGAATCACATACCAGAGCAAGTTGGAATGCTGTTTGGCCTTCAACACAGAACACACAGAGAGGCAGGATACCTGAGCACTGTGACTGGTCCAAAACCAAAGAGAGACTATGAGACTATGTTGAACACACTCAGTGAAACACATGTCTCACAATTCGAGGTAGTCCTGGCTCCAAGGACAAGACGTACTGTGCACTCACTGCCAGTACGCTGTGGTATTGATACTTTTATGTTAAAAAAAAAAACTACTGTGTGTGTGTAGAAATAAATACTCTGTTACAAGTAAAAGTCATGTATTCTGAATTTTACTCGAGTATTGAGTATTGGCATCAAAATATACCTGACATTTGATTGCACTGTTATACAGGTATATCTATAATGTACATGTGCTTTTCCCTTGTGCTTTGGCAAAGTAAACGCATGTCCAATGCCGATGAGGCCCTCTGTTACTGAACTGAAATGAGGGAGAGACAGAGAGGGGGGAGAGAGAGAGAGAGAGAGAGAGAGAGAGAGAGAGAGATGAGACAGAGAGAGATGAGAGAGAGAGGGAGAGAGAGAGAGAGAGAGAGAGAGAGAGAGAGAGAGAGAGAGAGAGAGAGAGAGAGAGAGAGAGAGAGAGAGAGAGAGACATAAGACAGAAAAACAGTAACTCTGACCCCAACGCTGTAGGTGATTCTGAGTAACAAACATCAATAATAACACACACACACACACACACACACACACACACACACCCACCCACCCTGGGGCTGTTTGCCCTCTGGAGCCCTCCACCACTTTACAATCATTGATACTGATCACCTGCAGCGCTGTGTTATTGATCAGCACACACACACACAATGATTAATACATAGAAGGAGACAGACTCGTAAAGTCACGAGTGCACACACAAACATTATGCACGCACCGCGCGCGCGTGTGTGTGTGTGTGTGTGTGTGTTTGTGCGTGTGTGTGTGTGTGTTCTCTGGGGTATGATTTGGAGACAGTATCATAAAGCGGATTGTCATTGATCCACACACAGAAAGCAGAGAGCAATAATGTGTGTGACACACACCACACACACACACACACACACACACACACACACACACAGCTTAGACGCTGTAGTGTCCAGTGCCACTCATTGTATTTGGAGGTCATCATGTACCAGGATGTATGACACAGGTGCGTGTGATGAAGACAAGTGTATGTGATTAAGGGCACACAGGTGTTATGTGATTATTTGGAAAGCATACAAGTAAAGACAGTAAAAGGCAGTCCTGTCTCCGTGTGTGTTTGTATGTTAAGATTCTGGATATCAAACACTACAGACGCCCTCCTGCACGCACGCACGCACACAATGGTCCTAGAGGTGTTGTCCCCAAGGTCAACTATATACAGTGTATAGGCTACTGTAGTGACATCACACGTTCACAGGTCGGTGTATGTTCAATACAACCTATACTGAACTGCATTAAAAATATATGTAATCATAAGAAAAGGAACAACAAAACAACAATATTAAATACACATGAGGTGTATGCTAGAAAATATAATATAAATAATGCAGAGCAGCTCAGTCTATTTGTGCATTGGTGAGAGTCTTCACTTATCAAGCAGATATTGTCGCTATCGGGGAATACACCTCATATCTCCACATTCTACACAAGTTTTGTATGTTTTTCCCCTAAATTAACGCCCTACAGTACTTGATCATACTACAGCGCTGTGGTGTAAAGTAACTAAGTACATGTACTCAAGTACTGTACTTAAGGACAATTTTGAGGTATTTTTTACTTTACTGGAGTATTTCCTATTTTCTGTACTTTTACTTCTACTTCACTACATCTCAGAGGCAAATGTAGTACTTTTACTCCACTACAATTAATTGAACATTTTAGTTACTAGTTACTTTGCAGATATAAGTTATTATATTATAAAACATACGTTAACGCCCTGTTGTATACCTAGGCTATTTGAAAATAGCCGATCTACAAGATCACAACGCGTCGCGACGCGTTGTGATCTTGTAGATCTGCTATTTTCAAACATCTTAATACTTTTACTTTTGGTACTTTAAGTGTATTTTGATGCCAATACTTTTGTCCTTTAACTCAAGTAACATTTTGAACACAGGCCTTTTACTTGTAACAAAGTATTTCTACATTGCAGTATCGATACTTTTACTTAAGTAAAACATTTGAGTACTTTTTTACACCCACTGCATACAGCGTACTTTTGCCGTTTGTGAATTTGAATCCTGGAAAAGAAACAGTCTTGGACTTATGAGGTATCCACACCGACAGAGGAGAGGGGTGAGGGAGTACATGAACACTGTAGTTCAAGATCGTGAGACCTCACTTTTATTTTCATATTTATGAAAAGATAATTGTCAATTCACTTATGTTTCAGATAATGACTTCCTCCCCCTCTCTCCAAGGACAACCGGTGAAAATGTAATTAAAATGAGATCTGGTCATCAAGGTCTATTTCTTATTCAGGGTGGAAAAAAACACTAGGCTCTGGCTGTAAAGATGGAGATTCATACTTTCCTCCTATTAACCCATTAAGACCTGGAACGCATCTGTGTCATTTTTTGATTTCTTTGGGCTATTAAAAAATAGCAGATCTACAAGCTCATGGCGCGGCACTATGAGCTTGTAGATCTGCTATTTTTTTGAAAAATCGTGAAAAATATGTAAAAATCTTTGAATATATATATATTTTAAAGCGAACGTTTGTAACTCAAATCTTTGCTTCTGGGGGTCCCTGGACCTAAATATTTTGAGATGGGGGTCCGCGGCCAAATACATATACATTTTGGGGGTCCTTGACATGAAAAAGCTGGAGCACCACTGATATAGCATACATAGGATTTAGACATTTCTAGATATGTATTTGGCCGCGGACCCCCATCTCAAAATGTTTTGTTCCAGGGACCCCCATGAAGCAAAGATTTGAGTTACAAATGTTCTCTTTAAAAAATATATATTCAAAGATTTGCACACATTTTCAAGATTTTTCAAAAATAGCAGATCTACAAGCTCATAGCGTGGCACAGAGTGCCGCGCTGTGAGCTTGTAGATCTGCTATTTTTGAATAGCCCAAAGAAATCTTAAAATGACAGATGTGTCCCGGATTGAATGGGTTAATTAATTTCACGTCCACACACAGTGGAAGCAGAGGGAGTTGAGCATCAATAGGAATGCTAATAATGATAATAATAACGATTATAATATAACGTCTCCCAATGTGACTGGAGGAAGACTAGAAGAGGTGGAAGAGATGGAAATTAGCGGTTGGAAGAACTACTTTAGCAGACGTTTTACTTTGGTAAAAGTAGCGATACCACAATGTAGAAATACTGTTATAAGTAAAAGTCTATAGATTCAATGTTTTACTTGAGTAAAAAAGCTTAGTTTTTTAGTACAAATCCATGGGCATCAAAATATACATAAAGTACCAAAATAAAATGTATTCATTATCCAGAATGTTCCATTTCACCTTTTTTTCCTTTTCTTTTTGGTCAAAATCTTCTGAAAATAGATCTATAAGTCACACTGCGATACATTGTGAGCTTGTAGATCCAAGCTTGCAGATTGTCAGTTTTTTTTAAACAGACCAAGTAATAGTGCTTAACTGGTTAATATATGTTTTGAAATAATAATATAAATCGAGAGAGTAACTCATAACTAAAGCTGTCAAAATTTGTAGCGGACTAAAAAGTACAAATATTTTCCTGTGAGATGTAGGCTACTGTAGTGAAGTATGAAGTACATGTATCGAATGATGGAAATACTCAAAGTAAAAGTAGATCTACATTGTACTTGAATACTTCTCCACGTCACTCCCTATAGCACTCCTTCTTGATGCTATAGTTTACTATGCAGATCTTCGTCACTTCTCATGGTTTTATTATTTAGAACCGTTTTTTTCCCCCTCTGTAGAGCTTGTAGAGCTGCTATTTTCAAAGCCTTTTTTTATACATTTGGAAACCTGGCTTGAAATGGCACAGTCTGCACAAAGAGTACTTTTACTTTCAGTACTTAAGTATATTTGAATAATACTTTTGTACTTTTACTCAAGTACATTTCGAATACCAAGACTTTTATTTGTAACAGAGTACGTCTACATTATGGTATCGGTACTTTTACTTAAGTACAAAACGTGAGTATACTTCTTCCACCACTGCTTACAGGTGTGTGACTATTTATCTTGTTGTTTGTTAGAGTTCAGTCTCGCTCTGATCTGAACACTTGTAAGTGGCTCTGGATGAGAGCGTTCTGCTAAATGCCTAAATTGTACATTGTGTAGCGGGGCGGAGCCAGGAGGTACACCACTGACCTTCTGATTACCGGACCACCTCTCTACCTACAGCACTAAGATACTAAGATACTTCCACCACCTCTCTACCTACAGTCAGTGTTGCCAGATTCTGTGAAAGAAACAAGCCACCAGGTCGAGGGAAACAAGCCCAAAAGAAGCGACTCTGGGCCACATGAGCACTTTAAACATAATGCATCAGCTATTTGAAAATAGCCGATCTACAAGCTCACAACGCGTCGCGATGCGACGCGTTGTGAGCTTGTAGATCAGCTATTTTCAAATACAATCTTGGGGGGAAAGTGTAATAAGCAGATCTGGCAACACTGCCTACAGTACTGAGATACAGCCTCCACTATGTGAGGATGAGAGACGGATGAGAGAGACACAGATAATGACAGAGGTGGAGAGAGAGGGAGGAAGATTAGGATACAGTAGAGAGAGAGAAGAATAAACTAAAAGAGTAAAAATTAAACAGATTGACAGGAATCAAATTATTCAGATAGATAGATAGATAGATAGATAGATAGATAGATAGATAGATAGATAGATAGATAGATAGATAGATAGATAGATAGATAGATAGATCGAACGGAGACAGAGAACTAGAATGACAGACACAGGAAAAACAGTAACTCGGACAGAGGGAGAGAGAGAGAGAGAGAGAGAGAGAGAGAGAGAGAGAGAGAGAGAGAGAGAGAGAGAGAGAGAGAGAGAGAGAGAGAGAGAGAGAGAGAGAGAGAGAGAGAGAGAGAGAGAGAGAGAGAGAGATTCATACAAAGAGTCATATTAAATGGAGAGTTGTACCATGTGATCTCACAGCACACTGAACATGGAGTGGGATTGATGCCTCTTATTAACAGCTCTGATATATGATGGCTAACTGACCATTAGAAGCTAAGGGACCCTCTGCAACACTTCCACCACAAACACTTCAGAAGATCACACTCGTCATGCGCCAGCTCTCCTGCTTCATAGATATAATAAGTAATCAGTGATTGAAAAAGTACTCGCATGTTTTACTTAAGTAAAAGTATCAATACTGCAACGTATAAATACTCTGTTTCAAGTACAAGTCCGGAATTAAAAAAATAGCTTGAGTAAATAATACAATTCAACTCATTGTAGTGGAGTAAAAGTACAATATTTGGCTCTGAGATGAAGTGGAGTAGAAGTAAAAGTATTGCAAATTGGTAAAAAGTTAAAATATCACAAAATTGTACTTAAGTACAGTACTTGAGTAAATGTACTTAGTTACTTTCCCACCACTGCTCATCACATGCCAGCTCTCCTGCTTCGTAGATAAGTAGGATAATCATCATGACAATGTTATTAGATTGCTTTGAAACAATGGGAAACAGCAAACAGCATGGTGGAACATACAAGTACAATTACTCAAGTAATGTACTTTTACAAATTTGTACTACTTTTATCTTACTGGAGTATGTGCATATTTCTACTTTACTCAGGCAAAACTCTCAGAGGTAAACATTGTATGTTTTACTCTACCACAATTATCTTAGTTGACCTTTAGGGTGCCGTCTTTTCCAATTGACACTACATTACTGGTACACATACACACTAGTTGCACAACTCATGCACAGAGAGCATGCACACGCACGCACGCACGCACGCACACACACACACACACACACACACACACACACACACACACACACACACACACACACACACAACACACACACACACACACACACACACACACACACACACACACACACACACACACACACACACAAGCAAACCGATTAAACACATACATTTGCACACACATACGCACTTTGAAGCACATCCATGCATGCCCACCCACACACACCCAGAGGTTACACACACTTAGACGTCTTGACTAGGGGTGGGGACGATATGGGTACCTCACGATACGATATATATCACAATATTAGGCACCACGATAACAATATAATATCACGATATTCGACGATGTTCGATATATTGTGATATCACGATATTCGATATATATTGCAAGACATTTCACCAACGATATATCACGATAAGTCCTTGTATTCAATTCATAAACACATAAAAATAGCACCAAACAGTTCAAAATCAGTCAGTACACAAATACAGAGTAGGAAAAACAACGTATCACAAACTTAAAAAAATCGGCAAGTATATCGATTATTTATCGATATATCGTCCCACCCCTAGTCTTGACCAAAGCGCACACACCTCATGCACAGACTCAGAAGACAGCAGGCACGTACATAGACACTGGGTATAAATACCAGCTCAAAATATCTGGACAAGCGCTTTTTCTGGAGGTTCAACAGAAAAGTTATATTTGTATACCTACTGTATGTAATCCCCTTTTCTCCTTAATAAAATTAACTATGGAGAAGAAATGCCTGGACTCATATATTCCTCAGCAAGGGCAAATTACCACAGATATGCAGTTTACCACATTACAAAACATACAATTAGTCCCTAGTTTTCAATACTTCAACTTCTTCTCCACTACATCTCAGAGGCAAAAATTTAACATTTTACTCTAAAACTTACTCTAAAAGTTACTAGTTGCTTTGCATACTTAGATTATTACCACAAAATAAACATGAACCGCTTAATTCCCTATGTTATATTGTAGGCCTACATAGGCCATTCAAAAACAACCGATCTACAAGCTCACAACATCATAATAATGTATTATGAACTCGAATCGGAGTACGTTCTTCCACCAGTGTCTATAATCAAGGCAATGCAATTATAATGCCTTGAAACAGGGGGGAAAGGCAGCGGCACGTTCCACTGTAAGACACAGAGAAGCGCTGTGGCGTTTGAACAGCAAATTCATTCATCTTTCAGAGCATGTAACTCAATGCTGAAAGAGGAGGCAATATGCTAGCATGCTGTATGGGTTATTGATAATAACACTTAATTCAATTTCCGTATTATGCATGGTGAAATTAAGAACGATGCACACGCGCATGTCCCCTCATTTCAAGTGGATTTAATATCCATCTCCACTTGTAGTTATCTGACAGATGCTTTCTCAGGCCTGTTCTGAAAGAAGCCGGCGATTCACATCGGTTAATGGATGATGTGAATTGCTCAGATGGTGCACATTTCAGAAGCACACTAATGGCATATCAATACATTCATGGTTGCTTGCACTCTCACACACACACATAAACCCCACAGAGAGACTCAGCCACTGTGTGGGCATGGCATTGTAGTCGCTCATTTTCAAATATCTTTCAACATCTTCCAAAAAATACAATTTTTGCTACTTTTGGTCGCCTCTATCATGACAAAGTGTAAAATATGGCATTAATTTATGAAAAAAAGGAAATTCATACAAAATCCAAAATAGCTATAATAGCCAATGAATTAATTCAACTACTAGAACATACCCGTCGGGGGATATGAGCACCCAAAGTATGTGCAGTTTGGGTTATGCGCTGTGCACGTATCAAAATGTAGTTAAAGTACCAAAAGTAAAAGTACTATAATGTTTGAAAATAGCAGATCTACAAGCTCACAGCGCGTCGCGATGCTGACGCGTTGTGAGCTTGTAGATCGGCTATTTTCAAATAGCCTAGGTATAAAAAAAGAATACAATTCGTTGTATTCAATCATTGTAGTGGAGTAAAAGTACAATATTTGGCTCTGAGATGAAGTGGAGTAGAAGTAAAAGTATTGAAAATTGGTAAAAGTAAAAATATCTCAAAATTGTACTTAAGTACAGTACTTGAGTATGTACTTAGTTACTTTCCACCACAGGACAGTACAGTACATCAGGCATAAAAAGTGACTTAGTTCGGCATAAAAACTGCAACAGTTCCAACACACACACACGCGCGTCATGGTCCGCTTAGAGATTTTGGGCACAGACGCACGCACAGAGCTTTGTAGAAGTATAGGATGACACATGTTTTACTTATTTTTGTATTATTATTATCATTATAATTTTTTTTACCAGTTTTAGCAGCGAAGGCTGTGAGAGCATCTACAGTATCTAATGATGAAAGTGTTTAAGTGTGTGTGAGTCCACTGGCCCACTGGTAACATGTGGGACAGATGTGTGTGAAAACCTTCAAAATGATTAACCCATTAAGACCTGATGTTCCCATTCTACAAACGTCTTCTAAATCCTAACAGTTTTCTGGGAAAAACCTGTGTTTCTATATCAGTGGTGCTCAAACTTTTTCATGTCAAGGACCCCATGTCGCAGACCCCCCATCTCAAAATACGTTGTTCCAGGGACCCCCAGAAGCAAAGATCGGAGTTAAAATGTTCTCTTTAAAACACATATATTCAGGGCACCAGCTGGCCTAGCGGTCCAGGCTCATACCACGTACGCTGGTAATCCAGCTTAACGTCGTGTCGCGGGTTCGACTCCCGATTCCGACGACCTTTACTCTGTGTCACCCCCCCCCATCTCTCTCCCCATTTCCTGTCAGCCTACTATCCTATCAATAAAGGCAGAAAAAGACCCCCCCCAAAGAAAC
>NC_137609.1:48776826-48779326 GCF_963280865.1 Gymnoscopelus braueri | reverse complement strand
TTTGCCTCTCCTCTCCGCCTCCCCTCTTTGCCTCTCCTCTCCGCCTCCCCTCTTTGCCTCTCCTCTCCGCCTCCTCTCCGCCTCCTCTCTTTGCCTCTCCTCTCCTCTCCTCTCCTCCCTTCCCCTCTTTGCCTCTCCTCTCCGCCTCCCCTCGGGCAGAACAATGAACACCTCTTCAGTAAAATGTGCTGTGTTCATTTAACTCAGAGAGTGCATGTTTTACGCTCTATATCTTAAAGTTTGATTGACTCAGTGCATGTAGTCCACCAGCCGAACCACCCACCCACCAGTTAGGCCATTTTGATACAGGATTGATTGATTGAATACTTGATTAGCACGTATGAAAACAGCACGTCGGTACAGTTTTGAAAACAATGCTAAAATGATAACACATAAAGCCCACATGGCTCGAATCTATTGTGGTCCTATGGACTCAATTCATCATTAGTCATACTGTGTAACATCCATTTTGGTCGTCTTCTTGGTGACCCCTTTAGCTCTGTTAATTGTTAGAACTACAATTCCCAGAATTCATTTTGAAATAAAGTCACTGAAGTACAGGTGCCGCTCCAAAAGGCATGCTGCACGGTCAGTTCAGAAAGCAACAACAACCTTGTTATGTCAGACATGGCACTCACAACTGAAAATTGTGTCAGGAGAAGTTGTCAAAAAACACATTGACGTGGAACGGTTATTGTGAAAAATACCAGTCAAAGATTATGTTAAAAATATCTACCTAATAGGCTCTATGCACAGCAGACATATTGGAAAGAAATTGGGCCTCTTCCTTACTTCCTTCACAGGTGTTACCAATTATACTAATTAAGGCTCTGTTCCGTTTAGTGTAGCACAGTGGACCCCCATAACTCTGAGAGTGTACAAATGGACCCGTAAGGGTCCATTTGGTTCCATTTGTACACTCTCAGAGTTACACATCCGTAAGGGGCCGTTTGAAAACCCCTCAAGGAACCATGAGGGTTCCCTGGTCCACACTTTGAGACCCACTGGTGAAGCAGAGTGTTTCCAGTGAGCCAACATGCACGACATCAGCACCATGACTCTGTTTGACCAGAATGGAACAGAACCTTCATTAGTATCATTGGTAACACCTGTGCAGGAAGTATGAAAGAGGCCCAATTTCTTTCCAATATGGCTGCTGCGCATAGAGCCTATTGAAAATGTCGCACAAAAAAAGTGGAGTGTCCTATGGGTTCCCAAGGAGGGAGACCACTGTACAATAAGTGTTTCAATGCCTTCTATTTTCTTTTCTATATATTTTTTTATTCCACGATTTTGTAACCCTTATTTTTCACCCGGTGCCAATTTTCTAAGTGATCCTGGGCACTACACTCCCCTTACCAGGGGGGAGTTTCCCTGGTTGGACGTAGCGCGTGGAAGGAACACGTTATTCCAACCAGTTCCTTTCCCCTCCATCAGGCGCCCCGGCTGTCATGGGGGAGGAGTTATAGTGACCAGGATTACTACATGTTTTTGTGAGGGGAGAACATGCAAACTCCACACAGAGACGCCCTTTCGCCCACCCCACCTAGGGTATGGGCGCTGATGACGCGGAGGAGGAGACACGCCCCCAGTGCCCACAGCGTCCCCGGCGGGAATCGAACCGAGGACCTTCTAGCTGTGAGGCGACAACGCTACCGCCTTCAATTTAGCAACTTTTTGTTTAGGCACATATCGTACAGACTGTTCAGCCACGCGTTTCGAGTACAAGAACTCTTCCTCGGGCAGGCATTGAAAATGTTAAACAGCATGAATTTAAACGAACACCAGAGTATTCCAGTGTGCGCTCTGTGAACCGTCTCCAGCTCTCTTGGAGTGTTTGACACGGGACAACTCTCTGCCCAGACAGACAGACGTGTGTGTGTGCTTTTTACTCAGACAAAATGCTGAATCAGAGATATGGGAGGTGTTCTCATTACTTCCTAAAGGCTGACACTGTGTTCCCCCCTCGGCCAGCTCGATCAGCTCATCGCTGGGTTCTTGCAGGTCTTTGACAAGCTTCACTAAGTAGGGAGAGGTTGACAGAGTGTGTGCATGCTCTTACAGCAATAACCACTTACACCTGTCTGTCTGTCTGGGGGGCGGCCGCGGAGCTTAGTACAGGTGGAGAGGCTGTCGGTCGGGTAATCAGAAGGTCATCCATGTCTATGTGCAGTGGTGGAGGAATTTGTACTTTACTGGAGTATTTCCCATTTTCTGTACGTTTACTTCTACTCCAATACATCTCAAAGGTAAATATTTGTACTTTTACTCCACTACAATTATTTGAAAACTTTGAGTTACTAGTTACTTTTCAGATTTAACTTATATTATAAAACATACATTAACCACGTAAGCCCTATTTTATACATCGGCTCAAGCTCACAACGTGTCGCGATGCGACACGTTGAAAGCTTGTAGATCTGCTATTTTCAAACATTTTAGTACTTTTACTTTTGGTACTTTAAGTACATTTTTATACCAATACTTTTGTACTTTTACT
>NC_137609.1:48734326-48771826 GCF_963280865.1 Gymnoscopelus braueri | reverse complement strand
AGACCACACCTCACTGTAAGACCAACACACACACACACACACACACACACACACACACACACCCACAAGCAAAGTCGGCAAATCATTTGGCATCTAGACAATGCAGACGCAAGGTGTGAATTCAACCACTGCGTCGGAAGGTAAGATACTGAAATGTGACTTACCGCCGGTGGAAGATAGGGCCCAGAGACTACTGCACCACACGGGACGGACACACCTTCAGGTAGAGTTAGGATAACCACCTGTCAGAGAGAGAGAGAGAGAGAGAGAGAGAGAGAGAGAGAGAGAGAGAGAGAGAGAGAGAGAGAGAGAGAGACACATTATTTAGATGGATGCAAGGTTTGACTTACTCTAATTACTGGAACACTGTTACACAGTTTGTTGACAAAGGTTCACGGTGCTAATTCTAGCCTCCACAGGAACAAAAAGTGAATTACCACGCGCTAATGACCCCTGCATTGATTTATTTAAAAAACTTTTTTTGTGTTTGGAAATTGGATCATTTGGGGGGGATGTGAATCTCTGCACCGTGGAAGAGACAAAACGAGTGTTGCTATCCATTTATCCTGGACTAATTCCAACCGTGTACTTTGTAAGTCATTCTGGGTAGAAGAGTGTCTACTAAGTGTCTCTTGGCGGGGATTATTTGTGTGTGTGTGTGTGAGAGGCCGATCTCGGGCACCTCTGAACCGATGGGTGTGAAACTTTGCACGCACACTTCCAGTATAGGCGAAGGAAAGACCTCCACCGCCGTTTTCAAATCGGCGTCATGGTGGCGCTCAGGGATGCATATGGTCATGGGACGCGGTAATACGCCGTGCAACCCCTTCTTTTGAGCAGGAGCAAGCGCTCGCATCGATTTAAAACAACCCTTAATTCACACCTCAACAAAGTTTACAAAGGCTCCCGACTGCCGGGTGTCACACCAGCATGAATTAACATAGGAATGAGCCTAGATGCATATCAGTTGTCCATTGTGTGACCTGTAGTATAGGAGGTGTTAAGGGACGTGCGCGTGACGTCATTCAAATGGAGTCCCACCACTAACAAAATCACCAATACAACACCGGTGGCGCTATAACAGGCCGATAACTCTTGAAACGTATAGGTGGTGCAACCAAATACATTTTTACTGTGGATTTCTTGGATCATGATGCAATTCCTCATATTATAGACCTCTGCCATTTCTGCCTCAATGGAATTTCAGTCATTATGCGATTTTCACACTTTTTGTTTTCTACTCCTATGAACTCTGAATCAGTCAGATTTGTTTTCATATTCCAATCCGATTGGCTACGATTGGCTTCCAAAGTTGTAGGAGGGGCCCAACACAAACCCACCAACCCATCCCCCCCAGACCGGGAAGCTAACGGCTAGGTAGCGCCGGTTAGCGATGTAATCGCATATTAAAAAAGGGACAGGGGGGTCTCTAAATGGATTAGAAACAAGTTTGCCGGGGACCCCCACCCCTGCAGACCGAGGAACACTCGCACACATGGTCAGTCAGACAGACAGACACTGTTCTAGACTGCTCCGGTTTCACGCTGTAAAAGTTAGCAACGGATTAATCGATTGTGAAATGAATACGGCAGCCCCACACACACGCACGCACACACACACACACACACACACGCACACACGCACACAAGCACACACGCACACACGCACACGCTCCCTGTGCACAGCGTGGTGTGAGTTATGGAGTAATCTAGACAAGGAGAGAGGAGGGAGATGACCTCTGAAATACAACCAGCAAGGAGAGAATGATGATGATGATGATGATGCTGATAATGAATATGTGTGTTATTATGGTGATGAAGAAGAAGGACATTATGAATATGATGATGATGATGATGATGAACTTTGCATTTCCATCAGTCATCCTGTCCGGAGACCGTGTGGAGATTTATGAACATAACGATGATGCTTGATCAATTATGATGGTCAACAGACATTTAGATAATTTAAACTATCATCTATATAATTGTCTGTCTGTCTATCTTTCCCAGTGGTGTAAAGTAACTAAGAACACGTACTCAAGTACTGTACTTAAGTACACTTCTGAGGTATTTTTACTTTACTGGAGTATTTCCAATTTTCAGTACTTTTACTTCTACTCCACTACATCTCAGAGGCAAATATTGTAACTTTTACTCCACTACAATTATTTGAAAACATTAGTTACTAGTTACTTTGCAATTATCAATTATTATATTATAAAACATGCATTAACCACTTTAGTACTTTTACTTTGGGTACTTTAAGTATATTTTGATGCCAATACTTTTGTAGGTTTACTCAAGTCAATTTTTTATTCCGGGCGCGGTCCCACCGCACTTTTTTTTTTACCTCTGGGGCGGAATCTGCCAATGCTTTGTCAATGCAAATGCGTGGATTCTTGGAAAAAAATTGCAAGACCATGAATCCACGCATTTGCATTGACAAAGCATTGGCAGATTCCGCCCCAGAGGTAAAATAAAAGTGCGGTGAGAGCGCGCCCCACCGCACTTTTATTTTATCTCTGGGGCAGAATCTGCCTATGCATTGTCAATGTAAATGCGTGGATTCACGCAAGAGCGGATTTTTCCGCTTGTCGCGCAGACCTTGCGTTTATCTGCTCTACGTGACTTGTCCATTGGAAGCATAAAACTGCTGGCCTCTGTCCAATCGGGTGGGTCGAAGGCGGACCGTCCCAAGACTCAGGAAGCAACATGGTGCTCAAGGCAGACAGGTGCGTCACAGCGTTTTTTTTAGAATCCCAATCCGCTGGCTGGAAAAAACTGTGGCCGCGCACAACCTGCGTTTAACAGCGGCCAGCCAACTCTTGGTGAGAGCGCGCCCTAACCGAGTATTTCTATATTGCAGTATTGATACTTTCGCTTAAGTAAAATGTCCGAGTACTTTTTCCACCACTGATCTTTCCATCCATCCCAATGTGACGGATGGATGTTGTCAGGATCATTGTATAACTACTGGTCTGTGTGATGGCTCCATAAAGCCCCCCCCCCCCCCCCCCCCACACGTAGTATCCACTGAGGCCCAGACCTTCAGAGTAACATGAAGATGAATTACACTGAATGTAATGTGTAGCGCCCTCTCTGTCTGTATGTCTGTATCTCTCGCTCTCTCTCTATCTCGATCTTATTCTCTCTATTCGTCTCTCTCTCTCTCTCACACACACACGCATCATGCACATACTCACAGATACTCCATCACACTGCCGGGAAACACAAACACACACACACAAACACACACACACACACACACACACACACACATGCACACGCACACACAGAGAGAGAGAGGGGCCCGTCCTCCCACATTATACAGAGTGGTCTTTCTGACACACAGCCGTGATTGATGGAACACTTCATCTACACAACTGAAACTATCATGTCCCTGCTCTGTCTCTGTCACTGTGCAGGAGAGAGAGAGAGAGAGAGAGAGAGAGAGAGAGAGAGAGAGAGAGAGAGAGAGAGAGAGAGAGGGGGGGTGGCACACAACTCTCCATTAAATGCAAAGATCATTTCAATAACCCCCCCCCTCTCTCTCTCTCTCTCTCTAAAGTAAGGATGAAGGGAGGAGAGAGATGAATGATGGTGTTATTATTTGTAGCATTATTAATCCAGGTAGGTTCACTGATCACCAACTCTTCAGCAGCCCCCCCCACACACACACACACACACACACACACACACACACACACACACACACACACACACACACACACACACACACACACACACACACACACACACACACACACACACACACACACACACACACACACACACACACACACACACACACACACACACACACACACACACACACACACACACACACACACACACACACACACACACACACACGGGGCGGCCATAGCTGAGTGGTTAGTGAGCCCGCCTAGGGAGCCAGAGGCCCTGGTTGCCCCAGGTTCGATTCCAGGCCAGGTCAGCATATGTGTCGATGAAATTAAATTTGTCCCTGAGCAAGACTCTTAACCCCTAATTGCTCACAGGTTCTCATTGGAAACAAGACCGCAAGGACTTTCATGAACGACCTGTTAAAATGAATTATCCTTATCCTTACACACACACACACACACACACACACACACATTTGTATTACTATTAACAGGTAATAAAGGTGTGTATTACCTGGTAAGGTATGGAAGGTATTTAAACATTTGGGCTGCAGTAAGAAACCAAAAACCAAATCTACAGACATCAATATTTAATTGGTTGGCACGCTCGTTACAGATAAGCTGGATGTGGCTAATCGCTTTAACGACTTCTTAAAGATGGGGTGCCATGATTATTTTTTACTTTTTCTGGTTTTATGTGTCTATAAAGTGTACATTACTCTAATAGACCCACTGATGTGGTTATAATATGCAAATATGTCTTCCCTGTGTATTTTGGGGTTTATTCCTGTAAGCTGAAAGCTTTTTGTGTCAAAAGGCCCAAATACACCGTTTTAACTACGTACTAAAAACATACTCTCCCCTGATTATGAATCATCCCTCGACTGCGAGAGAATGATAGGAGCAGAAATGACTTCATCCCAAAAAAGAAAACTCCATTGACTCCCATGTTATGAGATTTAGAAATACACATCTAGCCAGTGGTGTAAAGTAACTAAGTACATTTACTCAAGTACTGTACTTAAGTACAATTTTGAGGTATTTTTACTTTACCGGAACATTTCCAGTTGTCTATACTTTTACTTCTATTCCACTACATCTCAGAGGCAAATATTGTACTTTTACTCAACTACAATTATTTGAAAACTTTAGTTTCTAGTTACTTTGCAGATATAAATGATTACATTATAAATCATACATTAACCACTTTAGCCCTATTTTATACCTAGGCTATTTGAAAATAGCCGATCTACAAGCTCACAACGCATCGCATCGTGACGCGTTGTGAGCTTGTAGATCTGCTATTTTCAAACATTTTAGTACTTTTACTTTTGGTACTTTAAGTACATTTTGATACCAATACTTTTGTACTTTTAATTCTGTTTTGTAAAATTTTAATTCCGGACCACTGCATCTAGCTCAGATTTCTTATTTTTTTGATGAAAACGAGCGATATTCAACTGTCGATAACCAATCGCGGTTAAAAAAATTTTTTCGCTGGATAGACGAGACCCTCCCCCTCGACCAGAAAGCTTTGTTTTTGTTTTGTTTTTTTAGATTTCGCAACCCTTTTTCACCCAGTGTATAAGTAATCCTGGGCGCTACACTGCCCCTGCCAGCCTAGGGAGCTCAGAGCCGAGCTCATGCCTCCTTCAATGCATGAGAGCCAACTAGCCTTCTTGTCACCTGACAGGGGGGAGTTTCCCCGGTAGGACGCAGCACGTGGAGGGAACACGTTATTCCAACCAGTCCCCTTCCCCTCCATCAGGCGTCCCGGCTGTCATGGGGGAGGCAGTGTAGAGACCAGGATTACTACATGTTTTTGTGAGGGTATTAACTACCCTAGGAGACACGGGGAGAACATGCAAACTCCACACAGAAAGGCCCTTTCGCCAACCCCACCTAGGGTATGGGCTCTGATGGCGCGGAGGAGAGGACACGCCCCCAGCGTCCCCGGCGGGAATCGAACCCAGGACCTTCTAGCTGTGAGGCGACAGCGCTACCGACAGCACTTCCGACTACCGACTGCGCCACCATGCCCCAGACAGCTTTGTTTACATCTGTGTCCACATCGTGGCTTCAATTGGTCTCCGTGAATCAACGAAATAAGGCAAAAACGCTGGCAAGGATGATTTTTGATTTTTTTTTCGCGGAAGCACAGTGAAAGCCTCCGTGTTTAGCAGCTTTTGGGGGATCGATCATACTTAATATAAACATTCTGTGACTACTTGAAAAGGTAAGAAATATGAAAGGAGCGTAAAAACCCGGTTCAAAAGGTTGTTTCAACACATCCATTATTTTTTCCAGACCGTCTACAGGTATCTACAGACATATATATGAAGGATACTGCGGCTACCTTTAAATCTTTCATAATGATGTTCAGAAGAAGTAAGGAATTGAACATTTGTGCCACGGACCTTGCCGACGTGGGACCCACTCGAGTCACACCGTTTCACCGTTTGGGCATCAGAGCTAGTTGTTGGAGACATAACGTGTTTTTGAATAGCCGAATGCACGCAATACTTATTATATGGACATGAATAGCCTACTCCTAGGTGAAAATAAGTGTATTTTCGAGGAAATAGAATGGTGGAGATGGCTCCAATTAATGTAAACAATTAGAGCAGTGATGTTTTATATTAAGCAGCTTACTTAGCTTACATCTCCCATACGTACTGTAATCTAACATTATCGCTTCTGTATGGAACCCCTGCGTTGCTGTATCATTTGAATTAGCATTAATACATAACAGGCTGTGAAATACTAGAGTTTCATAGTTCGCATTTTATCTCTAAGGGTATGTTGAAATACATATAATTCAAAGGGAATGTACGATTGAAGGTATGCCCCCACACACTGTAATGATAGTAAAATGTGTGCAGTGATGCTGTAAATAATATCACTGATGTAGCAATCTGGGAACCCATCGTCAAATAAAAAGGAAAAACAGCGCCCCCAGCGTGTTTCACTTTTGCATTTGACTCTGGGGGGGGGGGGTGATTAACTAGACCTATGCTGACTGGAAACCGGGGTTTGGACATGCCCTCAGCGCTCCACTTCCGGTGGTGCGCCTATGTTTTCATTCCCACTAACAATATTTCTCCACGGAACACCAACACCATTTCTCCCAAAGAACATGGGTCGTTTTGGTCATAAGCCCTCTTGTTTCTATGAGGAAAGAGCAAGATAAAATGTTACTAACTTTCCGTGGTTTTGTCGGCTCCGAGGACGCTATTGTTAATGAGTTTCGGTTTGTTTCCAGTGGGAAGCGAGTGTAAATCCCGGCCACTACATTTGATTGGGTAAAGCGCGGCCTGCTTCCTGATCTGAAGGCACGCCCACTTGTAAGCTGACGCGCACACGTTCTGAACGGGGCTCCCGACAGATTCAGTAGCGCAGCTCTGAATCTGTTCTCGAGAGATTACTGACGTAGTGGATGATATAGTCCTAGTTAAGTCATTGAGGGACATACCATTTCCCTCTAAAATATTATTTTAGAGGGAAAAAAAATAAAAAATAAACAAATAAAATGTTAAGTGCCTTGCAACCAAACAAGGCCACTGGCCACAACAATATCTCCTCCAGGAAGAGACGTAGCCACCTCTATTGCTCCAATCATTGCCCACATAACACATCTCTCCATCAGTCAGTGTCACGTCCCACAATATTTCAAACTTTTTTCAAAACTATTTTCATATCATGGTATTGCTACTTTTACTCAAGTAAAAGAACATAGATGTGTACTTCTCCCACCACTGGCCATCATTCATTCAGGTTATCCTCCCGTCATCCATCACAGTTTGATACAGAAACCTGGACACTCACTCACTGCACAAACAGCAGCACATTATAAACACATCACCCCCCCCCTCCTCCTCTCTTCTCTCCTCAGTGGCATCTCTCTACATCCAATGGACCATTAAGCATGTCCCACAACATCATCTCTGACCCCCGCTCATCTAATACATGCAGCTGATGCCCTCAGGGGGGCGCTACAGGTCATTATCTATCACATCTTACCACTTCACAAACACCCCCCCCCCCCCCCTCCCCACTGCCATATAAGGAGTCTAAACTCAAACAAGCGCCGTTGCCCTTTAAAATGAATTGTACGATAAACTATGAATCATTTATAGTGACTTCTAACAAATTGATCTGCCTTCTAACTTACTCATTCAGAGTGTAATATTTTAATGCCAATCATTTTGTACTTTGACTCGCGTAAGAATCTTTGAACACACAACTTTTATACTGGTACAATATGTGCGTATATGTCTCCCACCACTGGTCACGGTGCCTCTGAGGTACAAGTACAGAACACGGCCTCCATCTGTGGTTGTGGCGGTCCCCATCGCTCACACACTGAGCTGGAACGCTGCAGTTTGATGCATAGACAATTCCTGCTGAGGGCAACACTTTATAGAAGAGAGGAGAGTTCCAACACGCCCCTCATATACACGCCATGATCACTCCCACAGAAAAATCTAATCACCTTGTTCTTGAATTAATGATAAATATACGCAGTGGTGGAAAGTAAGTAATACATTTAGGTCAAGTACTGTATTTAAGTAAAAGTTTGAGGCACTTTTACACACTTGATTATGTCAAAATTTCAATATTTTATATTCTACTCCAGGGAAACTCCACTACAATTATTTAAACAATGTTGGTACTTTTCGGATTTAGATTACTGCAAAACATACATTAACCACTTAAGCCCTATTTTCTAATTAATCTATTCAAAAATTGCCATGAGCATGTAGATCGGCTTATTTTGGAGAGATTTTTTATAGTTTGTATTTTCATATCTGAATGTAACATTTGGAAAAAAGGAAATAGTTAAATAGGACATTCCGATAATTAGTACTTTTACTTTTGGTACTACATTTTGATGCCAACACTTTTGTTCTTTTACTCAAGTAAAAAACTTTGAAGACAGCACTTTCACTTGTAACAGAATATTTTCTCTATTGCTACTTTTTAAAGTAAAATATCACACACGATCGCTCCAACAAGGCTATAGAGAGACATTCTTCATTCAAATCACCTTGTTCTTTAAGTGCTGAATTAATAAAAAGGGTTTCCTGTGTACACAGCAGGACATGACTGACCGGCTGTCCTCACTGTGAGACGGAATGCCTCCCGCATAACGAATGAAGCTGGTTAATTGTTAAAACGATGGTCATTAGGGCTGACCGAGAGATAATGAGTAGCTACGAGAGAAAAGAGAGGAAATGGGCTGAGGATCGAAAAGAGAGAGAGAGGGGGTCAGGGGGATCTATGCGATGAGAATGAGAGAGAGAGAGAGAGAGAGAGAGAGAGAGAGAGAGAGAGAGAGAGAGAGAGAGAGAGAGAGAGAGACTATTACAGAGACAGAGAGAAATATTTCCTTTTTTTCTCTCTTTTACTCACATGCTGTTTTTGAGAAAACAGTATAATGGACCAGTACAGCCACAGTACAACTACAGTCTGCTACTGGTTGACCACTTGGAGCTGACCAGTACAACCACAGTCTAATACTGTTGTACTGGGAGCTGACCAGTACTTGTACAACCACAGTCTAATACTGTTGTACTGGGAGCTGACCAGTATAACCACAGTCTACTATTGTTGACCACTGGGAGCTGACCAGTACAACCACAGTCTAATACTGTTGTACTGGGAGCTGACCAGTATAACCACAGTCTGCTATTGCTGTACTGGGAGCTGACCAGTACAACCACAGTCTAATACTGTTGTACTGGGAGTTGACCAGTACAACCACAGTCTAATACTGTTGTACTGGGAGTTGACCAGTACAACCACAGTCTAATACTGTTGTACTGGGAGTTGACCAGTACAACCACAGTCTAATACTGTTGTACTGGGAGCTGACCAGTACAACCACAGTCTAGTACTGTTGTACTGGGAGCTGACCAGTATAGCTGCCAATATACGGCAAGTATTATGCAGAATATATGCTACATATATGCCATATTCAGATTAATATGTGTGCAATATGTGTATATATAGGACATATATGTCTCATATATAGCTTATACTGTATATGTCCACATACATGGATATTGTACATAATGTAGAGACATGTATGCAGACGGATAATTTCAAATATGTCCCATGATAAACATATATAATGTTGCATATTATATAAAAATACATGTTCATATATTTCCTTTCCTTGTGGGGGGGGGGCGTCAGCTAGGTCGGGAGGTAACAGGGGGTGCACGGCCCAAAAAGAGTTTGGGAACCGCTGATCTACAGTATATTACACAGTATCACAGACACTACAGTGCAATACAGTCAGGATTGAGTTGGTATTTGTAATGTTTTAGGATGGAAAGTGGACTGCAGTTGACGCAGTGTATCCATTAAAGGGACTACACCATGAATTTTTACTTTTCCTTCTTTTTTGTGTGTTTTTGGTCTCCCCTACCTCTCTTCTATCCCAAAAAAATATTCCAGTTTGAACACTCAGGCTTTCACAGCATATCTGGGGTTTTATGTAAATTGGTCTCAAAACAGGCCAAACTGATTTGGCCCTGAAAGTGACGTCACTAGCGGTACAATCCCTCCCGTTTTTCACTTCCAACTTAGGGGGGAAATATATATATATTTTTTTACTTTCTCCACTCAGAACCAGGAGATAACATGCATACAAACTAGCTCAATAGTGCCACGTGCAAATCAGGACAATGTGGTATTGCAGGTGAAAGTGCTTTATAAGCCAGAGAGAAGTTAGTTGGAATGAGTATATCTGAGGCTTGATTTAGGCTCAAACCTTTTGAAAAACGTTTGAGGGACATAAACAATATGATATTAAATATTTTTTTTTTTTTTAATTCATGGTGTAGATCCTTTAAAATAACATTGTCTTTATTTTAGTTCTATTTGCTCTTCATGGATAGATTGATTCAAACCTGCTGAACATTGCAGCTGAATAAAGACTACAGATGATTCAATTTAACGACACATGACTGGATTTACCATTAGGCATCTCTAAATCGACGCTCTAAAAAAGGAAGGAATTCCCATGAGATAAAGCAGATTAATTAATTGAATTTAGTTCAATTAACGCACATAGGTTTAATTAATCCAGATTAACTTCAGGCATTTGTTTAATTAAGTAGAGTTGACGTGCCACATTGCCTATATATCCTATGGGTATTAAGGATGTGCATTTCCTTTGTTATGTCTTCCAAAATGTTAAGAGTTAAAAACCAAGGCTCCCTGGTTGTTCAGCCAGACAGTATTCAGACCTACAGTATATCCCTAGAGAGCGCAGAGACCTAGGATCGAATCCGACTCTCTTCTCTCCTCTCTTCTCTAATTAATTAGGCACTGTCAGCTGATTAAGGCTCTCTATCTCTCTCTCTCTCTCTCTGCATGAGAAAATGTATGTTTACATTGCCAAAGCGAACGTGATGCAAAACAGTCAAAAACAAAAACAATGTTTGCACAATTAAAAGGGAATACAGAAAGCTGTAAACAGAGCTGTGTAAAGGCAGCTATGCACGCTCCAAATGGGTGCCATCTGGGTGGATGGATTACTACACAATGAGGTTATTGAGCAGCGGTGATAAGCGGTGAGGTGGTCACCTCAGCATAGATATAGAAACCTAGATACCTCATTGGCCTCTGCAGTTCGTTGGAGCGACCCGTTTCGTATGGTGGCCGCCATATTTCCGGGGGGCACAGGCACTGGCCAATCACAGCGTGTTGACTACTGGCCAATCACAGCGCGTCTTTTCCAGGACTTGTCAGAATCTACTTGTCCCGCCCCCACCTGCCTCTGATTGGCCTACTGAACGCCCCTTTTGTGACGCACGTGGAAATTTCCAGCTGCCCCCCCGGAAGTGGAAGCGTGCCCGCCATACAGACGCTTCAGAGCCAGAGGAGGCGTCTACCTTTATATGTCTATGCACCTCAGTACACCTAGCTGTTTTTACTCTCCGCCCAAGCTCCCACCCCTCCAGTGGTGCGTCTGAAGCCAGAGGGGGGCGGGGTCAACCCTCAAAGGAGTATGATGGTGTCTTATCAATAAGGATCTTAAGGTGGATTGGTGAGTTTGATGGGTGGACGGATTACATTTGGAGCACGGAGCTGCCTTAACACTGCAACTTACACTAACTTACAAAACAATAAGAATAGTGCATTTGCCATCAGAAATAGTTATAGGCGTATATACACGTGGGAAAGGTTAGCTTGGGGTAAACTTTGGCAGCAATATTGGTATAAACACTTTGAGACAAATAACCACACATTTTCCACATGTATTTAAAAGTGTGCGCAAGCAGCGGCAGTCTGTCTGTCTGTCTGTCTGTCTGTCTGTCTGTCTGTCTCCTTATTGTGGGGAAGACTTTCGCAGAAAATAGCCCATCGAGCTTTCCCCACAATAACAGAAAGCTGAAAAAGGGCACTGAGGGACTCCGGTCAACCATATAGTGTTTAAGTGGTTAAGGTATAGACATAAGTGGTGTGGTTAAGGATTAGGATCAGGGGGGGGACGGGGGGATACGGCGGGACATCGGCCCCACGGAATGGCCATCTTAGGAACCACATGCTCATTCACCAGTTTTAAGGTCGTCATCTGTGCTCCCTTGGCTCTCGGCCGACCAATGAAAGAACACCTCTTGTTTTTGCACGTGTGTGTTGAAGGCAGCATGAGGTTGAGGGTGAGTGATGAGGGACAAACAACTCCCCTACCAATGCACACGTGCATTCACACACACACACACACACACACACACACACACACACACACACACACACACACACACACACACACACACACACACACACACACACACACACACACACACACACACACACACACACACACACACACACACACACACACACACACACACACACACACACACACACACACACACACAGGGCTTGGCTCCGCGCCCAACCTGACAGACGGACTGAGACTGAGGCTTGAGACGGGAATGTGTACACAGATCAGAGTGAGTACACCATTCAGAATGAGTACACAATTCAGAATGAGCACACAAATGATAATCTGCACACAAATCAGTACACAATCCCCAGCTTTGAATCGCATGTCGGGCACCTCCAAAACCTCTTTCACTTCTGCGGGGCGCCACACAAACAAACAGTGTCGTACAAACTCAATTCCCCCATCGCAGCTTCCTTGTGTCGTGACAGCTGCACTCCACGACTGACACAGCCCTGGATAGGCAACCCAGCCTGGTGGAGGAGATCTGCACACTGATGAGCACACTTTTTGAGAGTGTGTGTAACACTCTCTAAGAAACACCCTGTCCATTTGTGGGATGTGTTTAGACTGAATTGTGGGCGTGCACTTCTGTTCATATATATATATATATATATATATATATATATATATATATATGTGGGGGCGTGGCTGTGAAAAGGGGGTGTGTTTGGTAAAAACAAAAAGGGTTTGCAACGCGTCATGATTGGTTGCATGCATGTCTGCTTATTGTAAGCAACATTGCCCTTGTTTTTCTGTGAAGGTGCTTGTAAAGACTGGTGGTTGCAGTTTGTCCCCGTTTCTAAAACGTTGTTGATATTTGGTATTATCGGTTGGTATATTGATATATTTCATACATATACTCTCACATTGGATATGTTATCCAATTAATTCTTGTTTCTCTCTCACTCAGCTCTCTCTCTGTGTGGACAAGTCAAAGAGCAACAGTCTCTCCATCTCCTCTCATCACAGATACACAATGAATCAAGCAAAGCATGGGCTCTGAGCCGCGGGCGATGGATTCCTTTCGTTTGAACCCCCGACAAAAAAGTTCTTTAAAAAAAAGATAAGAAAGAAAATAGCCTTAACGGCCAATCTGTAGCGCTTTTGGACGCGCCGGGCCTGCCTGATTGACTTTTCAAATGAAGTGTCATTAAGCTATCGTTATAAATAATTGCTGTGTTACCTAATTAAGCTAGCCCAGTCAACCGCGGGCTCACTCCAAATTAAAAAGAGGGAAAAGCTATCTGTGTGTGTGTGTGTGTGTGTGTGTGCGTGTGTGTGTGTGCGCAATTCATGTCAATTGCCCTCCCCTGAAATGCAGTCTGTTTAGAATGCGGCGTGACCCAATCAACAGCTAAATGAGTGTGTGTACACTCACACACACTCACACACACACACACACACACACACACACACACACACAGAGTACATTGTATAGTATTTTTGCTGGCTGAAAGTCTACAAGCTTGTGTCGCGATGTGAAGGATAAATCACTTTGGATAAGGTCTGCTGAAGGCCTGCATTGTAAATGGTTGTATGTGAGTGGGTGGGTGGGTGGGTGTGCATGTGTCGGGCGTGTGCCCGTCCGTGTGCACATGCTTGTCATAAATCGTCTCAGTCGGGGGGGAAACCTCATATTTCCAAAACGGACTTTTCAGGATTCAAATTCAAAACTAGTAAAACTAGCAGATATACAAGCTCGTAACGCGGCGCAAAGCGTCACGTTGAGTATGTATATCTGCTACTTTTTATATACTTTTGATACTTTTGTGCGACGCTGTAGTATGATCAAGTATAGGGCATTCATTTACAGAAAAAAATATGGAGATAAGAGGTTTCTGCCCGACAGCAATGACACGTCAACCAGCTACTTCCATCGGTTATTGAATATCTCCATTTCCCTCCTGCTGCCGTTAGAACTATACAGTACTCTGTGTGGAGTTTGCATGTTCTCCCTGTGTCTCCTAGGGTAGTTAATACCCTCACAAAAACATGCAGTAATCCTGGTCACTATACCGCCTCCCCCTGGCCAGCCGGGGCGCCTGATGGAGGGGAAAGGAACTGGTAGGAATAACGTGTTCCTTCCACGCGCTACGTCCTACCAGGGAAACTCTCCCCTGTCAGGTGATAAGGTGGTCAGTTGGCTCTCATGCATTGAAGGAGGCATGAGCTCGGCCCTGGCCTCCCTAGGTTGGCAGAGGGAAGGTAGTGCCCAGGATTACATAGACAATTGGCACTGGGTGTAAAAAATATTGTTACAAAATCGTGGGATAAAAATGTAGAAGTAAAAAAAAAAGAACTATACAGTAGTGTTTGTATCGTCGCTGTACCACCTAACTCCAGCTTGTGGAGATAGTTGTTTTGTCCATCATTGATTTGAACGACAAAGTCAGCAGACCACAAAAAAAGTCTAAAAGTCCACTTGAGATGGACTTGGAGGAGATAATATCAGGACACATTCAAGTATCTGACAATGTATAAAGTCACCATACCGACTTTGATGAGGCAGTATTGTGTCGTTCTAAAAACATGGTATTGTTTTAATTTCCTGAAAAGTTTATATTTTGGACATACCGGTATAGGTTTCTGCCCGACAGCAGAGATATGCCTAATCCTATAACCTCCACCTGCATCAGTTCCTAATTGTAAGCCTGATTAAAATACATAAAAATACTTGTTAAACCATAAAACAATAATGGTGAGGAAATCACAATGTCTATTTCTACAACATACTCTCACTCCCCAAACGGCCTATAGTCACTTCTTGAGACAAATGTGACCCAGGAATGCGGAGGTGCCGTTCTCAAACCCAAGACGTAAAATGGCGACGGCTCCGCTAAAAAAAAAACAGTTAAAAAGACGGAGGCGTGCCGTCTAAAGCGGACTTGAGCCATGAGAGGCACCGTAGAGCAAGCTATCAGTCGAGCGAGTCGCCGCGCCGAACGTTGCCAAGTCTGCTTCAGCTGACACAACTTTAGTTACTAGTTACTTTGTAGATTTTGATTATCATTACAAAACACATTAACCACTTCAGCCCTATATATATTTCGGTCCATTTGAGAATAGTCGATCTACAAGCTCCCAATGCGTCGCATTTTCAAAAGATTTTTTGTATACATTTTGAACTTCTGAAATGGGACATTCTGCACAATGAGTACTTTTACTTTTGGTACATTAACTCATTCCCTGCCTAGGACGTAAAAAACATATTTTTTTTCCAATTACCAAACCTGCCTAGGACGTAAAAAACTATTTTTTTTTCCAATTACCAAACCTGCCTAGGACGTAAAAAACGTATTTTTTTTCCAATTACCAAACCTGCCTAGGACGTAAAAAACTTATTTTTTTTCCAATTACCAAACCTGCCTAGGACGTAAAAAACGTAATTTTAAATTTCAAATTCTTTTCAAATTTTCTTTTTTATAAAAAAAAAAATGCTTTTAAATTTGACCCAAAGACCAAGGAGATATGATTTTTTGAAGATCTAGACTCCCATCCACTTCTTTGTTAACTTAAAACTTAAAAATTCTGTATCTCGGCTCCTGAGTACTTTTTTTTTTTCAATGAAAAATCTCTGGCAGTGAATGAGTTGTTAAGTACATTTTTATACCAATACTTTTGTACTTTTACTCAAGTACATTTTGAATCCTGGACTTTTACTTGTAACTTTACTTTTTACTTAAGCAAAACATGTGAGTACTTTTTTACCACAACTGCTAATCATTTCATCCATTGACCACGCGCACGTCGTGCGGGGAACCATTATCGTATTATGCCCTCCGGAAAAAAAAACTAGAACACAACACTGTGGTGACCCATAGGTCCTCCTAAGTATAGTAATACAAGCAACAAGCACACACATCCACCCCGGGCTGTGTGTAAATATGTGTTCATAATACAACAGCCCTCCTGGCGTTTGTTCCTGTAATAGAGAGCTGCTTTACATGTTTGAGGAGGAGAGAAAAGGAGGAGAGGAAAGGAGGAGGAGGAGGAGGAGGTGTTACAACCACCTCCTCATATCGCAGATGTTTTCATCCAATCAGGCCTGAGGAGCTCATCCTTCCTCTGCTCGCTGTGGAAGCGTTTTAAATGGAAATGTGAAACTAGAGAGCAGCCATGTGAGACACAGCCTGGCTTCCTGTTCCCTGTGGCTGTGCGCGTGTGCGTGTGCGTGCGTGCGTGCGTGCGTGCGTGCGTGCGTGCGTGCGTGCGTGCGTGCGTGCGTGCGTGCGTGCGTGCGTGCGTGCGTGCGTGCGTGCGTGCGTGCGTGCGAGTGTGAGTGTGAGTGTGTGTGTGTGTGTGCGTGTGTGTGTGTGTGTAGAACATACATACACACACACACAAACAAACAAACAAACGCACACACACAAGTGTGTTTGTGTGTGTGTGTGTTTAACAGTAAACCACTTAAACCCCAGCCTGCCTATTCCGGGGGGAACATTTGCCAAAACAAATAGCAGATCTACAAGCTCAAAACGTGTTGCGGCTATTTTTTGCCGAAGAAATTTGGTGTAGACGGAAACAAGCTGGTCAAAGTACAGTTGTAACTTAAGTCCATTTCTCAAAGACTGGAGGAGTTCACCCAAAAAATGACTTGTTTTCTATCAATTGCACACCCCATGAAGCCTTGAATTCTTGATTTTTTTTTTTGTTCTGTCGCATAATAAGCCAATCATTTGATTACCGGCGGAAAGATGCTAATGTTTCCAGCAGGAGACACGAGGAAGACTCTTTGAGTCTCCGACCGGAAATACACCCGGTCATGAAATTATTGGCTCTGTAACAAAAAAAATCCATGAATTCAAGGCTTCATGGGGTAATCGATAGAAAATAAGTCATTTTTTGGGTTAACTACTCGTACTAAACGTTGTTTTACGTCAAATACAACAAAGTGTGTGTGTGAGACGTGAGTCTGTGCGTGTGTGAGTGTGAGTGTGAGTGTGAGTGTGTGTGTGTGTGTGTGTGTGTGTGTGGGTCCGATCTGCAAGTTCACTGGCGTGAGCTTGTTGATCAGTTATTGTTGTGATTTTTTTAAATAAAATATTGTCTACTGTACATGCATGCTTGCACTCACACGTCTGTACTCTGGGTGCGTCTGTGCTTGCACGCGTGTGACTGTGTTTGCACATGTGTGTGTGTGTGTGTGTGTGTGTGACTATGTGCGTGTGTGTGTGGGGGGTGTGTGTCACACAGTAAATAGGGGAGAGGACTTATGTGACTCAAGTTGAGCAAATCCCAGCACCACAGATAACCCCCTGGATTACACTGTAGTCCCTGAGCTGAACCTCACACATAGAGAGAGAGAGAGAGAGAGAGAGAGAGAGAGAGAGAGAGAGAGAGAGAGAGAGAGAGAGGAATCACTATTTCTGACACCAAGTGCACAATTCCTATGGCTTTGCGAGATAGTTTTCTCTAAATTGCAATGTAACATTATCCCTCTTTAATAGTATATTTGTATTTTGTTTTGTTTGTTTTGTTCCACTTTGTCAATGCAAAGGGTTTTTTCTCATTCCCTTTGAATTGAATTGAGACAGACAGAGAGTGAGCGAGAGAGAGAGAGAGAGAGAGAGAGAGAGAGAGAGAGAGAGAGAGAGAGAGAGAGAGAGAGAGAGAGAGAGAGAGAGAGAGAGAGAGAGAGAGAGAGAGAGAGAGAGAGAGAGAGAGAGAGAGAACTGAACATGTGAACTAACAGTGTGCAGTTGAGTTGTGTTGTTCCGATATTGTACAGCGTAGCCATACATCATATTATTTTATGATTACACTAATAGCGTTCCCATACATACACTGTAGCCTTTACCTTCCCATAAATTAGCAGACATGATTTATGCATGTCCTGTATTAAGACTCAGGAAGTATGCTAAAGTGTTCCTGTCTGCTCGTTTACATTACCACTGTAGCCAGTGGTGGAAAGTAACTAAGTACATTTACTTAAGTACTGTACACTACTTAAGTACAATTTTGAGGTATTTGTACTTTACTTGAGTATCTCCACTTTCCAATACTTTTACTTCTACTCCACTACGTACATTTCAGAGGCAAATAATGTACTTTTACTCCACTACAATTATTTGAAAACTTTAGTTACTAGTTACTTTGTAGAGTTTGATTATTATTACAAAACATACATTAAGCACTTGAGCCCTATATACATTTAGGCCATTTGAAATTTTGCCGATCTACAAGCTCACAATGCGTCGCGATGTGACACATTGTGAGCTTGTAGATCTGCTATTTTCAAAACATTTTATACATTCGAAAACTTGAAATGGGACATTCTGCATAATGAGTACTTTTACTTCTGGTACTTGAAGTAAATACTTTTGTATTTTTACTCAAGTGAATTTAGTATTATTAAGTTATTTATTTATTTTTTACTTATTTTCAAAATGTTGAATTAAAAAAACTTCTCGTTCAGGCCTTTGTCACTAATCGCTCTGTAGAAGAACTGGCCCGATGAAGTGAACGGAGGTGATGCAACTCTCCTTATATGGCTCTGGAGAGGACATGCAGATGGGCAGGAGTCACAGAGGAAGACGCAGAGAACAGAAGCAGATGGAAACAGATGATCCGCTGTGGCGACCGACCCCCCTGTTGGGAATTTGCCAAAATAGAGAAGGAGTTGTCGCTCAACTTCCAGACTATAGCGGGGCGACGACGCAAAATTCATCTCCGCCCTCCTAACAAGCTCGCCAGCTGTGTTTTCAATTACCGCCGCTATATGAGGGAGAGAACACGATTACATGCGTTAATTAAAATAAACACAAGACTTCACGGAGCAGCTATAGCTCGCTGCTGGGGCTAATAAGCCCGACGCCGTGTGTGTCTCATATTGGTCTCGTAATAATGCGTTCGGCGTGTTGTGTCGGCACTTAAGCGCAAATCGAACGGGTAGAACAGCAGCAGCACTTCAGAAGGATGTGATTTGGTTCGTTTATGTTCTCGTTGCTGCACAGCTGTTAGTAGACGGTTTTGCAGCGTTCCTACCGCTGTGGCCGTCTTATTGGAGAGTTCCCGCTGCTGGAAAAGCGGTTGGGAGGGAGCGGTGTGCTTGTGCGCGCATGTGTGTGTGTGTGTGTGTGTGTGTGTGTGTGTGTGTGTGTGTGTGTGTGTGTGTCTTACTATACTTGTGAGGACCGAATGGCAAAAGTAGAATTTGGGAAACAGCCATTATGAGGACAGATTTTCCTGGTCCTCATAAGAGAAATGTTTTGGTTAAAAAAATGTAATAGTTAGGTTTTAGAAAAGATTCAGGTTGGTGTTAGGTTTAGCCTGGATAGAGACAGAGTTATGCCTGATGTACAATTAGTCGCGCGATTGTGGTGCACCGAAAATAGCCAATATACGAACAAGCTTGCACCGAGGTGACGCAAAACGCGTCACAGATGTGACGCAAAACGTGTCACAGTGGCCCCAAATAGGCCTCGCCCATCACACTTCACAACCCGGAAGAAGGGGTGAATTCGCCTCATGCGCTGGGTGAGCAATCAATGCTCAATGGATGACTCAATGGATGGGAGGCAATATCCAGTGCCCTCTCTATTATTTTTAACTTTATGGTGTGTGCACATTATTAATGAAGTGCTACTGTTTGTTTTGTACCTTTAAACAAGGTTTGAGGGCCTTGCCAGCATTGTCCAGTGGTGTAAAGTAACTACGTACATTTACTACATACTGCACCTACCATTTTGAGACATTTGCTTTACTTGAGTACTGTCCACTTTACAATACTTCATACTACAAAAAAACAAAAAGGCGGAAATGGAACATTCAGCATAACGAGTCATTTCACTGCTGGTGCATCATTTTGATGTGACACAGTACATCTGTACTTTTACTGGCACCATGCGCCCAACTCCTCCTCCTCCTCGTCAAAACCGACATCACATCGGCGCCCGACTGGCACGTCACAAGATTACCGATTCCATCCCACCCACCCTGCATACAATCACTGTTTACAGCATCTTTCCAATCGCAGTGATGGCAGCAGCTCTGTCTGCTGATATCAGTGGTGGAAGAAGTAGGCTACTCCAGTAAAGGTCCTGTATTACATTACCCCCCCCCCCCCCCCCCGCCCCCTTTTGTTTTAAGTACAAACGTAATGGCATCAAAATATGCTCTTTTTAATGTAAAATATTAACGTAGCTGATCTACAAGCTCACAATCTTACATGTGACCTTGTAGATCAGCCATTTTTGAATAGCCAAAGTATAAAACGGGGCTTAGTGTACCAAGAGCGTTGCAAAAACTTTGGATTGTCCCTCACGGTGAAAGGAAAAGTAATATTCAAGTCATTTTTAACAGGCCTATAGTCAAGTAGAGCACACGAGGCGTTGTGAGCTTGTAGATCAGCTATTTTCCTTATGTTTTCCTCTTTCTTACGTAATTTGGCAATTTGGCCAATGTGGTATTAAAAAGGTCTTAACTCATTGAGTGCCATTAACGTGTTTCACGTGTTTTAGCGCTATGGTGCAACGTGCCATTAACTTGTTTCACGTGGTTTTGAAAAAAATAGAAAAAAAAGAAAAATAAAAAAAGTTTCTGAAAGATATAATTATCTGAAGATTTGCAGCTCCATCCACTCATTGTTTAACTTATAACTGAAAAAGGCTGTATCTCGCTTCCTAAGCACTTTTTTTTTACTTTGAAAAAATAAAAAAATATAAATCGTAATGGCCAGAAATAGATATTAATAATTTGGGCACTCAATGAGTTAAAAGTCATACTCTTATACTGTATGTTGGTTTGTTTGCTGTTGAGTGAGAAAACAATGTTGCACATTAAGCTAATCATCTGGGGACCCCCCACAATCATGGGGGTCCCGACTCCCAGTTTGGGAACCACTGAAGTAAAGTACAGTATAGGCCTTCTTGAGTAAAGGTATTCTACTTAGTTACTTTTCCAGCAGCCTGTGAGAGCACAGAGCAGTGATGGTAGCTCTGGGCTGCCTGCTGATAACACGGTGGATCAGATCATAGAGGCGTCTCTCTGGCTTCTAGCTACGACACTGAGACTCCCATCGCGATCACATCGCCAGATAAGAGAGAAAATAAACCATTCTGTGCACTGCGGCCGTTTGTTTGTGTGCGGATGAACACACGTCATGTGGCTGTGTGCTCGCAGCTATTCGACACACACACACACACACACACACACACACACACACACACACACACACACACACACACACACACACACACACCTCTGACTCATCACTCTAAACACAAATAGTCCTAAAAAGCATGTTATTTTGGTGCTACATAGCACCTTTGTGCACCTCAAAGGGTCTTATTGATTTGTGGGTTGCGGACCTATTTTTATTATGTGTCACGACTCACGAGTATAATAACTATCCCTTTTCAACGTCTCGCCTTGTGAGTTTGTAGTTCGGCTATTTTCAGAACATTTATCTGTGTAACCGAGTCAAACTAAATGTAATGCCTCAATTCCAAATGCTTGTCAGGGGGGGGGGGTCCCCAGTTCAAATTGGATTATTTTGGGGGGTCGCGGGGCCTGAAACGTTTGGTAACCCTTGGCACCTTAACCACCCCAAACAACCACTGAAGAACACGCAACAAAAAAGCAAAAACCCGAGGATCTTACAGTGTAGTGGGCCTCATTCACAAAGTGAACAGATCTCACCAAGGACACCTAATTTTTATCAGAGGGAGCAAACTTTTAGGTTATTGTAGGCTGGGTGGTGACTGTGGCTGTGTATCGAGGGTTTCCAGGGATTATGGCTGTGGAATGTTATTATAGTTGCTATTGATGTTGCTGTGTATCTGTCTGTCTGTCTCTCAGTCTCTCTTTCTCAGTCTGTCTCTAAGTCTCTCTCTCTCTGTCTATGTCTCTGCTCAAGGCAGACTCTAATTCCATTCTGAAATGAACACAAGCCCCAACAAAGCATCAGATAGCGTTTGGGTCGATGCGTCGCTATCTGGGTCCGACCGGGTCGCGGTTCCAAACGGGTCGCGTCGTGGTCGGCCACAACGTGCCGCGGTGGTGGCTGGCGACTGAGTCAACACGTCGCTATGACGTAACGACCTGGAAAGCGAAGTTGCCGACCGAGGAGACAAGGTTGTCTGCAAGTCGTTAGTCGAGCTCCTCTTGAGCTATTGGGCAGTTAGAAATCTCTACTATGATTGTAATTCTTGGCTATAGCCTAGACATTTTTATTTTGAATTTGACCTCCCTGCTAAAATTAAGTAACATTCTAAAATAATAATAATGGTTTTAACTATCCTTTTGGGAGGATTTGGGCAGAGGAGAAGAAAAAACTGACTAAATACAAAAAGCGACCATATACTGTATCAACTAAAACGTATGTTTCTGATTACCACAAAAAAGAAAAGAAACCATGGCCATTTACAGTATGTCATCAGCTCATATGCAAATAGAAATATGACGAATATAATAGGTCGTTCACTGAATGTCATGCACGCTAACGTGCATTAACGCTGATGTTGTCCGGGGATGTAATTATCTCTCACAGTGGCTTAATGCTATGTGTTGACCGGTACATTGATGCAACAGGATGTACAACCTGCCGGGTGTGAAGGCCCTGACATATAGAAATGACGCTCATCAAATGAGGCCACTCGTCCACAATAATTGCACTGCAATTATTTATGATTATAACGCAGCGCTTCAACCCAAATGGAATGATGGAGCTACCGCAACACACACATGCACGCACACACATACACGCGCGCGCCCGCTCACAAACACAGTGGGGCTGTTCTGTTCTACTCGCCCTTCACTCTGCGTTCCGTGCACTCCGACCAGCATAGAGTATACTTGAACTTGAACTTGCCGTGATGTAGAAAAAGGGCAGTAGCCGTCTCGTTCTCTTCATCCATATCTGTGTCGTTTAAAGCGCAAACGTTTCGCATAATGATAAATACGTGGAAAGGAAGACGGGATACTGTAGTTTCACATACAAAAGGGGGGAAAGTGTGTGTTTTAATTCCCTTGTTGGGGGGTTGATCTGCGGTAGAAGTGGATGTCATGTTTCTACGAACATTGCTTTAGCTGAATGATCAGATTTTCGTCTTTGGCACGATGGAAACAACAACCGTTTTGTTAACTGTTGGCTGTAATGACAGGAGATGCAAACAGGAAGCTGTGAACGGCTACCAAATTGGCTCCGAACGAATGAATAAATAACAACGTAGAAAGCACCTCAAATACAGCCAAACATGTATTGGTGCTTGTGAGGTGGTGCACAGAGTTCAAGCAGCACTTTTAAAAAAGGTACAGCGTGTGCTTCTAGTCTGCTGACATCCTACTGTGTTCCTGGTGTTTAAAGTGCTGCTTGAACTCTGTGCACCACGTCAGTAGCACTAACACATATCACTGCTGTTCGGTGGAAACGTTGTATGTCCACATTTAAACTTTTTGGGGGGCTTTTTCTACCTTTATTGATAGGTATACAGTAGACTGACAGGGGAGAGAGATGGGGGGTTGACACGCAGCAAAGGTTGTCGAGATCGGGACTCGAACCCACAACCCACTGTCAGGCTGGATTACGAGCCTAGGTGCCCAGACGGCTACGCCAGCCGCCCAGGCCCACAATTAAACTTTGTTTGTTTGTTTCTGTAAATTAATGCCCTTCTTCGGCACATACGACGCGGAAGTAGCAGATCTACAAGCTCACAACACGTCACATCGCTTTGGGGTGTGAGCTTGGAGATTGGCTATTTTCGCTGCTTTTGAAACAAATTTAAAGTAATAGATTTGAAATCATTCTTTGGGTTTTATAAATACTGAACCGATGAAAAGAGCTTGTGACTAAACAAAAACTACATCGAATCCATTGGAACACAGGTTAGTTTTTTCCCCATTTCCATCGGCAGCGACCACATTTGGAAGCCATGATTCAGCTAATTCATTCCCCTCTCTTGGTTTTTATCTGCCCCTCTATCACGGGGTATACCCCGGGGGTCCGGTGAGCCCCGGAGCTACAGGCGAATCCTTCGGTATATAATCTTCTCCGCGCCGCAGAGGTGGGATGGGCTCTGGCCGCAACCATTCATCACGTTTCAGTTAATCTCATCACCGGCGTTCATATCTGCTCAATAAATGTCCTCATTTGCATTTAATGGATGGCGTGGAACTTAGGGGTCGTCGACGTGACATAAAAACGGTAAATGGATTTTGCGGTCGGTGGCGGAAAGTAACTAAGTACGTACTCAAGTGCTGTAATTAAGTACAATGTTGAGGTACTTTTGCTTTACTACTACTAATGGATTTCATATGGTGCCTTTCTGTAGTCATCTAGACCATGTTTACCGAATGTTTCAGCTCAAGACCCAAAAGAGAAATTTGATGTTTGCCTGGAACCCAAATAGCAGATCTGCAAGCTCACAACGCGTTGCTTTTTCGACGCATTGCAAGCTTGTAGATCTGTTATTTCCGGAATACATTTGGAATTGTTTTTAATTGATGAAATGTTGTGATTTTCTTTTGTTTAAATATTTTGAAATAATATTTAAACCCTGAGGAAGACTTAACTTTCGAAACGTCGGTTTCATTTTAAAATAAACATTTTACATCGTGGCTAAGAGCTGTGCGGCCTCATCCTTTGTCAATACTGTCACTTGCCGTGGCCAGCACCTCATCAACACAGCAATACACAGGTAATTTTTTTAACGTAGGAAATGAAAAAAAATAAATGAAATGGGGACATTTACTTGCGACCACAAAAAAATTGGTCTGTGACCCAACCAAACATGGGTCCCGACCCACTATTTGGGAAACAGAACCACTCTAGACCACTGGTTCTCAAGGACTGGCTCGGCGACCACCAGGGGTCCAAATGGAGCCCCTAAGAGTGAACAGATGGCTCATTCGGCACCCTCTTAGAGTTAAACTTACACTGAGGATTTCACAGTGTAGATCGAGACTGAGCGATTCTCAATCGATAGCAATTCAAGAGCATAATCGTTTAGTTCAGTGATCCTCAAGCTGTTTAATTTCAAGGACCCCCCCCCCCCCCCCCCCAGTTTGATATGCATCAGTCCACGGACCCCCAGTTGAGACATTTGTTTTAATCTCTGGGACCCAAATGTACACTGTAAACGTGAACTCTGCAACTACGATGACATGCCATGAGGGTTAATGCGTTACCAGAACGTGCTGACATGGCAGTCAGGTTGAGTAACGCCATTGACCGTCATTAACGTCTTTTTTTTTGCTAGGATTGAAGTGTGAAGTTATCTTACTTTTTATTTTTGTGGAATCACTTTATTTTTTTAAATACATTCTTATGTTTTAATCATATTTAATTTTGCGTTTTTTTTGTTGTCGTTGACCTTTGGATTTTGTTTTTGTTTTTGAAGCAATCGAGTCTGCCCTTGTCATATGAAATGTGCTATATAGGCAATTTGTCTTTACTTGACATCACAACTATGCCCTTTAACCCATTAAGACCTGGAACTGTGTCATTTTTAGATTTGAGCTAAAAAGCATTATTTCACACTTTGGGCTATTCAAAAATAGCAGATATACAAGCTCATAGCGCGGCACCGAGTGCCGCGCTATGAGCTTGTAGATCTGCTATTTTTGAAAATTTGTGAAAATGTGTGCAAATCTATGAATATATATATTTTTTTAAGCGAACATTTTCAACTCAAATCTTTGCTTCTGGGGGGGTCCCTGGAACAAAATATTTTGATGGAGGTCCACGGCCAAATACATATAATTTTGGTGGTCCTTGACATGAAAAAGATTGAGCACCACTGATATAGAAACATACGTTTTTCAGAAAACTGTTGAGATTTAGGAGACATGTAGAATCGGCTTCAGGTCTCAATGGGTTAACTCATTGACTGCCATCGCCACCCAAGGCTCACACCGCCATTGACGAGTCACTCGTCATGTGGTGTTTTCAGTGGTTTCCGATAGAGGGCGCTGTTCCGCAGCCTGTGAATCATGATGATGATGATGATGATGATGAGCATAGCCAAAGATCACGTGATCACAACAAAATCAAGATGGTTTTGTTTAGTATTATAGGATTTATAAAAAAATAAATGTTGCTCTGCTTTCTGTTCCTTTTTGGCGAAAACAAGCTACAATCAAACTACCAATAACTATGGAATGGATTATCACGGCTTCCTGCTTGGATAACATCACAGCGGGTCTTGACTCAGCTATAGGGTTGCCGTGGCGATCAATTTTCCATGTAAGGGAGATCAACAGTACATCGGCTTCCTTGATTGGGCAACCCATCTGTTCAGCTTTTCGGATTGGTCAACCTTTACGTCACGTTCGTGCCACTGAACCAATATAAGTGGCAGCGTGCAGCCTAGGACTCAGCGCTAGAATTAACCAAACCTAATAAGCCTCAACCGTAAAAGAAGGTTAGAAATGCTTTGCTGGACGGTGCACCGGGAAAAGAGCCCCCCCCTCTTCAGAGCCATCAGAGTATTGCCAGTATTACCTTACTATGCCAAATGTTCCTGGATTGTCAATATATTTATTATGGCATGTTGATTGTTAAATAATTTTGTAGAAATTGGTGTTATTTGCTTTATATCTTTGTTTGGTTGTAATTTGTTTTTTCTTTATGTTATATTCCTCTCACTATATACCAAGTCCCCATATAAATAAATATTGATATAAAAAAAATATAAATTTCTTAAAGAAAACGGGGCTCCGATGAAGCCGAACTGAGGACAACCCCGTTTATATATTTTAAACAATTTCTAGTGTACTTTAATGGTTAAAACAATAGAGAGAGAGAGGAAAATAATGTCTGGAAACCTTGTTAGGTCCTTTTGACCCATACTTAGTTCATTACCTTACTATGACAAATGTTCTTTTATTGTCAATAAATTTATTATGGCATGTTGATTATTTATATTTTGTTAAAATTGGTGTTATTTGCCTTTTATTTCTTTGATTGATTGTAATTTGCTTTTCCTATAAGCTCGCCTGTTGACGCAACTCCCTACTTAACGTACAAGTTGCGCGCTACGCGTGTTTGGGATTGGTCTATGAGTTTCGAGTATGATTTAGCCCACTTGGGGGCATATTTCTCCTAGGTATGCACTCGCCTGGTGACGCAACTCCCTGCTTAACGTACACGTCGCGCGCTGCGCGCGCTCCGTGTTTGGGATTGGTCTATGAGTTTCGAGTATGATTTAGTCCACTGGGGGGTATATTTCTCCTAGGTATGCACTCGCCTGGTGACGCAACTCCCTGCTTAACGTACACGTCGCGCGCTGCGCGCGCTCCGTGTTTGGGATTGGTCTATGAGTTTCGAGTATGATTTAGTCCACTGGGGGGTATATTTCTCCTAGGTATGCACTCGCCTGGTGACGCAACTCCCTGCTTAACGTACACGTCGCGCGCTGCGCGCGCGCCGTGTTTGGGATTGGTCTAAAAGTTTCGAGAATAATTTAGTCTACTGGGGGGTATATTTCTCCCAGGTATGCACTCGCCTGTTGACGCAACTCCCTGCTTAACGTGTAAAGGTGTACTGCTTTGTCCCGGATTACCCTTATAGCGACAGGAGTCTGATCGGTGTGCACGAGTTCAACACAGTGTCGTTGCGCTGGACTGCCTTGTCCCAAGCGACGACCGGAGGATCCGAACTTCCACCTGTGGTTCGAAGAAACACAGCCGTGCTCGTAGAAGAGATCATCTACATCTTGGGTGGGTCTCCTCGTTGGGACGTGCTTTATACCTTTCACACGGACACCCACGGACGGTTCACGCTCGGGACGTCCGGGCTATCCGGAAGGGTTCCCCGGGGGAGGTACGACCACTCAGCCTGTGTCTTGGGGAAGGTCATGTATATCTATGGAGGACGCACCCACGAGACCGGAGGCACTAGTGACATCTACAAGTTGGAAACCGCCACGATGGTCTGGTCTTTGATTGACATCAGAGGTCCTCCACCGCCTGTTTCATCTGGCCACTCCGCCACCATCATTGGCACAAAGATGTTTGTGTTCGGCAGCAGAGGGAGGGGCCTCCACGACATCAGAGAGTTTGACACGGAGACCGACTGCTGGCTGAGCACGCCTCCTGCACAGCTGCATCCAGAACAACGCCACAGTCATTCAGCCTTTGCCTACAATGGAGAGCTGTATATATTTGGCGGCACCAACATTATTAACCAGACCTTCAATGATCTGTGGAAATTCAATCCAGAGACCTCCTGCTGGAAGAAGGTTGAGCCCAAGGGGAAAGGCCCGCGTTCAGGGATGTATAACATGTGCTGTTGCATCGTGGGAGATCGTATCATCCTCTTTGGAGGTTGGGACAAACCTGATGACCCGTACATCTTAGATTGCAGTCCTAGTTTGAAGACGTTATGCAAGCTATCTGTTCTTCAGTACCGTATGGAGCGGTCGGGACTCCGACGTGACATCGTGTGGGAACTGGCAGCCATGACTACCGAGGGTAGGGCAGGAATTCATTGAACCACCCGCAGCCTCCGCTCCGGAAATACAAAAAACGTAAGGAACGGCACACCAACCTCCGCACTATGGGAGATCGAGCATTCTATGCAGCTGCCCCCCGGCTGTGGAACTCACTCCCAGACCATCTCAGAGCTCCACAATCTGTGAACACTTTTAAGAGAGCACTAAAAACCTACCATTTTAACAAAGCATTTGGTTTGCTTTATTTTGTTTTATTATGTACTGTAGCACTTTGAGGTTTGTTTCAAATGTAAAGTGCAATACAAATAAAATGTATTATTATTATTATTATTATTATTATTATTACGGGACGCCATTACGGGACAAATTTTGCTGGGAGAATATAATAATCGTTTTGATTAAGTATAGCGGATTACAATAAGTGTTTTGCCATTGGCATGGCAGGCACACTTAATAAACCCATAAGAAAAGCAGTACAAATGACGTTGAGGCTCCAATGTCAGGCCAATGCTGGGTAAACAATATGCAGAGGACAATATGCAAATGTGCTGTAGCAAAACACCCCAACAACCACCAAAGGGGACAAAATTATTATTATATCAAGGACTGAGTAGAAACTCATCCTCTCTTCACTTTTAGAAGAGCAACCTAGCATGAAGGACGGCGTTGTTCACACTTTTAAACCAAACACGGCCAGACACTTTTGGCCAGAATTAAAGGGCAACACAGGCGCAGCCGGTGCAACAGTTCGACCATTGTGTAGTTCCTCACAGAACCGCGTACATGAGAAAAAAGTTTAACAACTGTAGCACAACCTCTGTGGTGTACGGACTAACCTGCCCTTGTGGAAAAGCTCATGTGGGCCAGGCAAAACTCTGTGTGAAGCAAAGGGTGTCCGAGCACTATCTATATGCACTGAAACCAAGTCTTGTAGTTTAAAAAAGACCAGGAGACCTGGTTCTGCCAGACCCAAAATGAAGTCCTAGTATGTAACACACCTACAAACCACTTTATAACTGAAGTTCATGATGTCATGAATAGTTCGTGACGAAAGGGGACGTCACAAACTATTTTTTGGCTGGGGCCGGAGGACAAATGGCCCCTGCCCATGTATGGACGAAACAGGTACAAAGCCTCATGTAAGCCAGACCCCTTGGGTCTGGCAAAAAGGTAACCAAAAATACAATTGTTCACAATGTGTCACATCGTGATGGGTTGTGAGCTTGTAGATCGGCTTTTTTTAACCTTGTCCCTGAAAAAAACACTAACAACTAGAAAAAGTGCTCCTCGGAGCACAGGTCTCCGTCAGGTCAGGTAGGTTATTATGGCCTCCTGGTGGCGCTATAACAGGCCAATCTGAACAATTCGGGGCAAAGGTTGGGGTTTGGCATCCAGGGAGTGCGTGTGCACAGTTTCGCAGCGACCGGGCCAACAGTGCCGGAGATTAGTTGCTTGTAGACAGACGGACACACACACGGACGGACCCACAGACACACGGACGGACCGGGTGCAAAACATAGTCTTGGCCATGCCTTTCGGCCTGGCAGAGACAAGAATTGTATAAGTGAAATAAAACTGGTCGTTTCTTTTGGGCTCGTTTTCATAGACCCGGGTTGTGCGTTTCTCTCGCAAGATCTGGCAACGCTGGAGGTTATCCCACGATGGGACCAGTACTTACAGTATAATCCCAGTACAAACGCTCCCACACGGGAGAGAAGGCAGGCAGGTCTGTGGGCTGTGATATTAGGGTCAACCAGAGGACAGCCAGAAGAGCAGCGAGACCGAGTGTACAGCACAGTGTGTGCGTGCGTGCGTGCGTGCGTGCGTGCGTGCGTGCGTGCGTGCGTGCGTGTGTGTGTGTGTGTGTGCGCGTGTGTGCGCCACTCATATCTTGGCTCCATGCACAGTCAGTGAGATTACCAGAAGCAGTGGGGGGGGCAGTGGGGGGGGCATGGAGAGGTAGCCCTGGAGGCATAATTTACATTCCACACAAACCTTGGCCGGGTCTCAGCTCCTACTATAGGAGACCCACTCTCTACTTTGCTTCCAGCTTAACCCATCAGAACCGGGAACGCATCCGTGTTGTTTTCAGATTTCTTTAGCTGTTCAAAAATAGCAGATCGACAAGCTCATAGCGCGGCACTCGGTGCCGCGCTATGAGCTTGTAGATCTGCTATTTTTGAAAAAAAACTTGAATATGTTTGCAAATCTTTGAATATATATATTTTTAAAGCAAACAAAATATTTGGAGATGGGGGTCCGCGGCCAGATAAATATCATTTTGGGTGGTCCTTGACATGAAAAGAAGTTTGAGAGCCACTGATATTATAGCGACATTATGTTTTTTTAAAAAAAAGTGTTAGGATTTAGAAGACATTTATAGAATCCCCAGAAGCAAAGATTTGAGTCACAAATGTTTGCTTTTGTGAAAATATATATATTCAAAGATTCGAAGATATTTCGAAGATTCTTCGAAGATCTTTCAAAAGTAGCAGATCTACAAGCGTGCCGCGCTACGAGCTTGTGTATCTGCTATTTTTGAATAGCCAAAGAAATCTAAAAATTAGATTCTTTCCTGGTCTAAATGGGTTAAAACACGTAGCTCTTGAACAGGTTACTATGCATTTAGACACATACTGTCATACCGCCTGTCAGCCTGAACCGCCGTGAACTTTCCAACCCGTATCAGCCCTACTGTTCGCTTTTATCGGATATACCACAAATTACTTGACCCATTAAGACCGCGGGAACGCATCTGTGTCATGTTTAGATTTCTTTGGGCTATTCAAAAATAGCAGATCTACAAGCTCATAGCGCGGCACCGAGTGCCGCGCTATGAGCTTGTGGATCCGCTATTTTTGAAATATCGTTAAAAAAATTGGGTTAATCTTTGAATTATGTATGTTTTTTAAAACAAATTTTTATGCCTTTATTTAGAGAGGGATAGGGAAAGTAGGCTGACAGGAAATGGGGAGAGAGAAGGGGGGGGGTGGTGACACGCAGCAAAGGTTGTCGGGAACGGGAGTCGAACCCGCGACGAGCTGTCAGGCTGGTATTTGCAGCCTAGGGTACCTGGACCGTCACGCTATACGGCCCAGGCCGAATATGTGTTTTTTTAAAGCGAACATTTGTAAAATATTGTATTCCAGGGACCACCAGAAGCAAAGATTTGAGTTACAAATGTTTGCGTAAAAAAATATATATATTCAAAGATTCGATTTTTCACTCTGTGCCGTGCTATGAGCTTGTATATCTGCTATTTTTGAATAGCCAAAATAAATCTAAAATGACAGAGATGCGTGCCCGGTCTTAGTGGATGAAGTTCTTGGCTGGTGGGCGGTTAGCGCTGCTATACTGTAGATACAGTGTTATGTCCAGTAGTCAGCTGCCAGGAAGCTAACAGTCAAACGGAGAGATAAAAGGCATGGAGGTGTTGGGTTAGAGCCCAGGGGTAACGTACCTGTCCACCACCCGGGAGTCTAGGTCTATTGGTTCTCAAAGTGGGGTCCTTGGGGGGGTTCCAGGGGGTCCCCAGCAAAAGTATAGTTAACAATCATCTTAACCACGTTATCCATTTATACAGTGGCTATTCACAAATAGCAGATATACAAGCAACTTGTACATCTGCTATTTTTTGAACTATTTGAAAAATATCCAAAATCTTTGGAAATTGTTGAATGATTTAGATTTTTTTTAACCCCAAATCTTCTCTTCTGGGGGTCCCTGGCGCAACATATTTTCAGATGGGGGTCCGCGGCCAAATACATATCAATCTGCGGGTCCGCGGCACGAAAAAGTTTGAGAACCACTGGTCTAGGCGTTCAAATCCATTGCGGTGCCCGAGTGCCGACGCAAACAATATTGGCTGTGTTTAGGGGAGGACCTGAGTTGGCTCTGTACTTGGTCTGCTCTTGTTTCCTCATACGCCAAAATCTCTTTGCCATGTCTGGCAGATGTTCCCCAGACATCACTTTGGTAGAGGTTTGGGTTGAGTATAGTTACCTTGTCATGATGTAACTCCACATATTGGTGAGATATCTATAGATGATGCATAGATTAAAAAAATGATTAATCAAAATAATCTCCCGATTGAATCCAGGTTTCCAGGCCGGATCATATTCCTAATTCAAATAGCAAAATCATCTGGAAGTTGACATTTTTGTTTGGGGAAAAAAGGAGATGTACTGCACATTGTCAGAAGCTGAATTGTGTGCAGGGTTTTTTCTTGTGTTCTAAAAGTGTAACTTTTAATAATATAATAAACCTGCTTATTCGTACAATTTAGTCAATGAGGAGACAATTTTGAATCATCAATTTCTAATCAACAGAACTATTGGAGATATCTCACCAGTACTTGGAGTCACAACAAGGTAACTACACAACCCAAACCTCTAGCAAAGCAAAGTGTCATTTTACTTTTTTAAATGACCATGAACTCCCCTGAGGTGCACCTGGGACCTCCTATAAGAAACTTCACTGGGCCGGAGCCCAGACAACAGGCCGTATTGGAAACTTCTGTGGAAGTTGAATAATGTGGCGTCTCAACAGATTCAATAAAGGAAAGCAGCTATACAGGCCTCCACTGGACCACAGCGTGAATGCCTCAGTTCACATACCGAATTACCTCGCTTGATGTGGAATCTGAACCAGTCGCTCTCAATGTGAGGTTCGGGGGCCCGTAGAGGTCTTTGAGGGGGGGTTCCAGGGGCCCCCCAGCTGCAGTGAATGATTGATAGTTAGGAACCAAATGCAACCTTACGGGTCTGTAACTCTGAAAGTGTACAAATGGAACTAAAAGTACTCCACAAATGCCTAATTCAGCATATATTCAGCATAAGAAGGGATTTGTTGTATTATTATATATGTGTTTCATGTCCATATGGCCATGACAGAGCTGCCGGGCAGAAACCTTGTATCTCATATTTCAACTTTTATTAAATTTTATATAAAAACATTTTTTAATTAACGCAAAAGTTGAAAAAATTACGCCCTGAGCTTGTAGATTTCTTAAACATTTTGAAAGTGAAAGTTTATACGATTTATGTGGGTTTTATAAATTAATTATTAACAAGAATTTGGGACTAAATAAAAACTACATAGGACCATGTTCTTCATGTTTTACCAGTTCCTATATTGTTACGGTTTTGGAACATAAAAGGGTTTCTCTCCCCACAGCAGTGATATCAGCCGAAACACTTTCATAGGGAATATGATAAAAATGCAAAAGTGCTGCTCCATTGGTTTCAAAACGCGGCGGGATGCTTCATACTGCTATAGTAGCTCTATTTTAAAGGGCTTGTTGGCTATAGCGCTCGCTGTGCTGCTATAAGTACTTTAACTTTTAGTGCGTTAAGAGTTGAGGTATGGTACCGCCTCAGGATACGTTCCGTTACTGAGGACAGATAATGTGGATTTTCCACCCGGAGGGGAGGTATATGCATAGGTACCTGTGGGTAATTTATTTATCCCTGGGGGGGAAATGTCATTGGCACCGTAGTGTGTCTCCTTCTGTATCTTGCATTTCGATACGTCCAACATAATCATGCTGTCACACAGTCATAAGTTTTTCAAAAGTATAGCGAAAACAGGAGTTCTACAAGAAAGACATTTCTTTTTTGCATGCTGACCTATAATGGCATTTCCAAAATAGCAAGGCCAGGTTGAAAGTGGTTAACCGTGTCTGTTCCCCCCCCCCCCCCCCCTTTTTTGGGGGGCTTTTGTGCCTTTATTGATAGGATAGTCTGACAGGAAATGGGCAGAGAGATGGGGAGTGACATGCAGCAAAGGGCCCGTCGGTATCGGGACTCGAACCCGCGACAGCGCGACACACTGCAGCTTTGGAGCCTAGGTCTGTAGGTTTGTATAAATATATTGATCCAATGAAAGAGACTAAAATAATGACTTCATTGGAACATAAGTTATTCCCCCCCCCCCCCCCCCCCATTTCCTGTAAAGTAACGTTTCCACCACAAAAAAATTGCAGAGATGTGCTACTTTGTGCACAACACTCTTGTAACGACAAAATATAGGCATTAATCAACAAAAATAAAAACACAAAAAGTTGAAATATGGAGATACAAGGTTTCTGTCCGGCAGCCATTATATACATTACTGCATTGGTTCTCAAAGTGGGGTCCATGGACCCCCAAGGGTCCTTGGTGGGGTGGTTCAAGTAGCCTGGTAAACCCCCTCCCTCCGGAAATCTCATTTGCATTTGATTTCAGGGAGGTCTGGGATTGCGCAGGGAGTAAGCATGCCCGAACACTGCGTGTCCGAACCAATCAGCGGCTGCTAGGGGCGGGATCATCCAATCACCTGCCTAGTAGCTTGAAAAAAAGAAAAACTGTCTGTCATCGATTCTGCGACCGGAGTCTCAGATGGGAAGTAGGCTGTGAAACAAATGTGTGTCGCAAGCTTCTTCCATTTGACGGTGTCAGGTTATGGTTCAAGGGGGTCCCCAGCAAAATGTGTTAATATCGCATCACAATAATTCTAACCACTTTAGCCTTTTATACTTTGGCTATTCAAAAATAGCAGATACACAAGCTCATAGCGCGGCACAGAGTGACGCACTATGAGCTATGTAGATCTGCTATTTTTGAAAAATCATGATATTTTGTGCAAATCTTTGAATACATATATTTTTAAAGCGAACATTTGTAACTCAAATCTTTGCTTTTGGGGGGGGGGGGGGGGTCCCTGGAACAAAATATTTTTAGATGGGGGTCCGCGGCCAAATACATATTGTATATCCTTGACATGAAAAAGTTTGAGAAGCACTGCTTTACTGTATCATATTATCTCCGTATTGCACTGCCTGCATACAGTCTGTCTGCTCCTTCCTGCCTTGTGTAGCTCGCTTCTTCTCCAGTCATGAGTCACGTACATATATCTTCCGGTCACGTAACGTGGCTTGTGCAGAATGATGTATATATTCTCCGTATGTGCTACATAAACTTCAGAACACGCCGTGTGACAATAACAGAGCTGTCACCTTGTTCCTCCTAGGCTCGCGCGCTGGCTTTTTTTTTTTTACAATGACCAGCCGCCACCGCAATAGAGGATATAGCTGTTACGTAAACTTTATATACTCTGAAAATAGACGATCTACAAAGCTCACAAAAAAATAGCTCGAAAATAGCTGACCTATAAGCTCACACAACGCATCGCGCTGCGATGCGTTGTGTGAGCTTATAGGTCAGCTATTTTCACAGACAGACAGACAGACAGACAGACAGACAGACAGACAGGCAGACAGACAGACAGACAGACAGACAGACAGACAGACAGACAGACAGACAGACAGACAGACAGACAGACAGGCAGACAGGCAGACAGGCAGGCAGACAGGCAGACAGACAGACAGACAGACAGGCAGGCAGGCAGGCAGACAGACAGACAGACGGACAGATATGAGATGGGAGGATGAGGTAGAGAACGGATCTTGTGCTCATCAACGCACCTGCTGTCCGTCAGAGCTGCTCTCACACTATTGACTTTAATCACACACACAAACCTCTCACAATGCACTCACCCCTATAGCTTTAATTGCTTGCGTGTGTGTGTGTGTGTGTGTGTGTGTGTGTGTGTGTGTGTGTGTGTGTGTGTGTGTGTGTGTGTGTGTGTGTGTGTGTGTGCGTGTGTGTGTGTCTCCACAATTATAGCATCATTTGATAAACAGACATTGTTAGGACAACTTTCCTGGTCCTCACAAGAGAAATGGTTGTTTTGGGGTTTTTACATGTAGGGAAATTTCATGTTGGCGTTAGGATTAGGCCATGTTTATGGGTTAGGGGTCAGAGTTAATTTAGTTGCGCGACGGGCGTCGCCAAGCGCAAGCTCGTAGATCTGCTACTTTTGATGCTTTCGTGTGATCATACAGCGTATGATCGAGTAGGGCGTTCATTAATTACAGAGGAAAAAAAAGACGAAAAGTTTAAACATGGAGACGATGGTTTCTGCCCGACAGCAATGACATGCACTGTAACATGGACGTTTTCTACACGTCGGGGGCTGCATGAATGAATACAAATGTCTGACTCAGTATGACCTGACATACCGTAAAGTAACTAAGTACATTTACTCAAGTACTGTACTTAAGTACAGTTTTGAGGTACTTTTACTTTATTGGAGTATTTCCAATCGTCTATATTCTACTCCACTACATGTCAGAGGCAAATATTGTACTTTTACTCCACCACAATTATTTGAAAACTGTAGTTACTAGTTACTTTGCAGATATACATTATTACATTATAAAACATACATTAACCACTTTAGCCCTATTTTATACGTAGGCTATTTGAAAATAGCCGATCTACAAGCTCACAACGCGTCGCATGGCGACGCTTTGTGAGCTTGTAGATCTGCTATTTTCAAACATTTTAGTACTTTTACTTTTGGTACTTTTACATTTGGATACCAATACTTTTGTACTTTTACTCAAGTACATTTTTGAATTTCTGACTTTTACCTGTAACAGAGTACTTCTACATTGCAGTATTTATACTTTTACTTAAGTAAAACATTTGAGTACTTTTTCCACCACTGCCTGACATGCATGCCTATGTTCCCTCAGCCCTATGTTCCCTCAGTCCTTTGTTCCCTCAGTCCTATGTTCCCTCAGTCCTATGTTCCCTCAGTCCTTTGTTCCCTCAGTCCTATGTTCCCTCAGTTTTCCCTCAGTTTCAGGGTTAGGGTTAGTGTTGAGGGAACATAAG
>NC_137609.1:48691826-48729326 GCF_963280865.1 Gymnoscopelus braueri | reverse complement strand
TGAATTCAAGTGTCCATGCGGTGACTAATCGATAGAAAACAAGAATTAATTGGATAACATATCCAATGTGAGAGTGTGTGTGTGAAATATATCAATATATCAACCAATAACCAAATATCAACGTTTTAGAAACAGGGACAAACCGTAACCTTCACAGAAAAACAAGGGCAATTTCGCTTACAATAAGCAGACATGGCAACCAATCATGACCCGTTGCAGAGCCTTTTTTACCAAACACGCCCCCTTTCAACAGCCACACCCCGACCGTATATATATATATATGAACAGAAGTGAACGCCCACAATTCAGTCTAAACACCAGGGGCGGCTGGTATCAATGGGCTAGTGGGGCTAAGCCCCCCCTATATTATTGAAAAAAAAAAAAAAAAAAAAAAAAGTTGTAATTTTTTTTTATATTGTCTTTATTATTAAAATGTTATTAAATGTTATTACATGTTATATATTTTTTTTAGAATAGATTATTTTACATGCTGGTGGAACCTAGAGCAGCAACAGCATCAAATAGTTACAAGGAAAACACTAAATATGTCAAAATGGGCTGATTTCTTTTAGCCCAAATCAGCTTCCATTGGACATGACACGCCTGCTTGATTTACTCACCATTGGGGCTAACTTTTCTTAGCCCCCAAGCTCCGCCCTCACTGGCTTTTGACCAATGAAGGTGTACCTGCGTTTTCTGTGCTTTGTTCTGGGAACAACACAGTGTGTGTGTGTGTGTGTGTGAGAGAGAGAAAGAGAGAGAGAGAGAAAGAGAATTCAACTGCCCCTAGCGATCTAACGGTAAGGCTGGCGGACATGACAGTGGATGTGTTGGATGCAGCTCAAAGTGAACTTTACTCAGGTATCTAGTTTGTTGCCGTACGACCTTCCTAGACCGAGTTATTAAAGAAAAACGGGCGACAATGGCCAAAACTCAATCGAAAATCCGCGATCGAAAATCGGCAAAAGTGGCCGTTTTCAAGATGTTTTGGCCATTATCTCTGGAACGGAAGGTCCAATCTGCTCAGTTCAAAGCTTGTTTAATGCGTGACTTTGAGGATATTAAGCTCCTAGCGACACCTTTACGGGGTTTTGGGGTTTTTGGGCCTAAAAGCAGTGGTGGAAAAAGTACTCAAATTCTTTACTTAAGTAAAAGTACCAATACTGCAATATAAAAATACTCTGTTACAAGTAAAAGTCCAGAATAAAACATTTACTTGGGTAAAAGTACAACAGTATTGGCATCAAAATGTACTTAAAGTACCAAAAGTAAAAGTACTAAATATTTGAAAATAGCAGATCTACAAGCTCACAACGCGTCGCATCGTGACGCGTTGTGAGCTTGTAGATCGGCTATTTTCAAATAGCCTTTGTATAAAATAGGTTTAAAGTGGTTAATGTATGTTTCATTATATCATAATTTATATCTGAAAAGTAACTAGTAACTAAAGTTTTCAAATAATTGTAGTGGAGTAAAAGTACAATATTTGCCTCTGAGATGTAGTGGAGTAGAAGTAAAAGTATTGGAAATTGGAAATACTCAAGTGAAGTACAAATACCTCAAAATTGTACTTAAGTACAGTACTTAAGTAAATGTACTTAGTTACTTCCCACCACTGCCTAAAAGTATGGTAATTGTTCGGACCGGCCCAGTAGGGCCCAGTTAGGGCCAGGCCTTAATTTTCAGGCCCGTGGGGCAGATCTCAGGGCAGATCTCCACCAGGCCAGGTGGCCCTACCCAGGCCCATGAAATTGATAGGCAGTCTACAGTAGCCAATTAGAATGAAATATGCTAAAACTGACTCATACACTAATACAGAACCATATATAGGCTAAATATTGTCTCTGACTCTCTGTCGGTTGGGAAAACTGTTCCTTTTATTTTAAAACAATTTCAAATGGTGAAAAAAGCCAATCTACAAGCTATAATTATTACAAATTAAGAAATACTATATTTTAAATAGTGAAAAATACAGAAAATAGGGGAAATACATAAAATCTCTAATCTGTGATTCTAATGTGATTAATGTGACCCCTACAGTCAGTGAAGTCCAGGGCTGAATGTGACAAATATTGAGACAAATAGGCTATAACCCAATACATAATTTTATTAAATACATTGGTTATATTTTACAGATAGTTACACTATTCTTGTACTATATTAAAATTAAATCATCCTTAACCTTCAGGTTAATTCATTATTTCCGTGGACTTAAAAATCATCGTTTTTTTATGGCCTTCTTTTTGATTGGCCTTTTACAGGCCCTACCAGCCTGTAGGGGGAGGTAGAGAGTAACATATTATGATACCAGCCTGTAGGGGGAGGTAGAGAGTCACATTATAATACCAGCCTGTAGGGGGAGGTAGAGAGTCACATTATAATACCAGCCTGTAGGGGGAGGTAAAGAGTCACATTATAATACCAGCCTGTAGGGGGGGGGTAGAGAGTAACCTATTATAATACCAGCCTGTAGGGGGAGGTAGAGAGTAACATATTATATTACCAGCCTGTAGGGGGAGGTAGAGAGTAATATATTATAATACCAGCCTGTAGGGAGAGGTAGAGAGTAACATATCATAATACCAGCCTGTAGGGGGAGGTAGAGAGTAACATATTATAATAGCAGCCTGTAGGGGGAGGTAGAGAGTAACATATTATAATACCAGCCTGTAGGGGGAGGTAGAGAGTAACCTATTATAATACCAGCCTGTAGGGGGAGGTAGAGAGTAACATATTATATTACCAGCCTGTAGGGGGAGGTAGAGAGTAATATATTATAATACCAGCCTGTAGGGAGAGGTAGAGAGTAACATATCATAATACCAGCCTGTAGGGGGAGGTAGAGAGTAATATATTATAATACCAGCCTGTAGGGGGAGGTAGAGAGTAACATATTATAATAGCAGCCTGTAGGGGGAGGTAGAGAGTAACATATTATAATAGCAGCCTGTAGGGGGAGGTAGAGAGTAACATATTATAATAGCAGCCTGTAGGGGGAGGTAGAGAGTAACATATTATAATACCAGCCTGTAGGGGGAGGTATTATATCGGTGCCGCGCTATGAGCTTGTAGATCTGCTATTTTTGAATACCCAAAAATCTTAAAATGACACAGATGCGTTCCCGGTCTTAATGGATTAATAGAAGTTTTACCACCCGCTGGCCTGCACTCCCATTAGCCAATTTCAATATAGGAAGACATTGTTGCGACATTTATTTGGGTCTTAAATTACATTTGTTGAGGTCTTAAAAAGGTCTTAAAAAGTCTTAAATTTGACTTTCAAAATGGTGCAAGAACCCTGTATAAGATAGCATGTTTGAGCATAAATATGCATTTTGAGAATCCAAAAAAATTCTGAAGCGCGCATGCTTAGCCCTCCCACCCAAAGTTCCCACCAGCCGCCACTGGTATTAAGGGAGGGTTCTAGAGAGGTATTACACTCACTGTTGTCCTGACAGCTTCCTTATTGTCCGCCGCTCAGCATCCGTCAGCAGCAGCAGCAGCAGCAGCATCATCACAACAACAGCAGGACATCACATCTGTCAGAACCACATTGCAACCATCAGGCAGGGCAAGGCAGATCACGTCACAGAGCAGCATGGCATTCAGTTTGACAGACAGCCACCAAGCACAAAATGCACCATGTCAGGCAGGGCAGAGTTAATTCAATAGCAAGTCACATTTACCCTAGATCAAAACTTTTATAACCCCCAGAAGCCAAAATACAGTCACATTTACCCTAGATCAAAACTTATATAACCCCCAGAAGCCAAAATTAAATACAGTAGCAGTTAAGTGACCTCATCGGTGCAAGGCCTAACATGCCATCATAATAGAAAAGGCGGGGTCACAGCAGGGGAGAAGGAGGTCACAGCAGTAAGCCAAAAAAAGTCAAATAGCAAGTCATTCAACTTGACAGACATTGAGGAGAACAAGGGACACTAATGTACTAACTACTACTAATTAGAAACAATCCAATGACAACAACAGCCTCACTCTAACACCCTCCAGTACACAAACAAACAATCATTCATTCACATTCAGAGAGCATTCAGAGAGCAGAGTGCAGTCTGATCTGTGACCACAAGAGTGGAGTGTTTTGCATTTGCCCCTACCTGTACAGTGCATGCTTACTACAAATCGTCCTCCATTACCTCATAAAATCTTCATTTCTTCCGTTTTCTTCCATCAAAACACCAAACAAACGCTCTTTCCCCCAAAACACTCCCTAGACCAACTCAAATGGAGAAAATTGACCAGTTTGCAGCGCGCCCAGGGGTCGCATCCCATTGTCATATAAAGTTGAGCTTGGCTGTAGGATCACAGAACATTTGAATACATTTTAATTGTATTTTTTTCCTCTTCCTTTTCTTTTTGAATTATTCTTTGAATAAGCCTTACAACTTTATGTGTGTGATAGACCCTGATTTTGTCAAATATGATGAATGCTAAACCTGTAACAACAGCATAATTAAATATGCTTATAGTGCAGTGTGTTATATAAAAAAGAAAGGAAAAGAAATGAACAACAAGGAATTCAACATGTAATGAACACACACAGGCACGCACTTTCAGTCAGCCCCCCTCCCTCTCCCAGCGCACAGAGACGCTCCTACCCAGCTACCCTCGACTCCTCCCCCCACTCACACACAGGATACAGGCAAAGCACCGAGCTGCATCTGCATCATTACCAGCAGTCAAAAACAAGACAACAACAACTACAACTTCTTCTTTTTCAAGAGTTTTTCAGCGTGACACGAGGTAAGGAAAGCTTTTAGACGATGTTTTGGTTATAAAGCATGAATGGGTGTTTTCGCCCTTGATGAAAATCAACAATATACGTTCCTCTGTGTTGTTAAGGCATGCGTTTTAACGTGGGCAGGAGAGGGATGCTTTTTTTCCTCTTTCAAGCGACTAGTTTTGCTAAACATGTGGTTCATATAGTCAGGGGATATTAGCAGAACATTTTCCAATCTTGGAATAAATTCTTTACCAAAAACAATCTCCACCAATGTGTTTGTAAAGGTGTCTAGTAACACATCTCACAAAGACTGGAATGCAGTTTCCCTAGGAGAATGTTTTACAGCTCCTTAAAGTTGGGGTACCCACCATAACCTTGGTTAAGAAAAAATAAAAAATAAAATAAAATTTTAATTCTGTTTTAAGTAGCATGTGAGGTGTCAAACTAGGGTGTTTTTATGATTCTGAATCCATTGCAAGCATTTGTTTTGCACCAAAACCACTCCTTGGGCTAAAAACGGCCATAGCCATCCTTTTCCAGGTTAGCCCTAGAATGTCTGTGATCTTACATACATTTCAAGTATTCCAAATACACAGTCATAGATCTCTCTCGGTCCCCCACTGTGTAGTGCCCATCTGCGCGGCCATAACAGTGCTCTAAACTCCGTCTGTACTCACCCAATAATTAATTCCTAAGACGTGTAGTCATATTTTGTCCTCTAGTTTCATATCCATGTGAAAGTTCTGCCAGAAAACGTGCGTTTAGTCAAATATCTCCACTTTTTCACGAGCTGCACACGGACCTCTTTCTGTACGACGCGAGGGGCCAGGAATGATTGCAGCACTGAATATACGTAACTTCCTTTAGGACGCACAAATGTTTGGGACACACAATTGACAGGTGCTTGTGATTGCTGCGGGGTAATGAATCATCACCTGCCAATTGTGTGTCCCAAACATTTGTGCGTCCTAAAGGAAGTTACGTATATTCAGTGCTGCAATCATTCCTGGCCCCTCGCGTCGTACAGAAAGAGGTCCGTGTGCAGCTCGTGAAAAAGTGGAGATATTTGACTAAACGCACGTTTTCTGGCAGAACTTTCACATGGATATGAAACTAGAGGACAAAATATGACTACACGTCTTAGGAATTAATTATTGGGTGAGTACAGACGGAGTTTAGAGCACTGTTATGGCCGCGCAGATGGGCACTACACAGTGGGGGACCGAGAGAGATCTATGACTGTGTATTTGGAATACTTGAAATGTATGTAAGATCACAGACATTCTAGGGCTATTTCCAGGTATACTTTTTGTTTAAAAAGCCCATTGAGATTGGGCCGTTTTTAGCCCAAGGAGTGGTTTTGGTGCAAATCAAATGCTTGCAATGGATTTAGAATCATAAAAACACCCTAGTTTGACCCCTCACATGCTACTTAAAACAGAATTAATTTTCGATTTTTTTTAACCAAGGTTATGGTGGGTACCCCAACTTTAAGGAATTGTTTACTTTGTTGTGCAGATTCGATGATAAAATGTTTGTTTGGGGGGGTGGGGAGTCTCATCTAGGCTCGTCACCTTTTTCAATATGTGGCTGTTTGCATGCCTGTTATCTCCTGGGAGGGCTAATTAAAGGCATATACAATTGATCAGTGGACATTTGATATATTTATTTCTTGGGTTTTACAAGCATAAAGGTTAAAGTGTTTTGAGAGTGTGATGTTCACATGCAGTAACAGTACATAAGCACTGCTTATTCTCCAACTTCTTTTTCCTTGAGCTTATTAAGACTTGCTTGCTTATTGTAGGTTGCTGGGATGAAAAGCATCTGTTTAATGATTTAATTGTAAATTGTAAACACATCTTAAAGTTGGGCACACAGTGTTGTTTTTCTGGAGAAACAGAGAAGAATAGAAAGGACATTGAATAAGCTGTAAAATAAGAAAACATATGACCATTACATCCAATGTACATGTTATTATAATATCATTAAAAAATATTTATTGTATTTCCCATTTGCAGTATGGATTACGAACCTGCGTTCAGGCTTCACACGTCAGGCGGGCTACTCCTCAAGGCGACAGGGGAGGCAGGCGCTTTGAAGCGGGCCTATACCCGAGGCCAACAAGTCCAGTCACAGGGGGGGGCTACAACTGAGCGGACAATTATCTCGCACCAGGAGATGAGCGAGCGTGCGAAAGCACGCATCAGAGCAGCCAGAGGAGACCAGACGTGCCAGAAACTGGTACTCAGTGAGTGTTCGGTCCAGTTCGGTCAGTTCTATGGGAAAACCTTCAAGTGGCTCCTGGAGAACGACGTGGGGTGGACCGTAAAAATCCTGGCCTCCCACCAGAAAGAGAGAGACGGTGGGTCCACTGCCAGGGGTGCCATTATGGAGAACAAGGATGCCCTCAGTGAATACGCCAGCCTTTTCCCACAGATGGTGACAAGCATCCGCAGCCGCAGGTAAGGGCCTGTCCAGTACAGGATACTTTTTTGGATAGTTGTCTTGTAAAAAGATGGTATTAAGTATTTCAGACTCTTCTTTTCAAGTGGTCTGAACGTAGACTTGTGTACGAAAATACGCTCTTTGAATCAGAAAAATACTGGAAACAGATTATAAAAAAAAAAAAATGTGTATAACTAAAGTGTAATAGAGTTTGACTATAAACATCATTCCGATAGGTTCACTGACGGCTCCTTGGACGTGAGGCTCTTTGACCGGACAAAGGTTGGTTTTGGGGACCACGCACATAGGACCTACGCCGGCGTGTATGAGTCCTTCGACCCAATAGTGAAGAAGTAAGTGGTGTGATCTATTCAGTTGTTGTTGTGTTTCTGTTTGTGTAATGCGGTTGGAAGTACAGCTCTCATATATTATGTGTTCATAGGTGGGTGAAGTGGGTGCGGACAACGAAAGTCCAGGATGGGTCGCTGGCCCACCAAGTAAAGATGTACGTCCTCTTCCGGGACAAGCAGAGTCAGGAGGCTGGACCCTCCAGGACTACCAGTCAACCTCCTCCCTCCAGTAATGATTCACTTATAAAGGAAAATAAAAACATATTGTGATGCCTTCTTCGATATGAATATACATATTTTTCTTATGCTGTGTGTGTGTGTGTGTGTGTGTGTGTGTGTGTGTGTGTGTGTGTGTGTGTGTGTGTGTGTGTGTGTGTGTGTGTGTGTGTGTGTATGTGTTTTACGAGGCGCTGCATCAGTGGCTCCAGCCGATGTCTCACTGGATGTGTCAGACATCGACATGCTGTCTGTGGCCGGCTCGGACATTTCAGACGTGGAGATGTTGGCTGTGCCAGAGCCCGTCAAAACCTGTGAGTATATGGGCACCCCCACACACGTGCGCGCGCACACACACACAATCACACACACACAACCAAGAATTGCACAGCCATTAACTTTGCCTAATTTGAGATTGTTTTTATGTATTTTTATATAGTCAAAAAGGTACATAGTGGATCTATAAGTTAAGGTAAGTGTGGACACTATTATATGTGCGGTAGCTGTACCTGCATGGCTAAAGTGCCTAGTGGCTCAGCTTGCTCCATTTCATTGAAGCAATCATCGCTTGATCACAGCTTGAAACTGTCTTTATCACCTTACACTGTGGCGTAGTATGTGTTGCTCTGTTCTCTGTATAATTTGTAGTTGTAATTAATCTCTATTAAAATGTCTGTAGGGTAATCAGTTGCCCTTATTCTGTTGCAACCTGCACTAATCTTCATTTCACCCTGTATGATTCACATCATTTCTAAATGAATACCTTCGTCCATTGATTCCACCTGCTATCTGTTTTCATGTGCATTGCTGGGATAGCCTTTCTTTTCAATAGATTGTCAATTTTAATTGTGCTTTCTAAAGTATCGCCTGTCTCTGATGCCATTGATATGCTCTCCGGTGAGAGTCACAGCTAAGCAGCTGTACGTGGCAGATAACACTAACTGCTAGCTGTTCTAACCTTAACCCTTAACTCTGGCCAGCTGCCGCCCCAAGAGCACCACCATCCCAGAGCCTCATGCTGGCTAGACAGCCCTCTCTGCGCTTGACTCGAATCCCGCAGCCCCAGCCGTCACCACGGACCCCCACCGGTGCAGAGGTACGCACATTCAATATTGACAGTTACTTTATAGGGTGATAATTATTCGGAATTATGTTACTATCTTGTGCTATTTCTGATGATGGTGGGCATCTGTGTCTTTCTATGATTGTGTGTGCCTTGCAGCTGGTGCCTACGCAATGGAGGCCCACGCTGCCAGTGGAACAGCAGGAGTGGGTGGGAAACGCTGTCTTCCGGTATGACCCCAGTCAGAAAAAGGTCGTTATGAAGGAGGAACGACTGTGGTGGTATCCGCCGGGTCCCCGCGTCACCTACCTTCAGCCGCCCGCTTCACCCAACCCCTGGTTGCAGTGCCGCTTCTTCCTCTGGAGGCCACTAAGGTGAGTTTTACGTTTGATTAATTGTTCATGTTTGGCCTGTGCTTTGTTAACACCTCAGAAGAACTTTGTTGTCACAGTTTGGAGCTGTGCTAAATTAATCAAGTCTATTCCCTCTATTACAGTATGTGGGGCTATGAGCTGACCTGCCCGTCTTGTAAGGCCAAGCGCCTCAGCGCGTCGGGTCATTACATAACGGTCCGGAGGGTGCTGGACAGGGACGGGTGGTATTTTATGGCCACGCAGAACCTGGTCTGCAATATCACACAGGACGGAAAGGGCTGTGGTAAGAAGTTGGCGGCCTGGGCACAGTCCATCCGAGAACAGCTGGACCTCGCTCACCGCGAACAGTTCCCAGCTGTTCTCACATACAGGTAAATCGTTTTGGAACTTAAATGATGAACCATTACTATATCATGTATTAGGATTATGTATTACCTATTATGTATTGTAACACCGCTGCACTGTGCGTTTCTCAAACAGATTGGCTTGTGACAGGGCAGTCATTGCTCAAGTACAGGCACGCACCCTGGGCAACGGAGTGTCCCGCCTACGGTCATACCTGGTGGAACAGCACACCAGGGACTGGATGGCTCGGTGGACGCAATACCTCTCTGTGCAACGCAAGTGTCTTGGGCTGGGTGTGGCACCACCTCAGCTCAACGTCCCACCGGCCATGCACCCAGTCCCTGAGTTAAAGTGGCTGATGGCGGTCTACGTCCGGGACGCCCTGCCCCGACTGGAGGAGGCCAAAGCTAGGGTGACGTCCATCTTCGGGGACATCCTGAAGATGGACTCCACAAAAAAGGTAAGCTTTACTAATGAATATCTATTTTCAATAAGCCTACCTGAAATTTATGGGTCATGTAATGTTATGTCTCACAATGGGCCCACTGTTTTTTGTTTTTATTTGATTTTTTGTATCATCTTTTCACAGATCACCAAGAAGCTAGCAGGCAACGCCGCTGACACCGCTGCCTGGGTGACAAATGTGGGCAACGAGCATGGGCAGGTGCTCATGTCTGTGCTCACACAGTCAGAGTCCGTAGAGAGCCTCATGCCCATGGCAAGCGGGCTGGTGCAGCGGTACGAGAAAGCCCAGAAGGCCCCTCCACGTGTCCTGTACGTAGACCGTGACTGCTGTGACGGCAAGGCACACCCCAGTGTCCAGAAAAAGCTGTTTGGTGCCTGGAAGAATCTGCAGGTCAAGCTGGACATCTGGCACCTGATGCGCCGTCTGGCAAGGTGGGATGAATTCCATTGGCTGTTGTTTTGGACCAAAATGTTTTGTTTAATTAAACACTGCATCGTTCTAATGACTAATTCTCTAATTGTCTTTCCTTCTTCCAAGGGGTGTGACCACTGACAGCCACCAGCTGTACGGCGCCTTCATGTCCAGGCTGTCGTTTGCCATCTTCGCCTGGGACAGAGAGGACGTCAACCGCCTGACAGAGGCCATGCGGTCTGAGGTGGGGAGAGACGTCCACGTCCAGCTGTCTGCCAGGGAGCTCGCCCGTCACTGCCGCCGCCACACCAGAGGCACAGTGAAAACGGAGGAGCTCATCCAGGAGGTGATGAACCACTTCTGGAACCTGACAGACAGCTTGGGCGTGAAGCTCATCAACCACGCCACCATGACAAACCACTGGAGGGAGGCGCGCCGGCACATGAAGTGCATCCAGGATCCAGAGGGTGTGCAGCTGTACGCGGTGAAAAGGCACGTGACCAGGGGAGGGGTCCGACTCCCTGTTTACCGTTGTGCACGAGGCTCGACTTCCCTGGAGTCCTTTCACTTGCACCTGTGCACTTTCATTCCAGGTAAAATAAATTGGCTTTAAAGTGTGAGTTTAAAGATGGCCACCGCATCACAACTTGACACTACTCAACACTTATGTTCTGATTGCCACATGGAAAATGTTATGTGTGCCGATGTGATATACTTTAGACAAAGTTAGTGCTATGATGAATTCATTCACTGGCCAGCGTTATGGTCGCTGTTAGATCTTTTTCAGATGTTTGGAGCTGGGGGAGAGAAAGGGAGGAGTATTAACTTTTTTTCACTCCAATCTTGTGCTAGGCACGTCTGCCAGTGCCCTCCACTTCCAGGTCTTCCTGCTGGAGGGGCTGGTGAGGTGGAATGACAACCGGGCGAGAGGGCGGTGGTGACCGGAGCACAGCGTGTGCCAACAAGGTGCTACATTGGACCGCTCCTCAAGGCCTTCGACCAGCTGACCCAGCAGTTCTTTGGGACAACCCTGGTCGAAAATTACTCTCAGCCCAGCGAATACACAGGTATGAAATTCTGAATCCATATTAAAGTCTACATCTTTAACAGTTAAAATGTAGCTACAAATATACTTTGTAGATGTGTGTGTGCGTGCGTGCGTGCGTGTGTGTGTGTGAGAGAGAAACTAGGAGGTAAAGTTGTGGTTTACATATACCGGGGACAGCCGGCAGGCGTATTTTGCCATCAAGGCAAGCCCATTTCAGTGAAGAAGGCACACAGCCTGTTGACAAGTCAACTAATGAAGTGATGTGTGTGTGTGTGTGTGTGTGTGTGTGTGTGTGTGTTGTTTACAGGGGAGCTGATCGGGATCCAGTACCTGTTCGACCAGACAGGGAAATCCTCCACACTAGAGGAGATAGGGGTTTCCGACGAGGACGAGGATGGGAGCAGGGCGGCGGCGGAGGAGGAGGCCGCAGATAGGGAGGTGCTTGAAGTTGAGGAGACGGAGGAGGACGAAGGTTTTGCAGAGGAGGAGGGGGACCTTAACCTCGTCTCCCAAAACATTTCAGAGCTCAACCCTCTCCCACTCGACCAGCCAGCCTCATCGTCTCAAAGATCTGATGATGATGATGAGCTCATGTCTCGCTCAGAACCTGTTCTCCAGCTGCCAGAGCTCAGTGGTGCTGAAGACTCTGACGATGACACTGATGAAGATGAGGAAGAGCCCACACCATCGACGACGCCTCCCCAGCTAGAGCCAGCAACGCCTCCTCAGCTAGAGCCAACGACGCCTCCCACAGACCCTGCTCTTGCTCTCCAACAGCCAGTGCAAACTGCTGCGGGCTCTGATGCCCGCCAGCTCGAGCCAAACACGCCTCCCCCCGCCAGCTAGAGCCTGCCACAGCAGCTGCCACAGACACAGCTCCGCCACAGCGTGATGACGCCCCTTTCCTGGATCCAGATGACGTAAGTTTGATGTTATTGACATTTTTTTTGATTCCATCACTGAAAAAGTGTTACTGGAATTGGTTGTTGTTTTTGATTTGTCATGCAAAGGACACTCGTAGAAATTATGAATCCATTTGGAAGTCTATTTTCCTTAACCGTTATGGTTTCGCTACAGATGTAAAAAAGCTGTACCTGCATGGCTAAAGTGCCTAGTGGCTCAGCTTGCTCCATTTCATTGAAGCAATCATCGCTTGATCACAGCTTGAAACTGTCTTTATCACCTTACACTGTGGCGTAGTATGTGTTGCTCTGTTCTCTGTATAATTTGTAGTTGTAATTAATCTCTATTAAAATGTCTGTAGGGTAATCAGTTGCCCTTATTCTGTTGCAACCTGCACTAATCTTCATTTCACCCTGTATGATTCACATCATTTCTAAATGAATACCTTCGTCCATTGATTCCACCTGCTATCTGTTTTCATGTGCATTGCTGGGATAGCCTTTCTTTTCAATAGATTGTCAATTTTAATTGTGCTTTCTAAAGTATCGCCTGTCTCTGATGCCATTGATATGATCTCCGGTGAGAGTCACAGCTAAGCAGCTGTACGTGGCAGATAACACTAACTGCTAGCTGTTCTAACCTTAACCCTTAACTCTGGCCAGCTGCCGCCCCAAGAGCACCACCATCCCAGAGCCTCATGCTGGCTAGACAGCCCTCTCTGCGCTTGACTCGAATCCCGCAGCCCCAGCCGTCACCACGGACCCCCACCGGTGCAGAGGTACGCACATTCAATATTGACAGTTACTTTATAGGGTGATAATTATTCGGAATTATGTTACTATCTTGTGCTATTTCTGATGATGGTGGGCATCTGTGTCTTTCTATGATTGTGTGTGCCTTGCAGCTGGTGCCTACGCAATGGAGGCCCACGCTGCCAGTGGAACAGCAGGAGTGGGTGGGAAACGCTGTCTTCCGGTATGACCCCAGTCAGAAAAAGGTCGTTATGAAGGAGGAACGACTGTGGTGGTATCCGCCGGGTCCCCGCGTCACCTACCTTCAGCCGCCCGCTTCACCCAACCCCTGGTTGCAGTGCCGCTTCTTCCTCTGGAGGCCACTAAGGTGAGTTTTACATTTGATTAATTGTTCATGTTTGGCCTGTGCTTTGTTAACACCTCAGAAGAACTTTGTTGTCACAGTTTGGAGCTGTGCTAAATTAATCAAGTCTATTCCCTCTATTACAGTATGTGGGGCTATGAGCTGACCTGCCCGTCTTGTAAGGCCAAGCGCCTCAGCGCGTCGGGTCATTACATAACGGTCCGGAGGGTGCTGGACAGGGACGGGTGGTATTTTATGGCCACGCAGAACCTGGTCTGCAATATCACACAGGACGGAAAGGGCTGTGGTAAGAAGTTGGCGGCCTGGGCACAGTCCATCCGAGAACAGCTGGACCTCGCTCACCGCGAACAGTTCCCAGCTGTTCTCACATACAGGTAAATCGTTTTGGAACTTAAATGATGAACCATTACTATATCATGTATTAGGATTATGTATTACCTATTATGTATTGTAACACCGCTGCACTGTGCGTTTCTCAAACAGATTGGCTTGTGACAGGGCAGTCATTGCTCAAGTACAGGCACGCACCCTGGGCAACGGAGTGTCCCGCCTACGGTCATACCTGGTGGAACAGCACACCAGGGACTGGATGGCTCGGTGGACGCAATACCTCTCTGTGCAACGCAAGTGTCTTGGGCTGGGTGTGGCACCACCTCAGCTCAACGTCCCACCGGCCATGCACCCAGTCCCTGAGTTAAAGTGGCTGATGGCGGTCTACGTCCGGGACGCCCTGCCCCGACTGGAGGAGGCCAAAGCTAGGGTGACGTCCATCTTCGGGGACATCCTGAAGATGGACTCCACAAAAAAGGTAAGCTTTACTAATGAATATCTATTTTCAATAAGCCTACCTGAAATTTATGGGTCATGTAATGTTATGTCTCACAATGGGCCCACTGTTTTTTGTTTTTATTTGATTTTTTGTATCATCTTTTCACAGATCACCAAGAAGCTAGCAGGCAACGCCGCTGACACCGCTGCCTGGGTGACAAATGTGGGCAACGAGCATGGGCAGGTGCTCATGTCTGTGCTCACACAGTCAGAGTCCGTAGAGAGCCTCATGCCCATGGCAAGCGGGCTGGTGCAGCGGTACGAGAAAGCCCAGAAGGCCCCTCCACGTGTCCTGTACGTAGACCGTGACTGCTGTGACGGCAAGGCACACCCCAGTGTCCAGAAAAAGCTGTTTGGTGCCTGGAAGAATCTGCAGGTCAAGCTGGACATCTGGCACCTGATGCGCCGTCTGGCAAGGTGGGATGAATTCCATTGGCTGTTGTTTTGGACCAAAATGTTTTGTTTAATTAAACACTGCATCGTTCTAATGACTAATTCTCTAATTGTCTTTCCTTCTTCCAAGGGGTGTGACCACTGACAGCCACCAGCTGTACGGCGCCTTCATGTCCAGGCTGTCGTTTGCCATCTTCGCCTGGGACAGAGAGGACGTCAACCGCCTGACAGAGGCCATGCGGTCTGAGGTGGGGAGAGACGTCCACGTCCAGCTGTCTGCCAGGGAGCTCGCCCGTCACTGCCGCCGCCACACCAGAGGCACAGTGAAAACGGAGGAGCTCATCCAGGAGGTGATGAACCACTTCTGGAACCTGACAGACAGCTTGGGCGTGAAGCTCATCAACCACGCCACCATGACAAACCACTGGAGGGAGGCGCGCCGGCACATGAAGTGCATCCAGGATCCAGAGGGTGTGCAGCTGTACGCGGTGAAAAGGCACGTGACCAGGGGAGGGGTCCGACTCCCTGTTTACCGTTGTGCACGAGGCTCGACTTCCCTGGAGTCCTTTCACTTGCACCTGTGCACTTTCATTCCAGGTAAAATAAATTGGCTTTAAAGTGTGAGTTTAAAGATGGCCACCGCATCACAACTTGACACTACTCAACACTTATGTTCTGATTGCCACATGGAAAATGTTATGTGTGCCGATGTGATATACTTTAGACAAAGTTAGTGCTATGATGAATTCATTCACTGGCCAGCGTTATGGTCGCTGTTAGATCTTTTTCAGATGTTTGGAGCTGGGGGAGAGAAAGGGAGGAGTATTAACTTTTTTTCACTCCAATCTTGTGCTAGGCACGTCTGCCAGTGCCCTCCACTTCCAGGTCTTCCTGCTGGAGGGGCTGGTGAGGTGGAATGACAACCGGGCGAGAGGGCGGTGGTGACCGGAGCACAGCGTGTGCCAACAAGGTGCTACATTGGACCGCTCCTCAAGGCCTTCGACCAGCTGACCCAGCAGTTCTTTGGGACAACCCTGGTCGAAAATTACTCTCAGCCCAGCGAATACACAGGTATGAAATTCTGAATCCATATTAAAGTCTACATCTTTAACAGTTAAAATGTAGCTACAAATATACTTTGTAGATGTGTGTGTGCGTGCGTGCGTGCGTGTGTGTGTGTGAGAGAGAAACTAGGAGGTAAAGTTGTGGTTTACATATACCGGGGACAGCCGGCAGGCGTATTTTGCCATCAAGGCAAGCCCATTTCAGTGAAGAAGGCACACAGCCTGTTGACAAGTCAACTAATGAAGTGATGTGTGTGTGTGTGTGTGTGTGTGTGTGTGTGTGTGTTGTTTACAGGGGAGCTGATCGGGATCCAGTACCTGTTCGACCAGACAGGGAAATCCTCCACACTAGAGGAGATAGGGGTTTCCGACGAGGACGAGGATGGGAGCAGGGCGGCGGCGGAGGAGGAGGCCGCAGATAGGGAGGTGCTTGAAGTTGAGGAGACGGAGGAGGACGAAGGTTTTGCAGAGGAGGAGGGGGACCTTAACCTCGTCTCCCAAAACATTTCAGAGCTCAACCCTCTCCCACTCGACCAGCCAGCCTCATCGTCTCAAAGATCTGATGATGATGATGAGCTCATGTCTCGCTCAGAACCTGTTCTCCAGCTGCCAGAGCTCAGTGGTGCTGAAGACTCTGACGATGACACTGATGAAGATGAGGAAGAGCCCACACCATCGACGACGCCTCCCCAGCTAGAGCCAGCAACGCCTCCTCAGCTAGAGCCAACGACGCCTCCCACAGACCCTGCTCTTGCTCTCCAACAGCCAGTGCAAACTGCTGCGGGCTCTGATGCCCGCCAGCTCGAGCCAAACACGCCTCCCCCCGCCAGCTAGAGCCTGCCACAGCAGCTGCCACAGACACAGCTCCGCCACAGCGTGATGACGCCCCTTTCCTGGATCCAGATGACGTAAGTTTGATGTTATTGACATTTTTTTTGATTCCATCACTGAAAAAGTGTTACTGGAATTGGTTGTTGTTTTTGATTTGTCATGCAAAGGACACTCGTAGAAATTATGAATCCATTTGGAAGTCTATTTTCCTTAACCGTTATGGTTTCGCTACAGATGTAAAAAAGCTGTACCTGCATGGCTAAAGTGCCTAGTGGCTCAGCTTGCTCCATTTCATTGAAGCAATCATCGCTTGATCACAGCTTGAAACTGTCTTTATCACCTTACACTGTGGCGTAGTATGTGTTGCTCTGTTCTCTGTATAATTTGTAGTTGTAATTAATCTCTATTAAAATGTCTGTAGGGTAATCAGTTGCCCTTATTCTGTTGCAACCTGCACTAATCTTCATTTCACCCTGTATGATTCACATCATTTCTAAATGAATACCTTCGTCCATTGATTCCACCTGCTATCTGTTTTCATGTGCATTGCTGGGATAGCCTTTCTTTTCAATAGATTGTCAATTTTAATTGTGCTTTCTAAAGTATCGCCTGTCTCTGATGCCATTGATATGCTCTCCGGTGAGAGTCACAGCTAAGCAGCTGTACGTGGCAGATAACACTAACTGCTAGCTGTTCTAACCTTAACCCTTAACTCTGGCCAGCTGCCGCCCCAAGAGCACCACCATCCCAGAGCCTCATGCTGGCTAGACAGCCCTCTCTGCGCTTGACTCGAATCCCGCAGCCCCAGCCGTCACCACGGACCCCCACCGGTGCAGAGGTATGCACATTCAATATTGACAGTTACTTTATAGGGTGATAATTATTCGGAATTATGTTACTATCTTGTGCTATTTCTGATGATGGTGGGCATCTGTGTCTTTCTATGATTGTGTGTGCCTTGCAGCTGGTGCCTACGCAATGGAGGCCCACGCTGCCAGTGGAACAGCAGGAGTGGGTGGGAAACGCTGTCTTCCGGTATGACCCCAGTCAGAAAAAGGTCGTTATGAAGGAGGAACGACTGTGGTGGTATCCGCCGGGTCCCCGCGTCACCTACCTTCAGCCGCCCGCTTCACCCAACCCCTGGTTGCAGTGCCGCTTCTTCCTCTGGAGGCCACTAAGGTGAGTTTTACGTTTGATTAATTGTTCATGTTTGGCCTGTGCTTTGTTAACACCTCAGAAGAACTTTGTTGTCACAGTTTGGAGCTGTGCTAAATTAATCAAGTCTATTCCCTCTATTACAGTATGTGGGGCTATGAGCTGACCTGCCCGTCTTGTAAGGCCAAGCGCCTCAGCGCGTCGGGTCATTACATAACGGTCCGGAGGGTGCTGGACAGGGACGGGTGGTATTTTATGGCCACGCAGAACCTGGTCTGCAATATCACACAGGACGGAAAGGGCTGTGGTAAGAAGTTGGCGGCCTGGGCACAGTCCATCCGAGAACAGCTGGACCTCGCTCACCGCGAACAGTTCCCAGCTGTTCTCACATACAGGTAAATCGTTTTGGAACTTAAATGATGAACCATTACTATATCATGTATTAGGATTATGTATTACCTATTATGTATTGTAACACCGCTGCACTGTGCGTTTCTCAAACAGATTGGCTTGTGACAGGGCAGTCATTGCTCAAGTACAGGCACGCACCCTGGGCAACGGAGTGTCCCGCCTACGGTCATACCTGGTGGAACAGCACACCAGGGACTGGATGGCTCGGTGGACGCAATACCTCTCTGTGCAACGCAAGTGTCTTGGGCTGGGTGTGGCACCACCTCAGCTCAACGTCCCACCGGCCATGCACCCAGTCCCTGAGTTAAAGTGGCTGATGGCGGTCTACGTCCGGGACGCCCTGCCCCGACTGGAGGAGGCCAAAGCTAGGGTGACGTCCATCTTCGGGGACATCCTGAAGATGGACTCCACAAAAAAGGTAAGCTTTACTAATGAATATCTATTTTCAATAAGCCTACCTGAAATTTATGGGTCATGTAATGTTATGTCTCACAATGGGCCCACTGTTTTTTGTTTTTATTTGATTTTTTGTATCATCTTTTCACAGATCACCAAGAAGCTAGCAGGCAACGCCGCTGACACCGCTGCCTGGGTGACAAATGTGGGCAACGAGCATGGGCAGGTGCTCATGTCTGTGCTCACACAGTCAGAGTCCGTAGAGAGCCTCATGCCCATGGCAAGCGGGCTGGTGCAGCGGTACGAGAAAGCCCAGAAGGCCCCTCCACGTGTCCTGTACGTAGACCGTGACTGCTGTGACGGCAAGGCACACCCCAGTGTCCAGAAAAAGCTGTTTGGTGCCTGGAAGAATCTGCAGGTCAAGCTGGACATCTGGCACCTGATGCGCCGTCTGGCAAGGTGGGATGAATTCCATTGGCTGTTGTTTTGGACCAAAATGTTTTGTTTAATTAAACACTGCATCGTTCTAATGACTAATTCTCTAATTGTCTTTCCTTCTTCCAAGGGGTGTGACCACTGACAGCCACCAGCTGTACGGCGCCTTCATGTCCAGGCTGTCGTTTGCCATCTTCGCCTGGGACAGAGAGGACGTCAACCGCCTGACAGAGGCCATGCGGTCTGAGGTGGGGAGAGACGTCCACGTCCAGCTGTCTGCCAGGGAGCTCGCCCGTCACTGCCGCCGCCACACCAGAGGCACAGTGAAAACGGAGGAGCTCATCCAGGAGGTGATGAACCACTTCTGGAACCTGACAGACAGCTTGGGCGTGAAGCTCATCAACCACGCCACCATGACAAACCACTGGAGGGAGGCGCGCCGGCACATGAAGTGCATCCAGGATCCAGAGGGTGTGCAGCTGTACGCGGTGAAAAGGCACGTGACCAGGGGAGGGGTCCGACTCCCTGTTTACCGTTGTGCACGAGGCTCGACTTCCCTGGAGTCCTTTCACTTGCACCTGTGCACTTTCATTCCAGGTAAAATAAATTGGCTTTAAAGTGTGAGTTTAAAGATGGCCACCGCATCACAACTTGACACTACTCAACACTTATGTTCTGATTGCCACATGGAAAATGTTATGTGTGCCGATGTGATATACTTTAGACAAAGTTAGTGCTATGATGAATTCATTCACTGGCCAGCGTTATGGTCGCTGTTAGATCTTTTTCAGATGTTTGGAGCTGGGGGAGAGAAAGGGAGGAGTATTAACTTTTTTTCACTCCAATCTTGTGCTAGGCACGTCTGCCAGTGCCCTCCACTTCCAGGTCTTCCTGCTGGAGGGGCTGGTGAGGTGGAATGACAACCGGGCGAGAGGGCGGTGGTGACCGGAGCACAGCGTGTGCCAACAAGGTGCTACATTGGACCGCTCCTCAAGGCCTTCGACCAGCTGACCCAGCAGTTCTTTGGGACAACCCTGGTCGAAAATTACTCTCAGCCCAGCGAATACACAGGTATGAAATTCTGAATCCATATTAAAGTCTACATCTTTAACAGTTAAAATGTAGCTACAAATATACTTTGTAGATGTGTGTGTGCGTGCGTGCGTGCGTGTGTGTGTGTGAGAGAGAAACTAGGAGGTAAAGTTGTGGTTTACATATACCGGGGACAGCCGGCAGGCGTATTTTGCCATCAAGGCAAGCCCATTTCAGTGAAGAAGGCACACAGCCTGTTGACAAGTCAACTAATGAAGTGATGTGTGTGTGTGTGTGTGTGTGTGTGTGTTGTTTACAGGGGAGCTGATCGGGATCCAGTACCTGTTCGACCAGACAGGGAAATCCTCCACACTAGAGGAGATAGGGGTTTCCGACGAGGACGAGGATGGGAGCAGGGCGGCGGCGGAGGAGGAGGCCGCAGATAGGGAGGTGCTTGAAGTTGAGGAGACGGAGGAGGACGAAGGTTTTGCAGAGGAGGAGGGGGACCTTAACCTCGTCTCCCAAAACATTTCAGAGCTCAACCCTCTCCCACTCGACCAGCCAGCCTCATCGTCTCAAAGATCTGATGATGATGATGAGCTCATGTCTCGCTCAGAACCTGTTCTCCAGCTGCCAGAGCTCAGTGGTGCTGAAGACTCTGACGATGACACTGATGAAGATGAGGAAGAGCCCACACCATCGACGACGCCTCCCCAGCTAGAGCCAGCAACGCCTCCTCAGCTAGAGCCAACGACGCCTCCCACAGACCCTGCTCTTGCTCTCCAACAGCCAGTGCAAACTGCTGCGGGCTCTGATGCCCGCCAGCTCGAGCCAAACACGCCTCCCCCCGCCAGCTAGAGCCTGCCACAGCAGCTGCCACAGACACAGCTCCGCCACAGCGTGATGACGCCCCTTTCCTGGATCCAGATGACGTAAGTTTGATGTTATTGACATTTTTTTTGATTCCATCACTGAAAAAGTGTTACTGGAATTGGTTGTTGTTTTTGATTTGTCATGCAAAGGACACTCGTAGAAATTATGAATCCATTTGGAAGTCTATTTTCCTTAACCGTTATGGTTTCGCTACAGATGTAAAAAAGCTGTACCTGCATGGCTAAAGTGCCTAGTGGCTCAGCTTGCTCCATTTCATTGAAGCAATCATCGCTTGATCACAGCTTGAAACTGTCTTTATCACCTTACACTGTGGCGTAGTATGTGTTGCTCTGTTCTCTGTATAATTTGTAGTTGTAATTAATCTCTATTAAAATGTCTGTAGGGTAATCAGTTGCCCTTATTCTGTTGCAACCTGCACTAATCTTCATTTCACCCTGTATGATTCACATCATTTCTAAATGAATACCTTCGTCCATTGATTCCACCTGCTATCTGTTTTCATGTGCATTGCTGGGATAGCCTTTCTTTTCAATAGATTGTCAATTTTAATTGTGCTTTCTAAAGTATCGCCTGTCTCTGATGCCATTGATATGCTCTCCGGTGAGAGTCACAGCTAAGCAGCTGTACGTGGCAGATAACACTAACTGCTAGCTGTTCTAACCTTAACCCTTAACTCTGGCCAGCTGCCGCCCCAAGAGCACCACCATCCCAGAGCCTCATGCTGGCTAGACAGCCCTCTCTGCGCTTGACTCGAATCCCGCAGCCCCAGCCGTCACCACGGACCCCCACCGGTGCAGAGGTACGCACATTCAATATTGACAGTTACTTTATAGGGTGATAATTATTCGGAATTATGTTACTATCTTGTGCTATTTCTGATGATGGTGGGCATCTGTGTCTTTCTATGATTGTGTGTGCCTTGCAGCTGGTGCCTACGCAATGGAGGCCCACGCTGCCAGTGGAACAGCAGGAGTGGGTGGGAAACGCTGTCTTCCGGTATGACCCCAGTCAGAAAAAGGTCGTTATGAAGGAGGAACGACTGTGGTGGTATCCGCCGGGTCCCCGCGTCACCTACCTTCAGCCGCCCGCTTCACCCAACCCCTGGTTGCAGTGCCGCTTCTTCCTCTGGAGGCCACTAAGGTGAGTTTTACGTTTGATTAATTGTTCATGTTTGGCCTGTGCTTTGTTAACACCTCAGAAGAACTTTGTTGTCACAGTTTGGAGCTGTGCTAAATTAATCAAGTCTATTCCCTCTATTACAGTATGTGGGGCTATGAGCTGACCTGCCCGTCTTGTAAGGCCAAGCGCCTCAGCGCGTCGGGTCATTACATAACGGTCCGGAGGGTGCTGGACAGGGACGGGTGGTATTTTATGGCCACGCAGAACCTGGTCTGCAATATCACACAGGACGGAAAGGGCTGTGGTAAGAAGTTGGCGGCCTGGGCACAGTCCATCCGAGAACAGCTGGACCTCGCTCACCGCGAACAGTTCCCAGCTGTTCTCACATACAGGTAAATCGTTTTGGAACTTAAATGATGAACCATTACTATATCATGTATTAGGATTATGTATTACCTATTATGTATTGTAACACCGCTGCACTGTGCGTTTCTCAAACAGATTGGCTTGTGACAGGGCAGTCATTGCTCAAGTACAGGCACGCACCCTGGGCAACGGAGTGTCCCGCCTACGGTCATACCTGGTGGAACAGCACACCAGGGACTGGATGGCTCGGTGGACGCAATACCTCTCTGTGCAACGCAAGTGTCTTGGGCTGGGTGTGGCACCACCTCAGCTCAACGTCCCACCGGCCATGCACCCAGTCCCTGAGTTAAAGTGGCTGATGGCGGTCTACGTCCGGGACGCCCTGCCCCGACTGGAGGAGGCCAAAGCTAGGGTGACGTCCATCTTCGGGGACATCCTGAAGATGGACTCCACAAAAAAGGTAAGCTTTACTAATGAATATCTATTTTCAATAAGCCTACCTGAAATTTATGGGTCATGTAATGTTATGTCTCACAATGGGCCCACTGTTTTTTGTTTTTATTTGATTTTTTGTATCATCTTTTCACAGATCACCAAGAAGCTAGCAGGCAACGCCGCTGACACCGCTGCCTGGGTGACAAATGTGGGCAACGAGCATGGGCAGGTGCTCATGTCTGTGCTCACACAGTCAGAGTCCGTAGAGAGCCTCATGCCCATGGCAAGCGGGCTGGTGCAGCGGTACGAGAAAGCCCAGAAGGCCCCTCCACGTGTCCTGTACGTAGACCGTGACTGCTGTGACGGCAAGGCACACCCCAGTGTCCAGAAAAAGCTGTTTGGTGCCTGGAAGAATCTGCAGGTCAAGCTGGACATCTGGCACCTGATGCGCCGTCTGGCAAGGTGGGATGAATTCCATTGGCTGTTGTTTTGGACCAAAATGTTTTGTTTAATTAAACACTGCATCGTTCTAATGACTAATTCTCTAATTGTCTTTCCTTCTTCCAAGGGGTGTGACCACTGACAGCCACCAGCTGTACGGCGCCTTCATGTCCAGGCTGTTGTTTGCCATCTTCGCCTGGGACAGAGAGGACGTCAACCGCCTGACAGAGGCCATGCGGTCTGAGGTGGGGAGAGACGTCCACGTCCAGCTGTCTGCCAGGGAGCTCGCCCGTCACTGCCGCCGCCACACCAGAGGCACAGTGAAAACGGAGGAGCTCATCCAGGAGGTGATGAACCACTTCTGGAACCTGACAGACAGCTTGGGCGTGAAGCTCATCAACCACGCCACCATGACAAACCACTGGAGGGAGGCGCGCCGGCACATGAAGTGCATCCAGGATCCAGAGGGTGTGCAGCTGTACGCGGTGAAAAGGCACGTGACCAGGGGAGGGGTCCGACTCCCTGTTTACCGTTGTGCACGAGGCTCGACTTCCCTGGAGTCCTTTCACTTGCACCTGTGCACTTTCATTCCAGGTAAAATAAATTGGCTTTAAAGTGTGAGTTTAAAGATGGCCACCGCATCACAACTTGACACTACTCAACACTTATGTTCTGATTGCCACATGGAAAATGTTATGTGTGCCGATGTGATATACTTTAGACAAAGTTAGTGCTATGATGAATTCATTCACTGGCCAGCGTTATGGTCGCTGTTAGATCTTTTTCAGATGTTTGGAGCTGGGGGAGAGAAAGGGAGGAGTATTAACTTTTTTTCACTCCAATCTTGTGCTAGGCACGTCTGCCAGTGCCCTCCACTTCCAGGTCTTCCTGCTGGAGGGGCTGGTGAGGTGGAATGACAACCGGGCGAGAGGGCGGTGGTGACCGGAGCACAGCGTGTGCCAACAAGGTGCTACATTGGACCGCTCCTCAAGGCCTTCGACCAGCTGACCCAGCAGTTCTTTGGGACAACCCTGGTCGAAAATTACTCTCAGCCCAGCGAATACACAGGTATGAAATTCTGAATCCATATTAAAGTCTACATCTTTAACAGTTAAAATGTAGCTACAAATATACTTTGTAGATGTGTGTGTGCGTGCGTGCGTGCGTGTGTGTGTGTGAGAGAGAAACTAGGAGGTAAAGTTGTGGTTTACATATACCGGGGACAGCCGGCAGGCGTATTTTGCCATCAAGGCAAGCCCATTTCAGTGAAGAAGGCACACAGCCTGTTGACAAGTCAACTAATGAAGTGATGTGTGTGTGTGTGTGTGTGTGTGTGTGTGTGTGTTGTTTACAGGGGAGCTGATCGGGATCCAGTACCTGTTCGACCAGACAGGGAAATCCTCCACACTAGAGGAGATAGGGGTTTCCGACGAGGACGAGGATGGGAGCAGGGCGGCGGCGGAGGAGGAGGCCGCAGATAGGGAGGTGCTTGAAGTTGAGGAGACGGAGGAGGACGAAGGTTTTGCAGAGGAGGAGGGGGACCTTAACCTCGTCTCCCAAAACATTTCAGAGCTCAACCCTCTCCCACTCGACCAGCCAGCCTCATCGTCTCAAAGATCTGATGATGATGATGAGCTCATGTCTCGCTCAGAACCTGTTCTCCAGCTGCCAGAGCTCAGTGGTGCTGAAGACTCTGACGATGACACTGATGAAGATGAGGAAGAGCCCACACCATCGACGACGCCTCCCCAGCTAGAGCCAGCAACGCCTCCTCAGCTAGAGCCAACGACGCCTCCCACAGACCCTGCTCTTGCTCTCCAACAGCCAGTGCAAACTGCTGCGGGCTCTGATGCCCGCCAGCTCGAGCCAAACACGCCTCCCCCCGCCAGCTAGAGCCTGCCACAGCAGCTGCCACAGACACAGCTCCGCCACAGCGTGATGACGCCCCTTTCCTGGATCCAGATGACGTAAGTTTGATGTTATTGACATTTTTTTTGATTCCATCACTGAAAAAGTGTTACTGGAATTGGTTGTTGTTTTTGATTTGTCATGCAAAGGACACTCGTAGAAATTATGAATCCATTTGGAAGTCTATTTTCCTTAACCGTTATGGTTTCGCTACAGATGTAAAAAAGCTGTACCTGCATGGCTAAAGTGCCTAGTGGCTCAGCTTGCTCCATTTCATTGAAGCAATCATCGCTTGATCACAGCTTGAAACTGTCTTTATCACCTTACACTGTGGCGTAGTATGTGTTGCTCTGTTCTCTGTATAATTTGTAGTTGTAATTAATCTCTATTAAAATGTCTGTAGGGTAATCAGTTGCCCTTATTCTGTTGCAACCTGCACTAATCTTCATTTCACCCTGTATGATTCACATCATTTCTAAATGAATACCTTCGTCCATTGATTCCACCTGCTATCTGTTTTCATGTGCATTGCTGGGATAGCCTTTCTTTTCAATAGATTGTCAATTTTAATTGTGCTTTCTAAAGTATCGCCTGTCTCTGATGCCATTGATATGCTCTCCGGTGAGAGTCACAGCTAAGCAGCTGTACGTGGCAGATAACACTAACTGCTAGCTGTTCTAACCTTAACCCTTAACTCTGGCCAGCTGCCGCCCCAAGAGCACCACCATCCCAGAGCCTCATGCTGGCTAGACAGCCCTCTCTGCGCTTGACTCGAATCCCGCAGCCCCAGCCGTCACCACGGACCCCCACCGGTGCAGAGGTACGCACATTCAATATTGACAGTTACTTTATAGGGTGATAATTATTCGGAATTATGTTACTATCTTGTGCTATTTCTGATGATGGTGGGCATCTGTGTCTTTCTATGATTGTGTGTGCCTTGCAGCTGGTGCCTACGCAATGGAGGCCCACGCTGCCAGTGGAACAGCAGGAGTGGGTGGGAAACGCTGTCTTCCGGTATGACCCCAGTCAGAAAAAGGTCGTTATGAAGGAGGAACGACTGTGGTGGTATCCGCCGGGTCCCCGCGTCACCTACCTTCAGCCGCCCGCTTCACCCAACCCCTGGTTGCAGTGCCGCTTCTTCCTCTGGAGGCCACTAAGGTGAGTTTTACGTTTGATTAATTGTTCATGTTTGGCCTGTGCTTTGTTAACACCTCAGAAGAACTTTGTTGTCACAGTTTGGAGCTGTGCTAAATTAATCAAGTCTATTCCCTCTATTACAGTATGTGGGGCTATGAGCTGACCTGCCCGTCTTGTAAGGCCAAGCGCCTCAGCGCGTCGGGTCATTACATAACGGTCCGGAGGGTGCTGGACAGGGACGGGTGGTATTTTATGGCCACGCAGAACCTGGTCTGCAATATCACACAGGACGGAAAGGGCTGTGGTAAGAAGTTGGCGGCCTGGGCACAGTCCATCCGAGAACAGCTGGACCTCGCTCACCGCGAACAGTTCCCAGCTGTTCTCACATACAGGTAAATCGTTTTGGAACTTAAATGATGAACCATTACTATATCATGTATTAGGATTATGTATTACCTATTATGTATTGTAACACCGCTGCACTGTGCGTTTCTCAAACAGATTGGCTTGTGACAGGGCAGTCATTGCTCAAGTACAGGCACGCACCCTGGGCAACGGAGTGTCCCGCCTACGGTCATACCTGGTGGAACAGCACACCAGGGACTGGATGGCTCGGTGGACGCAACACCTCTCTGTGCAACGCAAGTGTCTTGGGCTGGGTGTGGCACCACCTCAGCTCAACGTCCCACCGGCCATGCACCCAGTCCCTGAGTTAAAGTGGCTGATGGCGGTCTACGTCCGGGACGCCCTGCCCCGACTGGAGGAGGCCAAAGCTAGGGTGACGTCCATCTTCGGGGACATCCTGAAGATGGACTCCACAAAAAAGGTAAGCTTTACTAATGAATATCTATTTTCAATAAGCCTACCTGAAATTTATGGGTCATGTAATGTTATGTCTCACAATGGGCCCACTGTTTTTTGTTTTTATTTGATTTTTTGTATCATCTTTTCACAGATCACCAAGAAGCTAGCAGGCAACGCCGCTGACACCGCTGCCTGGGTGACAAATGTGGGCAACGAGCATGGGCAGGTGCTCATGTCTGTGCTCACACAGTCAGAGTCCGTAGAGAGCCTCATGCCCATGGCAAGCGGGCTGGTGCAGCGGTACGAGAAAGCCCAGAAGGCCCCTCCACGTGTCCTGTACGTAGACCGTGACTGCTGTGACGGCAAGGCACACCCCAGTGTCCAGAAAAAGCTGTTTGGTGCCTGGAAGAATCTGCAGGTCAAGCTGGACATCTGGCACCTGATGCGCCGTCTGGCAAGGTGGGATGAATTCCATTGGCTGTTGTTTTGGACCAAAATGTTTTGTTTAATTAAACACTGCATCGTTCTAATGACTAATTCTCTAATTGTCTTTCCTTCTTCCAAGGGGTGTGACCACTGACAGCCACCAGCTGTACGGCGCCTTCATGTCCAGGCTGTCGTTTGCCATCTTCGCCTGGGACAGAGAGGACGTCAACCGCCTGACAGAGGCCATGCGGTCTGAGGTGGGGAGAGACGTCCACGTCCAGCTGTCTGCCAGGGAGCTCGCCCGTCACTGCCGCCGCCACACCAGAGGCACAGTGAAAACGGAGGAGCTCATCCAGGAGGTGATGAACCACTTCTGGAACCTGACAGACAGCTTGGGCGTGAAGCTCATCAACCACGCCACCATGACAAACCACTGGAGGGAGGCGCGCCGGCACATGAAGTGCATCCAGGATCCAGAGGGTGTGCAGCTGTACGCGGTGAAAAGGCACGTGACCAGGGGAGGGGTCCGACTCCCTGTTTACCGTTGTGCACGAGGCTCGACTTCCCTGGAGTCCTTTCACTTGCACCTGTGCACTTTCATTCCAGGTAAAATAAATTGGCTTTAAAGTGTGAGTTTAAAGATGGCCACCGCATCACAACTTGACACTACTCAACACTTATGTTCTGATTGCCACATGGAAAATGTTATGTGTGCCGATGTGATATACTTTAGACAAAGTTAGTGCTATGATGAATTCATTCACTGGCCAGCGTTATGGTCGCTGTTAGATCTTTTTCAGATGTTTGGAGCTGGGGGAGAGAAAGGGAGGAGTATTAACTTTTTTTCACTCCAATCTTGTGCTAGGCACGTCTGCCAGTGCCCTCCACTTCCAGGTCTTCCTGCTGGAGGGGCTGGTGAGGTGGAATGACAACCGGGCGAGAGGGCGGTGGTGACCGGAGCACAGCGTGTGCCAACAAGGTGCTACATTGGACCGCTCCTCAAGGCCTTCGACCAGCTGACCCAGCAGTTCTTTGGGACAACCCTGGTCGAAAATTACTCTCAGCCCAGCGAATACACAGGTATGAAATTCTGAATCCATATTAAAGTCTACATCTTTAACAGTTAAAATGTAGCTACAAATATACTTTGTAGATGTGTGTGTGCGTGCGTGCGTGCGTGTGTGTGTGTGAGAGAGAAACTAGGAGGTAAAGTTGTGGTTTACATATACCGGGGACAGCCGGCAGGCGTATTTTGCCATCAAGGCAAGCCCATTTCAGTGAAGAAGGCACACAGCCTGTTGACAAGTCAACTAATGAAGTGATGTGTGTGTGTGTGTGTGTGTGTGTGTGTGTGTGTGTTGTTTACAGGGGAGCTGATCGGGATCCAGTACCTGTTCGACCAGACAGGGAAATCCTCCACACTAGAGGAGATAGGGGTTTCCGACGAGGACGAGGATGGGAGCAGGGCGGCGGCGGAGGAGGAGGCCGCAGATAGGGAGGTGCTTGAAGTTGAGGAGACGGAGGAGGACGAAGGTTTTGCAGAGGAGGAGGGGGACCTTAACCTCGTCTCCCAAAACATTTCAGAGCTCAACCCTCTCCCACTCGACCAGCCAGCCTCATCGTCTCAAAGATCTGATGATGATGATGAGCTCATGTCTCGCTCAGAACCTGTTCTCCAGCTGCCAGAGCTCAGTGGTGCTGAAGACTCTGACGATGACACTGATGAAGATGAGGAAGAGCCCACACCATCGACGACGCCTCCCCAGCTAGAGCCAGCAACGCCTCCTCAGCTAGAGCCAACGACGCCTCCCACAGACCCTGCTCTTGCTCTCCAACAGCCAGTGCAAACTGCTGCGGGCTCTGATGCCCGCCAGCTCGAGCCAAACACGCCTCCCCCCGCCAGCTAGAGCCTGCCACAGCAGCTGCCACAGACACAGCTCCGCCACAGCGTGATGACGCCCCTTTCCTGGATCCAGATGACGTAAGTTTGATGTTATTGACATTTTTTTTGATTCCATCACTGAAAAAGTGTTACTGGAATTGGTTGTTGTTTTTGATTTGTCATGCAAAGGACACTCGTAGAAATTATGAATCCATTTGGAAGTCTATTTTCCTTAACCGTTATGGTTTCGCTACAGATGTAAAAAAGCTGTACCTGCATGGCTAAAGTGCCTAGTGGCTCAGCTTGCTCCATTTCATTGAAGCAATCATCGCTTGATCACAGCTTGAAACTGTCTTTATCACCTTACACTGTGGCGTAGTATGTGTTGCTCTGTTCTCTGTATAATTTGTAGTTGTAATTAATCTCTATTAAAATGTCTGTAGGGTAATCAGTTGCCCTTATTCTGTTGCAACCTGCACTAATCTTCATTTCACCCTGTATGATTCACATCATTTCTAAATGAATACCTTCGTCCATTGATTCCACCTGCTATCTGTTTTCATGTGCATTGCTGGGATAGCCTTTCTTTTCAATAGATTGTCAATTTTAATTGTGCTTTCTAAAGTATCGCCTGTCTCTGATGCCATTGATATGCTCTCCGGTGAGAGTCACAGCTAAGCAGCTGTACGTGGCAGATAACACTAACTGCTAGCTGTTCTAACCTTAACCCTTAACTCTGGCCAGCTGCCGCCCCAAGAGCACCACCATCCCAGAGCCTCATGCTGGCTAGACAGCCCTCTCTGCGCTTGACTCGAATCCCGCAGCCCCAGCCGTCACCACGGACCCCCACCGGTGCAGAGGTACGCACATTCAATATTGACAGTTACTTTATAGGGTGATAATTATTCGGAATTATGTTACTATCTTGTGCTATTTCTGATGATGGTGGGCATCTGTGTCTTTCTATGATTGTGTGTGCCTTGCAGCTGGTGCCTACGCAATGGAGGCCCACGCTGCCAGTGGAACAGCAGGAGTGGGTGGGAAACGCTGTCTTCCGGTATGACCCCAGTCAGAAAAAGGTCGTTATGAAGGAGGAACGACTGTGGTGGTATCCGCCGGGTCCCCGCGTCACCTACCTTCAGCCGCCCGCTTCACCCAACCCCTGGTTGCAGTGCCGCTTCTTCCTCTGGAGGCCACTAAGGTGAGTTTTACGTTTGATTAATTGTTCATGTTTGGCCTGTGCTTTGTTAACACCTCAGAAGAACTTTGTTGTCACAGTTTGGAGCTGTGCTAAATTAATCAAGTCTATTCCCTCTATTACAGTATGTGGGGCTATGAGCTGACCTGCCCGTCTTGTAAGGCCAAGCGCCTCAGCGCGTCGGGTCATTACATAACGGTCCGGAGGGTGCTGGACAGGGACGGGTGGTATTTTATGGCCACGCAGAACCTGGTCTGCAATATCACACAGGACGGAAAGGGCTGTGGTAAGAAGTTGGCGGCCTGGGCACAGTCCATCCGAGAACAGCTGGACCTCGCTCACCGCGAACAGTTCCCAGCTGTTCTCACATACAGGTAAATCGTTTTGGAACTTAAATGATGAACCATTACTATATCATGTATTAGGATTATGTATTACCTATTATGTATTGTAACACCGCTGCACTGTGCGTTTCTCAAACAGATTGGCTTGTGACAGGGCAGTCATTGCTCAAGTACAGGCACGCACCCTGGGCAACGGAGTGTCCCGCCTACGGTCATACCTGGTGGAACAGCACACCAGGGACTGGATGGCTCGGTGGACGCAACACCTCTCTGTGCAACGCAAGTGTCTTGGGCTGGGTGTGGCACCACCTCAGCTCAACGTCCCACCGGCCATGCACCCAGTCCCTGAGTTAAAGTGGCTGATGGCGGTCTACGTCCGGGACGCCCTGCCCCGACTGGAGGAGGCCAAAGCTAGGGTGACGTCCATCTTCGGGGACATCCTGAAGATGGACTCCACAAAAAAGGTAAGCTTTACTAATGAATATCTATTTTCAATAAGCCTACCTGAAATTTATGGGTCATGTAATGTTATGTCTCACAATGGGCCCACTGTTTTTTGTTTTTATTTGATTTTTTGTATCATCTTTTCACAGATCACCAAGAAGCTAGCAGGCAACGCCGCTGACACCGCTGCCTGGGTGACAAATGTGGGCAACGAGCATGGGCAGGTGCTCATGTCTGTGCTCACACAGTCAGAGTCCGTAGAGAGCCTCATGCCCATGGCAAGCGGGCTGGTGCAGCGGTACGAGAAAGCCCAGAAGGCCCCTCCACGTGTCCTGTACGTAGACCGTGACTGCTGTGACGGCAAGGCACACCCCAGTGTCCAGAAAAAGCTGTTTGGTGCCTGGAAGAATCTGCAGGTCAAGCTGGACATCTGGCACCTGATGCGCCGTCTGGCAAGGTGGGATGAATTCCATTGGCTGTTGTTTTGGACCAAAATGTTTTGTTTAATTAAACACTGCATCGTTCTAATGACTAATTCTCTAATTGTCTTTCCTTCTTCCAAGGGGTGTGACCACTGACAGCCACCAGCTGTACGGCGCCTTCATGTCCAGGCTGTCGTTTGCCATCTTCGCCTGGGACAGAGAGGACGTCAACCGCCTGACAGAGGCCATGCGGTCTGAGGTGGGGAGAGACGTCCACGTCCAGCTGTCTGCCAGGGAGCTCGCCCGTCACTGCCGCCGCCACACCAGAGGCACAGTGAAAACGGAGGAGCTCATCCAGGAGGTGATGAACCACTTCTGGAACCTGACAGACAGCTTGGGCGTGAAGCTCATCAACCACGCCACCATGACAAACCACTGGAGGGAGGCGCGCCGGCACATGAAGTGCATCCAGGATCCAGAGGGTGTGCAGCTGTACGCGGTGAAAAGGCACGTGACCAGGGGAGGGGTCCGACTCCCTGTTTACCGTTGTGCACGAGGCTCGACTTCCCTGGAGTCCTTTCACTTGCACCTGTGCACTTTCATTCCAGGTAAAATAAATTGGCTTTAAAGTGTGAGTTTAAAGATGGCCACCGCATCACAACTTGACACTACTCAACACTTATGTTCTGATTGCCACATGGAAAATGTTATGTGTGCCGATGTGATATACTTTAGACAAAGTTAGTGCTATGATGAATTCATTCACTGGCCAGCGTTATGGTCGCTGTTAGATCTTTTTCAGATGTTTGGAGCTGGGGGAGAGAAAGGGAGGAGTATTAACTTTTTTTCACTCCAATCTTGTGCTAGGCACGTCTGCCAGTGCCCTCCACTTCCAGGTCTTCCTGCTGGAGGGGCTGGTGAGGTGGAATGACAACCGGGCGAGAGGGCGGTGGTGACCGGAGCACAGCGTGTGCCAACAAGGTGCTACATTGGACCGCTCCTCAAGGCCTTCGACCAGCTGACCCAGCAGTTCTTTGGGACAACCCTGGTCGAAAATTACTCTCAGCCCAGCGAATACACAGGTATGAAATTCTGAATCCATATTAAAGTCTACATCTTTAACAGTTAAAATGTAGCTACAAATATACTTTGTAGATGTGTGTGTGCGTGCGTGCGTGCGTGTGTGTGTGTGAGAGAGAAACTAGGAGGTAAAGTTGTGGTTTACATATACCGGGGACAGCCGGCAGGCGTATTTTGCCATCAAGGCAAGCCCATTTCAGTGAAGAAGGCACACAGCCTGTTGACAAGTCAACTAATGAAGTGATGTGTGTGTGTGTGTGTGTGTGTGTGTGTGTGTGTGTGTGTGTGTTGTTTACAGGGGAGCTGATCGGGATCCAGTACCTGTTCGACCAGACAGGGAAATCCTCCACACTAGAGGAGATAGGGGATTCCGACGAGGACGAGGATGGGAGCAGGGCGGCGGCGGAGGAGGAGGCCGCAGATAGGGAGGTGCTTGAAGTTGAGGAGACGGAGGAGGACGAAGGTTTTGCAGAGGAGGAGGGGGACCTTAACCTCGTCTCCCAAAACATTTCAGAGCTCAACCCTCTCCCACTCGACCAGCCAGCCTCATCGTCTCAAAGATCTGATGATGATGATGAGCTCATGTCTCGCTCAGAACCTGTTCTCCAGCTGCCAGAGCTCAGTGGTGCTGAAGACTCTGACGATGACACTGATGAAGATGAGGAAGAGCCCACACCATCGACGACGCCTCCCCAGCTAGAGCCAGCAACGCCTCCTCAGCTAGAGCCAACGACGCCTCCCACAGACCCTGCTCTTGCTCTCCAACAGCCAGTGCAAACTGCTGCGGGCTCTGATGCCCGCCAGCTCGAGCCAAACACGCCTCCCCCCGCCAGCTAGAGCCTGCCACAGCAGCTGCCACAGACACAGCTCCGCCACAGCGTGATGACGCCCCTTTCCTGGATCCAGATGACGTAAGTTTGATGTTATTGACATTTTTTTTGATTCCATCACTGAAAAAGTGTTACTGGAATTGGTTGTTGTTTTTGATTTGTCATGCAAAGGACACTCGTAGAAATTATGAATCCATTTGGAAGTCTATTTTCCTTAACCGTTATGGTTTCGCTACAGATGTAAAAAAGCTGTACCTGCATGGCTAAAGTGCCTAGTGGCTCAGCTTGCTCCATTTCATTGAAGCAATCATCGCTTGATCACAGCTTGAAACTGTCTTTATCACCTTACACTGTGGCGTAGTATGTGTTGCTCTGTTCTCTGTATAATTTGTAGTTGTAATTAATCTCTATTAAAATGTCTGTAGGGTAATCAGTTGCCCTTATTCTGTTGCAACCTGCACTAATCTTCATTTCACCCTGTATGATTCACATCATTTCTAAATGAATACCTTCGTCCATTGATTCCACCTGCTATCTGTTTTCATGTGCATTGCTGGGATAGCCTTTCTTTTCAATAGATTGTCAATTTTAATTGTGCTTTCTAAAGTATCGCCTGTCTCTGATGCCATTGATATGCTCTCCGGTGAGAGTCACAGCTAAGCAGCTGTACGTGGCAGATAACACTAACTGCTAGCTGTTCTAACCTTAACCCTTAACTCTGGCCAGCTGCCGCCCCAAGAGCACCACCATCCCAGAGCCTCATGCTGGCTAGACAGCCCTCTCTGCGCTTGACTCGAATCCCGCAGCCCCAGCCGTCACCACGGACCCCCACCGGTGCAGAGGTACGCACATTCAATATTGACAGTTACTTTATAGGGTGATAATTATTCGGAATTATGTTACTATCTTGTGCTATTTCTGATGATGGTGGGCATCTGTGTCTTTCTATGATTGTGTGTGCCTTGCAGCTGGTGCCTACGCAATGGAGGCCCACGCTGCCAGTGGAACAGCAGGAGTGGGTGGGAAACGCTGTCTTCCGGTATGACCCCAGTCAGAAAAAGGTCGTTATGAAGGAGGAACGACTGTGGTGGTATCCGCCGGGTCCCCGCGTCACCTACCTTCAGCCGCCCGCTTCACCCAACCCCTGGTTGCAGTGCCGCTTCTTCCTCTGGAGGCCACTAAGGTGAGTTTTACGTTTGATTAATTGTTCATGTTTGGCCTGTGCTTTGTTAACACCTCAGAAGAACTTTGTTGTCACAGTTTGGAGCTGTGCTAAATTAATCAAGTCTATTCCCTCTATTACAGTATGTGGGGCTATGAGCTGACCTGGCCGTCTTGTAAGGCCAAGCGCCTCAGCGCGTCGGGTCATTACATAACGGTCCGGAGGGTGCTGGACAGGGACGGGTGGTATTTTATGGCCACGCAGAACCTGGTCTGCAATATCACACAGGACGGAAAGGGCTGTGGTAAGAAGTTGGCGGCCTGGGCACAGTCCATCCGAGAACAGCTGGACCTCGCTCACCGCGAACAGTTCCCAGCTGTTCTCACATACAGGTAAATCGTTTTGGAACTTAAATGATGAACCATTACTATATCATGTATTAGGATTATGTATTACCTATTATGTATTGTAACACCGCTGCACTGTGCGTTTCTCAAACAGATTGGCTTGTGACAGGGCAGTCATTGCTCAAGTACAGGCACGCACCCTGGGCAACGGAGTGTCCCGCCTACGGTCATACCTGGTGGAACAGCACACCAGGGACTGGATGGCTCGGTGGACGCAATACCTCTCTGTGCAACGCAAGTGTCTTGGGCTGGGTGTGGCACCACCTCAGCTCAACGTCCCACCGGCCATGCACCCAGTCCCTGAGTTAAAGTGGCTGATGGCGGTCTACGTCCGGGACGCCCTGCCCCGACTGGAGGAGGCCAAAGCTAGGGTGACGTCCATCTTCGGGGACATCCTGAAGATGGACTCCACAAAAAAGGTAAGCTTTACTAATGAATATCTATTTTCAATAAGCCTACCTGAAATTTATGGGTCATGTAATGTTATGTCTCACAATGGGCCCACTGTTTTTTGTTTTTATTTGATTTTTTGTATCATCTTTTCACAGATCACCAAGAAGCTAGCAGGCAACGCCGCTGACACCGCTGCCTGGGTGACAAATGTGGGCAACGAGCATGGGCAGGTGCTCATGTCTGTGCTCACACAGTCAGAGTCCGTAGAGAGCCTCATGCCCATGGCAAGCGGGCTGGTGCAGCGGTACGAGAAAGCCCAGAAGGCCCCTCCACGTGTCCTGTACGTAGACCGTGACTGCTGTGACGGCAAGGCACACCCCAGTGTCCAGAAAAAGCTGTTTGGTGCCTGGAAGAATCTGCAGGTCAAGCTGGACATCTGGCACCTGATGCGCCGTCTGGCAAGGTGGGATGAATTCCATTGGCTGTTGTTTTGGACCAAAATGTTTTGTTTAATTAAACACTGCATCGTTCTAATGACTAATTCTCTAATTGTCTTTCCTTCTTCCAAGGGGTGTGACCACTGACAGCCACCAGCTGTACGGCGCCTTCATGTCCAGGCTGTCGTTTGCCATCTTCGCCTGGGACAGAGAGGACGTCAACCGCCTGACAGAGGCCATGCGGTCTGAGGTGGGGAGAGACGTCCACGTCCAGCTGTCTGCCAGGGAGCTCGCCCGTCACTGCCGCCGCCACACCAGAGGCACAGTGAAAACGGAGGAGCTCATCCAGGAGGTGATGAACCACTTCTGGAACCTGACAGACAGCTTGGGCGTGAAGCTCATCAACCACGCCACCATGACAAACCACTGGAGGGAGGCGCGCCGGCACATGAAGTGCATCCAGGATCCAGAGGGTGTGCAGCTGTACGCGGTGAAAAGGCACGTGACCAGGGGAGGGGTCCGACTCCCTGTTTACCGTTGTGCACGAGGCTCGACTTCCCTGGAGTCCTTTCACTTGCACCTGTGCACTTTCATTCCAGGTAAAATAAATTGGCTTTAAAGTGTGAGTTTAAAGATGGCCACCGCATCACAACTTGACACTACTCAACACTTATGTTCTGATTGCCACATGGAAAATGTTATGTGTGCCGATGTGATATACTTTAGACAAAGTTAGTGCTATGATGAATTCATTCACTGGCCAGCGTTATGGTCGCTGTTAGATCTTTTTCAGATGTTTGGAGCTGGGGGAGAGAAAGGGAGGAGTATTAACTTTTTTTCACTCCAATCTTGTGCTAGGCACGTCTGCCAGTGCCCTCCACTTCCAGGTCTTCCTGCTGGAGGGGCTGGTGAGGTGGAATGACAACCGGGCGAGAGGGCGGTGGTGACCGGAGCACAGCGTGTGCCAACAAGGTGCTACATTGGACCGCTCCTCAAGGCCTTCGACCAGCTGACCCAGCAGTTCTTTGGGACAACCCTGGTCGAAAATTACTCTCAGCCCAGCGAATACACAGGTATGAAATTCTGAATCCATATTAAAGTCTACATCTTTAACAGTTAAAATGTAGCTACAAATATACTTTGTAGATGTGTGTGTGCGTGCGTGCGTGCGTGTGTGTGTGTGAGAGAGAAACTAGGAGGTAAAGTTGTGGTTTACATATACCGGGGACAGCCGGCAGGCGTATTTTGCCATCAAGGCAAGCCCATTTCAGTGAAGAAGGCACACAGCCTGTTGACAAGTCAACTAATGAAGTGATGTGTGTGTGTGTGTGTGTGTGTGTGTGTG
>NC_137609.1:48684343-48691626 GCF_963280865.1 Gymnoscopelus braueri | reverse complement strand
GACCTGCCAATGAGCTCAAGATCTGATTGTACTATATACATAGGGCCAAAATGAGATGTGATTGAGTTGATGGGCGAGGAATGACAGCTATAGCTCAGTCTCTCACTTGAACAGTTGTTTTAAAACTCCTAAATATGTCATGGAAAATGTGCCCAAAGGGTAAATGTTAGATTTCCCAGTCGAGCAGTCCATGTTAAATCTTTGCACGTAAATGCTAACATTTCCCAGTGGGGTGGTAAAAAACGTTAACATTTACCAGCAGAGTGGTCCGTCAGAAATCTTGGAGGCTGTTAGTGCTAGATTGGATCTGTTGGGAGGGAATTGGAGTGCTTGTTTTGCTCCACTGTCAAATCAACTGAATGAAGAATGGCTTTACATGCACGACTTTTACATCACTTGATCAAGTGATCTGAAATTATCGTCCGACTGTGACTGTGAGTAATTTTTTCAACTGAACCCAGTTCGATTCTTGCATTTCTTTTTTTCAGGCTGTAGTGACTGCCTTGGGGCATAATTCACCATGGTCTCTTTAAGAGATTGGGGGGTTTGATTAGAGACAATAAGGAACAGGTGTGTGTGTGTTGTGTTGTCAGTATGAGTGCAGTCACGCTGGGCAAGACCTGGGATGTTGGTTGTTGTCATGTGAATGAATGTACTGAAAGTACAATTGTGTGTGTGTGTCTTTAAGACCAGACTGTATTGGGCGCGCATGCGCCGGAAGTATTCATTCCATGTATGCTACGAAAACAACACAGCTGTGTGTACGAGAGAAGCCAAATAAACACAACAACCTCTGCAGTTAAAGAACGTCGTCAAGAGTGTTTTATTATATCGGTCATATCTTGAACATGGTGTCAGAAGTAAACCAGTGAAGATGGCCAAGTTTCACCCTCCCGACAACCTTGATTTCACCCGCCCAGAACTGTGGCCGGAGTGGAGGCAACGGTTCCAGCGCTACCGGCTAGCCACGAAGCTAAACCAGGAGGATGGAGCTGTGCAGGTTAGCACGTTGTTATATGCGCTCGGAAAGGAGGCTGAGCAAGTTTTCAACACGTTGCATTTCGAGGTAGGGGTGGACGAGGAAGAAGGAGAGGACAATAATGACTATAACACTGTGTTGGACAAATTGAATAATTATTTCATTCCGAAAGTGAACATTATCCACGAACGTGCTCGTTTTTACCTCCGCTCGCAAAAGAGGGGCGAGTCTGCGGAGGAATACATCCGGACGCTCTACGAGCTGGCCGAGACCTGCCAGTTTGGTCCGGTGAAGATCGAAAATATTCGGGATAAACTGGTGATAGGAATCCTGGATAAAGAGATGTCAGAGAAACTGCAATTAATGGCAGATCTGACGCTGGAGAAGGCCGTTGAGATGGTGAGACAGTCTGAGCAGATAAAGGGGCAAGTTAGCCAACAGGCTAAAGCTGGCTCGGGGGATGCAGCATTCCTCAGTGAGGTCGCACACAGTTGTTGTAACTGCGGAGATGCTACATTCCTGAGTGAGGTCAGACACAATGCGCGCGCTGCGCCTTTCCAACAAAACAGAGGACGGGGAAGGGCACGGGGCAGTGGCGGCTTCCAAGCAGCAGGGCATCGCGATGGTGGTGCTAAGGAAACTAAGTGCTTCAGGTGTGGAAGGGACCACCCGAATAATGCACAGTGTCCAGCCAGGCAGGCAAAATGCAGACACTGCCAGAAGATTGGGCACTTTGCCGTCGTGTGCCGCTCTGCAAGAGTGAATGAGCTGACAACAATGGAGCAGCAGGATGACAATTACAGTGAAGGACACTTCCTTGGTGAGATAAAAACAAAATACCTCTACGTGACAGATTCCAATAGGCCATGGACTGTTAAACTGAACGTCTGTGAAACTCCTGTCACCTTCAAAATTGACACTGGTGCAGATGCCAGTGTGATTTCGGATGACACCTACCATCAGCTCAAACACCTGCCCCAGTTATCCAGTGACTCCACAGCTTTTGACAGCCCCGGAGGTAGGCTTGAATGTCTAGGACTGTTCACTACCATATCCAAGTACAAAGGCCGGCAATATAAGTTCAACATCCATGTGATCAAGACAGCTAATGGCAGCAACCTGTTAGGCCGTAATGTTGCGGTGGCAATGGGACTAGTAAAGAGAGTGGAGGAGGTTCAGAGCAGAGCACATTCGGGGCGGATCTGGGCCTCTTAAAAATAAAACCTGTGAAAATACGCCTGCGGGACGATGCTGTCCCATACAGCATTACCACAGCGAGGAGAGTGTCTGCTCCTCTGCTTCCCAAAGTCAAGACGGAGCTGGAGAGGATGCTCAAGTGCGGCGTCATAGAGGAGATCAGTGAGCCAACAGAGTGGTGTGCTCCCATAGTTCCAGTCCCCAAGAAAAGTGGTGAGGTAAGGATCTGTGTTGATCTGAAACGACTAAACACGGCTGTGAAGAGGGAGAGATTTGTTCTGCCCACCATAGATGACATATTGCCAAAGCTGGCGGAGTCTCGAGTGTTCTCCCTGCTCGACGCGGCAAGCGGCTTCTGGCAAATTCCACTAGACAGAGAAACAGCTAAACTGACCACATTCATCACCCCAGTGGGTAGGTTCTTTTTCAAGCGGCTTCCTTTCGGGATCTCCAGTGCACCGGAGATCTTTCAGAGAGAAATGTCAGTGCTGTTCAGAGGCCAAGAGGGAGTAGAGGTGTACATGGACGACATCCTTGTCCATGGTACAGATGATAAGGAGCACGAGGAGAGACTCCAGAATGTTCTGCGTATCCTGGAGAGCGCAGGTCTAAAGCTCAATGACAAGAAGTGCTTCCTGCGCCAAAAGCAGCTGAGCTACTTGGGGCATCGAATTGACAGTGAGGGCATCCAGCCTGACCCCTCAAAAGTAAGCGCCATCACAGAGCTACAGTCACCAAGTGACGTGCCGGGCTTAAGAAGGTTCCTAGGCATGGTCCATTATCTCGGGCGCTTCTTGCCTAATTTATCAGAAGTGATAAAGCCACTCAACGACCTGCTGAAGTGCGAGGCTGTGTGGATGTGGGACGCAGCACAAGACAACGCATTCCGCAAGGTAAAGCAACTCCTCTCCACCGCACCTACACTAGCATTCTATGATGTAAACAAACCTACAATAGTGAGTTCAGATGCAAGCAGCTACGGGCTGGGCAGTGTACTGCTACAGAGACACTCAGCTGGACTGAAACCAGTAGCATTCTGTTCAAGGACACTAACTGATGCTGAGAAGCGCTACGCGCAAATAGAGAAGGAGTGTCTAGCTGCTGTCTGGGCCTGTGAAAGATTTTCCACGTACCTTTATGGCCTAGACAGCTTCACAGTCCATACAGACCACAAACCGCTGGTCCCTCTGATCAACAACAAGGACCTCGATAGAGTTCCCCTGCGGTGCCAACGATTGCTGATGCGTCTGATGAAGTACAACCCCATTGCAGAGTACGTGCCTGGGAAAACACTGACAGTAGCTGACACACTTTCCAGGCAGCCATTATCTCTAATTCCGAGTGAAGTGTCTGAATTAACCTCTGATGTTTCAGTGTTCGAGGACGCAGCTCATGCAGCGTGGCCAGTGTCACCATCCAAACTGGACCGGATCAAGCAGGAAACGAGCGTGGACCACGACCTTCTGGTGGTGAGCAGACTGATCACAGAGGGATGGCCGAAGTACGTGAGCAGTGTACCAGCACAAGGCAAAGCATATCACCACTGCAGTAACAGCCTGTCGATATCAAAGGGTCTCATGCTGTACGGAGACCGCATCGTGATTCCTCACAGTATGAGGAAAGAAATACTCAACCGTTTGCATGACGGGCACCAGGGCATCACCAAGTGCAGAGAACGGGCACGCATGAGTGTGTGGTGGCCTGGGCTGGAGAGAGAGATCCAGGAACTGGTGACAAAATGTCCCGAGTGCATGCGAGTCAGACCTACACAGAGGAAGGAGCCTCTGATTACAACGCCACTACCACAGAGACCCTGGCAGACGATCGGGGCGGACATCTGTGAGTATGAGAAAGAAAACTACTTGGTAGTTGTTGACTATTATTCTCGCTACATAGAAATAGCTCATCTACCAGACATGAAGAGTGAGACCACAATTGCTCGTCTGAAAAATATCTTCGCCAGGTGGGGTTGTCCAGATGAGCACTGATAATGCCAAACAGTTCACAAGCAAAATGTTTGAGAGTTTCACTGTGACATATGACTTTAAGCTCATCACCTCTAGTCCTCACTACCCTCAAGCCAACGGTGGGGCTGAGAGAGCAGTGCAGACGGCGAAGAGGATTCTACGGCAGGATGACCCGTTTCTGGCTCTCATGAGCTACAGAGCTACACCAATACAAGCCACGGGTGCCAGTCCTGCGCAGCTGATGATGGGCCGCCAGATCAAGACGACGGTGCCTACAGTCGATAAAGTGCTGTTGCCTGTGTGGCCCAACTTCGCTAAGGTGCGTGAAGCTGACGCCAGGGCAAAAAGGAGCTACAGGCATGCTTACAACCGACGCTACGGTGCCAGAGCACTTCCACCTCTCAGCCCAGGGCAGAGCGTGGCTGTGAAACTCGACGGTGAGTCCGGCTGGACGACAGCAGCAACGGTTCAGCATCCACACTCAGCTCCGAGGTCCTATCTGATCCAGACGGACCACGGGACCTTGCGGAGAAACAGGCGCCACCTACGACCTACATTCCTTCCTGGAGAGGCAGTGGACATGCAAGCGAGCGAGCAACCATCACCACCCCGGCTTACACCTCCGAGTTCACCTGTCAGAGGGGCCGTGTCACCTGCTAGGGAGCCTGTTTCCCCTGTTCGTGAGACTGTCCCGGCGGGGCCTGCGAATCGTCTTCCAGAACCAGCTCAGGTGACTTCCAGGGGCAGAGTCATCCGTCCACCAGAAAGGTTTACTGACTTTGTGTGTTAAACATGTGGCTTGCCTCAATGGAGCAGAATAACCTCCGGCAGCTATAGAGGTGACTGGGTTGTCTACCCCATACCCTCAGTAAAAAAAAAAAAAAAAAAAAAAAGCACACAATGTTGGTTTATGTTCTACTGTGACTTTCTCTCTGTTAAAAAAAAAAAAAAAAAAAAAACAGGGGGAAAGGAAGTATTGTTTGTTATTATAGCACCTTGATTAATGGCACTTTTCTATTTTCTCTTGTTGGTTCATTTTGAAAAAGGGAACTGATTGATATTGTAGTTACAGTATTACCTTGCACTGCTAAGAGCTCAGATTATTTGCTCGTTTGAGAGGACACTGCACTAATTTTGTATTCAACAGTATACACTGTCTCTGACTCAAAGAAGGGGAGATGTCATGTGAATGAATGTACTGAAAGTACAATTGTGTGTGTGTGTCTTTAAGACCAGACTGTATTGGGCGCGCATGCGCCGGAAGTATTCATTCCATGTATGCTACGAAAACAACACAGCTGTGTGTACGAGAGAAGCCAAATAAACACAACAACCTCTGCAGTTAAAGAACGTCGTCAAGAGTGTTTTATTATATCGGTCATATCCTGAACAGTGGCGTAGTGTATGTCTTCGATGTCGGATGAAAACCAAAAGAAAGTTGTGAGCTTGTAGATCTGCCTTTTTCAAACATTCTAGTACTTTTACTTTTGGTACTTTAAGTACATTTTGATACCAAATATTTTGTACTTTTACTCAAGTGAATTTTGAATACCGGACTTTTACTTGTAACAGAATACTTCTACATTGCGGTATTGATACTATTACTTCAGTAAAGCATTTGAGTACTTTTTCCACCACTGGAAAAATGACACAAAAGTTAAAAAAAAAAATGGAGATACAAGGTTTCCTCCCGACAACAACGGTTTGTGCTTGTTACGCATTTTATTTGCCACGTCTTATCCGGGTTCGAGTAGGGGTTAGCCTAATCCTCCCCCTCCCACTCCCTTCTTTTGATGCTTTCTGTGCATCTGCCGTGAGCCACAACATTAAGCAGAAACGACTGGGGGGAGAAAGAAAGCTGAATGAATGTAAACAACTCTAAAAAGGGGAGAAAGCAGTCAACGCTGCACTAAATGGGACAGCAGCGGTGACACTGCTACAACAACACGACAAAAAAAACTACTTTAGCTCGCTTAGCGCTTCTTCTAGGAAGCTGTCAACAGCGTTGGAAAGTAACTAAGTACATTTACTCAAGTGCAGTGGTGTAAACTAACCAAGTTTTACTCAAGTACTGTACTTAAGTACAATTCTGAGGTATTTTGACTTACAATTATACTCCACTACATCTCAAAGTCAAATATTGTACTTTTACTCCACTACAATTATTTGAAAGGTTTAGTTACTAGTTACTTTGTAGATTTGATTATTATTACAAAACATACATTAACCACTTCAGCCCTATTTACATTTTGGCCATTTGAAAATAGCAGATCTACAAGCTCACAATGCGTCGCATCAATACATTTTAGACATTTGAAAACTTGTGAAACGGGACATTCTGCATAATGAGTACTTTCTACTATTGGTACTTTAAGTACATTTTAATACCAATACTTTTGTACTTGTACTCAAGTACATTTTGAATTCCAGACTTTTACTTGTAACAGAGTATTTTTACATTGCAGTATTTATACTTTTACTTAAGTAAAAAAAAATTGAAAATTTTCCACCACTAAAAGTAACTAAGTACATTTACTCAAGTGCTGTACAGTTTTGAGGTACTTTTATTTACATATTTTTATGTCTCAGAGGCAAATATTGTAAATGGACTGCATTCATTTGGCGCTTTTCTCCAAAGCGCTTTACAAAGTATTTCACATTCATTCACACTCACATTCGCACACCGAATGCTCATCGTGGGCAGTTAGGAGGTTGCGGTCTTGCTCAAGGACACTTCGACACGTAGCCAGAAGGAGCCGGGGATCGAACCTGGAACCTTCGGATTCCAAGACGGCCGCTGTGCCTCCTGAGCAACTGCAGCCCCGTTGTACTCTTCACTCCACTACAATCATTTTATAACGTTAGTTACTTGTTACTTTTGCAGATTTCAATCATTTATGCAAGACATACACTACCCACTTATGCCCTATTTCGTAATTATATTGAAAAAAAAATGCTCATGACGACATCAGCCATCCGCTGGGTGAAACTGAAACTCAGTTTGCCCCGTGGGACTAAAAGAGGTCTGTCCCCAAAATAGGGCTCATTGTATGGTGCAATAGGCTCTATACACAGCAGCCATATTGTAAAGAAATTGGGGCTCTTCCTCACTTCCTTCACAGGTTTTACCAATGATACTA
>NC_137609.1:48666843-48679343 GCF_963280865.1 Gymnoscopelus braueri | reverse complement strand
GCCATACAGGCTGCACAGTAAACACTAGATTACACTGTTGGTTTGTTTCCTTGGCGTGTCAGGTCTCACAGTGAGACGCAGACAGTTCAGAGACACAGCCAGGATGCAAAACAATTTAAAATAAAAGGACACTAGCCACCCCACTTATGTTCTTTTCTGTCTCTTTCCGTCTAAAACAATACAAATAAAAATAGACCTTACTGGAGTATCAAAGCACACGCATTTTCAGAAATTGGGCCCCTGGGCACATACTGTGCTTATGGAACTCTACATGCTTATTTTTTTCCCTTCTCCCTGGTTCAGCTTGAGGCAAAATCATCAAAGTCCAGTGTATAGTCAATTCACTCTCAATTGCATGTAGGCATTTTTTACATAGTCTACTATAGCCCACAATTCATGTTTAATCCGGTTCCATTTGCATGTGCGCATGTCAAGCTCATACTGTATAATATTCCACAGTTTGGGAGCGAGGGAGAAGAGAGTCCAGGACATATGGGTCTTTAACAGGGGTCCGGGACCCCTAGGGGGTCCTCAAAGTTACAACAGGGGGGGCTGCCAAATCTTTGTGTGACTGGCACTTTTTTTTTTTTTTTTTCATCAACCACTTGAACCCTAGCATCTCTATTCTACATTCAGATAGTCTGTGAAAATAGCAGATCTACCAGCTCACAACGTGTCACACTGTGATGCGTTGTGAGCTGGTAGATCTGCTATTTTCGGTGAAGAGATTTGGTGTAGAGGGGAAACAGAGAGAGGTTTTATTAAGGTTTTAAATGTCGGAAACATTAACATGAATCCAATATATTAATACAAAAGATAATGAGAAAACAAATAAACCAAAAAACATTAATTTACACAACAGTGATGATAGTGCTGTACAAATAATTTTATGCAGCTACTGTATCTATCAAATCTATGAAAAAAGTTGATACAATGTAGTGGAGGTCCCTGTTTCATCTCTCTCTCAGCTAAGGGGTCCTTGGATAGAAAAAAATTAATAACAAACAAAACAAAAAATCGTTGCAGGCCCCTGTCTAGCATGTGTGGAGCGTTTTTCAGGGTGTTTTAGCGATGACTCAAACAGCCTTCATACTTAATGAGTGAAACACGAAGAAAAAAACAACTTTTGCGTAATCCACATTGATTAACTTGAACTTGAGCTAACATGCCTCCCTGTTCAGATGCTGGAAGGTATCGACTGGAAGGAACAATTGGCTAAATAGCTGCTTGGCAGAGGGGACAGCTTTTGTTGGGCCAATTGTGGCGCTGAATCATTCCCCACAGTACTAATACCATACAATTTAGGTTCATGGCTAATTCAGACATTTCAATGGTATTTATCAACTGTAAAATCCATAAATGAATACATTTCTGGCGCATTTATGCCACCTACGTCATTGTTGAACATTTCTAAAAAAAAATGAAAGTTTTTGGAAAATGTTGAATATTTTTTAATTACGGAAAACTTTGAGAACTACTGATTTAGAAGGCATTTTGTAGAATCTGCCTCAGGTCTTAATGGGTTAAAGGGCCATTCACACAAAGCACTATAACTATAATGATAACTATAACTATGTCGTTCACCTTTGTCTTTGTTATAATTCTGATGTGAACTCTGCCATCCACTTGAGTTAGAAGAATTTGTTGAATTCTATCGAATAGCTTTAGTGCTTTGTGTGAATGGAAAGATGTTGTAAAAAAAAACATATTTATGTGGAATTGTTATTGTGAAAAATATGCCAGTGAAAGATTATATCGTCACTGCCTCGGTGGAAATATATCTCAGACAAACCCAAAGGCCTGTACGTCTCAAACTCAGTTTAATATAGGCTTCAGAGGGTCTAAAATATGGAATTCTCTGCCATTCTATGGGAGTTGTCTACTCACCAATTCAAGAAGGTTCTGGAATCGCTTCTCTTAACCACCAAATACTTTCCATATGTTCTGCATAATGGACCTGGGTCCATTCAATATTTTCCCTAGAGGTTTACTTTTTGTGCCTTTGACTTTTATGGTTGAGCTATGCTTTTGCTGTTTCCTTTCTTTGTTATTATGTCCATATTGTGTTGCTTTTGTTTTGTTTTTTCATCTGTATGAGATGTCTATTAATATATATATTTTTTTGTAATGTGTTTTCCACATTGATGTAATTTTATCCTATGAATGTACAAATAATCCCTGTAAAATGCCACTTCTCAAGCCCCTGGAGGGCTTTTAGGCATTCTCCTTCACATTTTACTGACTGTGTATCTTTTTTAAATTGAATTAGAGTGAATAAAAAAATAAAAAGTAAAATAACCTGCGTTCCAATGGACACTTAACCACTTTCAGCTTCACTTAAAAATAAATGAATGAAAACAACATAATCTACAAGGTCACGACGTGTCACATTGCGACTCGGTGTGCACTTGTATTTTTTGCTACTTTTGTGACAAAGCAGTATGACAAAGTAGGACATAAGACAAAAAGGGAAAGATTGATATGTGGAAATCCACAGTTTCTGCCCGACAGCAACAATATCAAATATAACTTTTACTTTTGTTTAATTCAAAAGAAGTTGCACATCATGACTTTTGTATTAACCCATTAAGACCATTTATATTTTTAAGATTTATTTGGCTATTCAAAAATAGCAGATATACGAGCTTGTAGATCTGCTATTTTTGAATAGCCAAAGAAATCTAACAATGACACAGATGCGTACCCGGTCTAAACGGGTTAAACTTGAGCTAACATGCCTGCCTGTTCAGATGCCGGAAGGTACTAACTGTTTTTTGGCTGAATAGCTTGCTTTGGCAGAGAGGTGACAGTTTTGTGTTCATCACCATTGGACCAATGTTTGGCGCTGAATAACAGCTCCAGAAATAATTGCCCACGGTTGCTAATACCATATAATTTGGACGCATGATTAATTCGCGAAGGGACTTCGATAATGACTTCCACTGTAGACGGACAGAAGCAATATTAATCTGCATATTCTCATTACGCTTCGTATGATAACGTTAAAACAGCAATGTCGGAAAAGCAGCAGCTCTACGAGCTCATGATGAGTTGCACGCAACACATTGTCAGCTTGTACTGTATATTGCAGTGGTGTAAAGTAACTAAGTACATGTACTAAGTATGTATTTGAGTAATATTTTAAGGTGTTTTTACTTACATCAACTACTTACTCCAATATACATCTCAGAGGCGAATATTGTACTTTTACTCCACTACAATTATTTGAAAACTTCAGCTACTAGTCACTTTGCAGATTTAGATTATTATTGCAAAACATACATTAACCACTTCAGCCCTATATATATTTCGGCTATTTGAAAATAGCAGATCTACAAGCTCACAATGCGTCGCGATGCGACACGTTGTGAGCTTGTAGATTGGCTATTTTCAGCCTATGTATAAAATAAGGCTGAAGTGGTTAATGTATGTTTTAAAATATAATATTTATATCTGCAAAGTAACTAAAGTTTTCAAAAACAAAGTTGTGGAGTAAAAGTACAATATTTACCTCTGAGATGTAGTGGAGTAGAATTAAAAGTACTGAAAATTGGAAATACTCCAGTAAAGTAAAAACACCTCAAACTTGTTCTTAAGTACAGTACTTGAGTAAATGTACTTAGTTACTTTACACCACTGTTGAAAATCATGCGAACCGCGTGAAAACGGCATGAAAACCAGCCACTGCTGTACCTTTTTTGATTGTCCATTTGGGTGGAGAGAGGGGGGGCATGTTTTGGCCCAGCCATCACTTTTGCGTGCCCACCCAAAAATATGAGTCCTGCCACCGCTTACTGCTCTGCGTTCGTCAAGGCTCGGGAGCGTTTAAAGCCGACAAAAAGCCGCGGCAAACATTTTCCGTTTCAGCCCCCCGAGCGACGCAAGGTCTGTTTGGGAACTTGTGGGATTTATCCCCAATTCTGGTTCCAATTTGAAAAGTGTTTGGCCTAACAGCCTCAGGGTCCGTTTCTCCTCCCTCTCCGTGTTAAAACGAACTCTTAGAATTTGGCTGTCGGTATATACCGTATGTGTTGCGCGCAACTTTGAAATTACAAGCCAGAATGGCTCAAAATCCCCCCTCAGTCACCGTCACTGCATGGGACAAAAACCATGTCTGCTCGCCCGGTGAGTAATGGACGCTTCTGGGCGTGCATGCTGAAGTATTCAAAAGTGCAAAGTACATTTTGTTATTGATATCAATGCATTGCTGTATCGCGATTTAGAACATTCTCCCATAAAATGTAAAAAAAAGAGAAACATTTAATTTAAAAAAGGAATTGTGAAAATAGCAGATCTATTGTGAAAATAGCAGATCTATAAGCTCACAACGCGCCGCTCCGCGACGCGTTGTGAGCTTGTAGATCGGCTATTTTCACTACATTTGAAATAGGGCGCAAGCGATTTGTTTGCTATGTTTTTTTGTAAGTTTTAGTTCAGTCCCTTCCTTAGAAATGAACAGGAGTCAAAAGTACAAGATTTCCATTTGAAATGTAGTGGAGAGAAAGTCATGAGCTTGTAAAGCAAGAAAGTAAGACAAATAAATACTCACAATTCAATTAAGTACAGTACTCAAGTTTTTGAGAAAGAACCGGATGTAGCCTCCAGTCTACCCAGCATGCTGCACCCCACAGAATGTTGTGGCTTATCACTCAACGGCAGTAGTGGAACGTAATTAAGTATATTTACTCACTTACTGTACTTAACTTTCCTGTTCTACCCTGGATTTGAACCCGGGGAGTCTCCCGCGCAAGTGCTGACATTGTTTTTTACCACTGATCTAATAGAGCCTGCCTGCTTGCTCTGGGGAGAAATTAAATTTTTGTCAAACCAGAAACGGGATCGGGTCAAAGGTTGAGTCAAACCAGACAGCGTCACACAAAAAGCGACAAAAGTAGCAGATCCGCTTCGCGCCGCGTCGCGCTTGTAGATCTGCTACTGTTGATGCTTTTGAATGTGAATCCTGAAACGTAACAGTTTTGGACATATGAGGTTTCCCACCCGACAGAGACGATAAACTGCATCTCGCTGTGTCAGCTGCCATGTCAGAAAAAGTCATTCTCGACTTTATACGGTTTAAAACGTGATGAGCCAGAAAAGGTTGATGGCGGCAGCCCCCAGCCCCTTCCCTCCCACCTAAAATGACACTGTGTGTGTGTGCGTGTGTGTGTGTGTGTGTGTGTGTGTTTGCGCACGGCAAATGAAGTGTAACAGTGTTCCACGGTGTTTAAGGTCTGTGTGAGTGGGTTCATGTGAAGTGCCTTTGAGTGGTGGAAAACACTAGAATAAGTGTTTACCATTGATTCGGTGAGTGGAGTGCTTGTGACTCACTGCAGACACTGCTCCTGCAGTGTGAGGGCGGTGTCCCTCCATTGTTTTTACTTGAGTAAAAGTAGCAATACCACAACGTAGAAATACTCTCTCACAAGTCTCTCAATATTTTACTTGAGTAAAAGTACAAAAATAATGCCATCAAAATGATATACTTAAAGTGGAACTATATTTAACTTTTCTTCAATACACAAAGGGTGCGTTTGGATATAAGGCACTGAGCGCACTGGTGCAATACCAACCAATGTGTGAGTGTGCGCATATCCGAACGCACCCCAAAACATAATAATGTAGTCCAATATGTAGGGTAGAGTATGTTAATAATATAATATATATATACAATCTGGGTGGTTGAATTTTGTCTCCCTGCTCTTCTATTGAGACATTTAGTAGTAGAGTGATCAAGTAGGCCGTTAATTTACGAAAAAACATAAAAGTTAGAATATGGAGATAAGAGGTTTCTTCCTGACAGCAACGATATACTGTCTGTCTGTCTGTCTGTCTGATTGTTTCACTTTGTCTATGATTTTTCACCAAACTGGAATAGTCTTAGTAGTAGAACTGTGTGTGTGTGTGTGTGTGTGTGTGTGTGTGTGTGTGTGTGTGTGTGTGTGTGTGTGTGTGTGTGTGTGTGTGTGTGTGTGTGTGTGTGTGTGTGTGTGCGTGCGCGTGCGTGTGTGCTGATGAGAACAGGCAGTACAATGTAGCATCCAGAGCAGATGGAGTGGTCCATGGCTGTGTGATCATTAACCCATTAAGACTGGGAACGCATCTGTGTCATTTTAGATTTCTTTGGCTATTCAAAAAAAGCAGATCTACAAGCTCGTGCCGCGCTACGAGCTTGTAGATCTGCTATTTTCTTTTATCGTGAAAATTGGTGCAAATCTTTGAATATATTATGTTGTTTAAAGCAACAAAAAAAAATTACTCAAATCTTTGCTTCTGGGGGTCCCTGGAACAAAATATTTTGCGATGGGCCTCCGCGGCCAAATTACATAATCATTTTTGGGTGGTCCTTGACATGAGAAGAGTTTGAGGACCACTGACATAGAAACAAGTTTTTCAGAAAACAAACTGTTTAGATTTAGAAGTAGAATCGGCCTCAGGTCTGACCGTCTGAATGGGTTAACCTGCAGGCTGCGTGTCTCTGGACCTCGTCTCCTTTCATTCTGGACCTCTCTCACCATACTGAGTGGACCTCTCTCACCATACTGAGTGGACCTCTCTCACCATACTGAGTGGACCTCTCTCACCATACTGAGTGGACCTCTCTCACCATACTGAGTGGACCTCTCTCACCATACTGAGTGGACCTCTGTCACCATACTGAGTGGACCTCTCTCACCATACTGAGTGGACCTCTCTCACCATACTGAGTGGACCTCTCTCACCATACTGAGTGGCAACACCGGCCCAGTGTCCGGACCAAAGCAGTGCCCGGTGCTGGGCACCGGCCTATAGTCGGGACGATGCAAGTTGGAAGTGCATGCTCCACTCAATTATTCCACTAAAACCTGAGCCCGATTCCACACATGTCTTCCAAATGGTAAATGGTGCATTTCATCCAAAGCGCTTTACATTGATTGTGCATTACATTCACCCATATTCACACACACACTCATACACACACCGACAGCGGCATAGGAAACCATGCAAGGCACCAAACCTGCTCATCGGGAGCAATTAAGGGGTTCAGTGTCTTGCTCAAGGACACTTTGACACTGACTCTGGGGGAGCCCGGGATCGAACTGGGAACCTCACGGTTCCCAACCGGCCGCTCTAGCCCTGAGCCACTGCCGCTCCGCCCCAAACCCTAAGAGTTTTTCTTTTTTAAAACCTATGTTGCTATAGAGCATCGCAGTTCCTGCCCCTTCCGGGTTCCACCGCAAAATACTCAATGCATTTTTCCCATTGACATTTCCAAAAATATTTATATCAATTAATTTAAGCCTAGAATCAAGCCATCCAGGGTCCTGGTGAATCATGACCATAAAACGTTTGATTCTGTGATTTTTTTTTTGTGAAAACGGCAAAACAAAGGGTATTTATTAAATATAGTATATCATATAATTAAATATAAAATAAAATAAATCACAGAAAAAAAACGTTTTATGGTCATGATTCACCAGGACCCTGGATGGCTTGATTCTAGGCTTAAATTAATTGATATAAAAAAAAATTGGAAATGTCAATGGGAAAAATGCATTGAGTTTGTCCTTCCGGCACCAGGAAGTGGGCGGGAACTGCGATGCTCTATATCAGTGGTTCTCAAACTGTTTCATGTCAAGGAGGAACCACAAAATGATATGTATTTGGCTCAAGCCCCCAGAGTTGCTGAGAAACATTGAAGCTGCCACCCCAGTGGCCAAAGCTGGAACTGCAGGCGGGGAGAAATACATGCACGCGCAAAACATACTGAGAGATATTTATATGTATACATATAAATATGTAAACATATTATACATACATACATATGTATTTACATATAAATATGCATCTCCAGTGTATTTAATAAATATCTCGCGTTCAATCCTTGACACACGGGCTGCCGTAGAACGCAAAAAGGACACTAGTGCGCATGCTCATAACTCTATGGGGGGACAAAATCGAACCAATAATTCTACTTCCGGCAGGTTTCCGGGTGCTTCAAAACGCCAGTGAGCACATTCATTGAAATGATAGCTGGGGGCGGGGCAATCCGCCCTCTAGTTATATTATACCTCTATGATTTGGCTGCGGACCAAAAAAAATTGACATTTTTTAAAAATGGAAGATTTTCCAGAAATATTCCGCAGATCTACTACAAGCTTAATCCATGATGTGCTCTATCCCCTCCTAGAAATGTAGGAAAGTACAATATTTGTGTTTGAAATGTGGTGGAGAATGAAGTCTCCAAAAATACAGATAAGTACATGTACCTCAAAATTGTACTCAAGTAAATAAATTTAGTAAATGCACATGTTACTCAATCCATGCTTCAAACTTGATACTCAAGCCTACAACATGTCCTTAAACACTTCCAGATTAGCGCTTTCTGCCCGCCTGCAGCCTGCCTTGTCACTTTAGAAAAAAAATCTTCTCTTCAAAAGTAGAGATGACGATGGGTGGATTGAAGAGGTGATGAGGAGATGGGGACATGGAGAGGAGGGAAGGAGGGAATGAAGGGAAGGATTTGGAACAACATTCAGAATAGACAAAATAGTTGTCATTGGTGGATTTATTATTTACTCTGTTGCTGTCATGGCTGCCAGTTCCCACCTGATGTCGTGTGGGAGTTCTGACTGATCCAGACCGTACTGATTAACTGCTAGCTTACATAACATCTTCAAACCAGGATTCAGGTCTAGCATGTAAAGGTCACTGGGTTCGTCTCTGTATCCTCTGAACAGGATGATACGATCTCCCACCATGCAACAGGACATACAACTCCTCTGAAATGGGCGTTCGCCCTTGGGCTCAACTGTCTTCCAGGAGAAGGTCTCTGGATTACATTTCCACAGATCATTTAATTCCTGCTTCAAATGAGAGTATCCACCAAATATGTACAGCTCTCCATTGTAGGTAAAGGCTGAATGACCCCAGCGTCCTGTTGGAAGAAGATGAGCAGAAGGCGTGTTCAGCCAGCAGTTGGTCTCTGTGTCAAACACTCTGATGTTGTCGTCGTGGTCCGGACGGCCCCCAAATACAAACATCTTTGTCTCAATGATGGTGGCAGAGTGACGTGATGAAACAGGTGGTGGAGTGCCTGTGGTCTTAATTAAAGACCAGACCATTGTGATGGTGTCCAACGTGTAGATGTCATTAGTGTCTCCAGTCAGCTGGTTGTATCCTCCATAGATATACATGACCTTCCCGAAGACACAGGCTGAGTGGTCGCTCCTCCCCTCTGGAACTGTCCCAGAAACACTGGGCTTTAACCATATGTGGGTGTCGACATCAAATGCATAAAGCATGTTAGAGTGGTGCCCCTGGACAAGTATCAGAGAGTCAGCACGCTCCTCTATCTGAAAATTCACTACACCCCCCCAGATGTAGACGATATCTTCTATGAGCACGGCTGTGTGGTTCACACAGTTGGAGGGAACCTCAGGTGGATGTTCTCCTCTTCCAGTTGTCACAGGAGGCAACTGAATCCATCTCAAAGACACTGTGTTGAAGACATGCACTGCAATCTGGTCCCTGTCATTCAAGTCACAGTACCCTCCAAAGGAGTACAGATTGTGTTCCACTGCTACAGCAGCGTCGTAGGATCTCTTTGTTCCTCTGTTCAGATCCAAGGTCCAGTGAAACATTATGGACAAGAACAACAAAGTGGATGAAAGTGAAGTCTTCAAGTCTCCGTAAAACAATGCAGTGACGTTCCACACGCTAACACTTATATTGGTACAGCCACACAAACACAACTCCATATTTGGGCAAACACTAATATCATATTGATGACATCAGTGTGGGACTCCTTATTTGGACAAGACAGGGATCAGCTGTCAGACATGCTCTTATCTGATCTCATGCTGGATGGAAGGCATGTCTGAGGTTATAAATTCATCAAAACAACAACAACATAGTTGCAGTTGACAGTTATTTGGCCTGCTGGCAGCATGCACAAGAAATCTGACACGTGTCATTATAGTGGTTTGTGAAACTAGCTGCAGGACGGACGGACGGACGGACGGAAGTTTAACATGACATTTCATGTTGTCACATTTTGTACAGATGGATGGTTTTAAAAAGCTATGATAATAATAATAATCCTACAATAACTGCGCAAAATCCCTTTCCGTCTGTCCATCCGTCCATCTGTGTGTCTGTGGGAGTGCCGTGCCCGGAGTCGGGGCCAGGACCGCCTACCTGACAAATACACTCATCATATATGGGCATATATAGAGATCTGGCATTCCAGAACTGCCGATCCGCGCTATGCCTATATATGGGCATGTCCATATATGGGACCAACTGACTTCAAACTCGCCGTATCGGCAAGGACGCAAGGGAGTGATGAGCCAAGTGGGAAGTGGGTTGGATCATTGGAACTCACGAAAATGTATAAAACCCCATATATGGAGTACAGCGATGTGATCAATATGATGTCATAGATAGGCCTGTCACAATTATTACATCATCGTCTAATCGCAATTATTTGAGATAATCGCAATTATTTTTGCATAATCCTCATAATCGTTTCCATGTTGACAAATGTTCACACATTTTCAAATATTAAAAAAAAATCACACCCTGTGTGAAGTGGGCGGTGTCTTGCTAGCTAATCACAATACTGAATGGAGTCGATCAATCATGTACAAAAGATAAATACATTTATTGAAACACTCTTTATGATGGACGAAACCATAACTTGAAAAAAACAAATGTATGTTTTTTTTCAAGTTATGGTTGCTTATATAGGGCTATGCACATGTGTCATGTGACACTGGCCAATCACAGTCCTGAATAGATTGTGATTGGCCAATCACAGCGCAGGATAATTGTACAAATTTCCAAACCTCACTTTTAGGGGCGGTTTCACTGCCCAAGATATTTGTACATTTTTCCAAATCTCACTTATAGGGGCGGTTTCACCGCCCAAAAACAGAAATAGCCGATCTACAAGCTTACAACGCGTCAATTTTTAAATATATAAAATTATTTCTATATTTAAGTTATTTGTCATATCTGGTCTTTGCATTTTTTTATTACGAAGCCTAAAAGGCAAAAAATTGTTTTTGTTTATTCATACAGTATGTGTTCCAATGTTCGACGCCAAACACACAATCAAATCGTTAATCGCAATTATTTTAGTGACAATTAATCGTCAACTTAAATTTGTATTGCATTTTTTTCCCCCCAAATAAGTAATACTAATATTATCACTTAGGCTACTTGGGAACGATGCAAGTTGGAAATGCATGCCCCACCCAGAACCTTGGTATAATTGCCTAGAGAGGGTGGGTGGGTCGACCGTGGACCGCGGACGTCACAAACGTAACGTGGACCTGCGACACACAGCCTTCCTCCAATCTGCCATGACAACAGTCACACCAGGGGCTACGTGTGGCCCCCAAGGGCCCCTGCTGCTGTGTTCATGCACCTTATGTCTGACCTCATGTACATACTGTACCAGCCGGATTATGCTGTGTGTGTATATGCAGATGATCTTAAGAAGACATGTATCTTTCTCTGCCGTTTTCTTTTCTTTTCTCCTGGCTCTCCCTGTCCCCCCATCCTTCTTTTCTTTTTCTCTTTTTGAAAAAAAAAAACTAAAAACGATGGAGCTTGCACGAAAAACAAATGTCACCTACTTCTTTACCAGTGGTGGAAAGTAACTAAGTACATGTACTCAAGCACTGTGCTTAAAGAGGTGGTGCCATGGTTTTGCACTTTTTCTGTTTTTCATGTGTCTATGAGGTTGATAGAACTTCATTAAGCCCCCTGGTGGTGTTTTTGTGGTGTTTTATGTCTTCTTTGACTATTTTGAGTTTCTACCTGGAGGCTGAAACCTTGAGGGTCAAACGTGCCAATAGAGAAACAGCACTTTAGTGACATAGTAAAAAATATACCCTCCCCCTCATTATCATAACACAACAGGTGTGGGCATGAGGAGGAGGAGGAGGAGGGACTAGGACAGGTGGGTGGTGCTAAGGTGGTGGAGGAGGTGCTAAGGTGAGAACCAGGTATACTTAATGAACTGGAGGCGTGTCCACATAAAAACATAATTTTAACACTTTCTGTACACTTTTTTGAAAAAAATCTTCCTCTTACTGATGATTATGTGGGGGGGGGGAAATCACTGAAAATCACGGCACCCCGTCTTTAACTAACTTTGTCCTGTGTTTACATAACAAAACAATATACATGTTTTACCCCGCATTTCCCCTCTACAGCAGCAGCAGTCATCAGCCACTGGAGTAGTGTGGTGGTGTTTTACCTGCACAAACACACTGCCCTCTCACTGTATATCTTCACATTTGTCACCGTTTGTTTTGGCAGACGGTGACGTTTTGGGAAACGAAAACAAACGGTGAAAACACTCCAACACAGTGAGAGGGCAGTCAGTGTGTTTCTGCAGGTAAACATCACCACACACTACTCCAGTGGCTTATGACTGCTGGTATATAGAGGGGAAATGATTGGGTACACATTTTCATAACCGTTTTATTATGTAAACACAGGGTGAAGTT
>NC_137609.1:48566843-48661843 GCF_963280865.1 Gymnoscopelus braueri | reverse complement strand
TTTTAGTCAGTGGTGGAAAAAGTGCTCAAATGTTTTACTTAAAGGGATTGTTGGCAACATTAAGCCTAAATTTGAAAAATAACTATATATATATATATTTTGCATTGTTTCCCCTCTATCAGCCACTATGATGCTGGGGTGTTTTCCTGCATTGAAACACAGTCCTCTTTCTGAAATCCGTATTTCCCTACTGTTTATGTATGTGTCGGGCCGTAAATTAACCCCACGCATGTGCGCATCCGTGCGCGTCCGTGTCCGTGTGAACTTTTTACTTTCGGTTTGAAAACGCTCTCAAACTTCGTTTTTGAGGCACATAATTTACTTTTCAGATAGCGTTTGGATAGAATTTAGTTGGTTAACTTCATATATGTGGTCAATTTGTCATGAAAGAGCCTATTTAAAAATACAAATTCAGAGAACCGGCAGGGGCGGGCAGTTCCGCGAATTGTATCCGAATAAAGCACCCTATATTCGGCATGGCCCGTTTAGAAGTCTCCTTAACTCTATGGAAGTCCTCCCTGCGTCACCCCCTGGTGGTCGGGGAAACGAACTGCTGGAGTTTTTTTCTTTGTTTATCTCTGAATCGCCAACAATCCCTTTAAGCAAAAGTATCAATACTGCAATGTAGAAGTCCGGAATTAAAAATGTGCTTGAGTAAAAGTGAGCATTGTGAGCTTGTAGATCGGCTATTTTCAAATGGCCGAAATGTATATAGGGCTGAAGTGGCTAATGTATGTTTTGTTTTGTAATAATAATAATCAAAATCTACAAAGTAACTAGTAACTAAAGTTTTCAAATATTTGTAGTAGAGTAAATAAGCACAATATTTGCCTCTGAGATGTAGTGGTGTAGAAGTAAAAGTACTGAAAATTGGAAATACGCCAGTAAAGTAAAAAATACCATTTTACTTACTGTAAGTACAGTACTTGAGTAAGTGCACTTAGTTTACTTTACACCACTGGTTTTGGTCTACTTTAGTCAACTAAATCTACCGTTGATTTAGTCAACTAACATTTATTTTGGCAGGCCTTGATGCCGTCGTAATGCCTTATTTATACTTTTTTTTAAAAATATTTGTTTCTGAATTCAAAAACAGCAGATCTGCAAGCTCAAAACGCGTCGCAATGTGACGTACTTTGAGCTTGTGTGCACACACACTGCAGTCAATAAAGCAGGAGATTTTTACTTTCAACTGATGCCACAGCTCTGTCTCTAATGGCCTCATCACCGTATGTGTGTGTGTGCGCGTGTGCGTGTGCGCCTGTGTGATGCACAGTAATAATACATCAGATATATTGTGCCAAACGAAGAGTGGAACAATGATTGTGATGATGATTCCATGCCATTACATTTTCTGTTCACCCTCTACACCAATATAGTTCTTAAAGGGATATTTCACTAAAAAAAAAACTTTGTGTCATTTTATCGTCTACTCAGGCTTTTGTGAGCCCCCCAGACCGTTTTTAAGTTGCTTGATTTAGTATTTAGATATTTGATAATCATTTTATCAGACACGCCCCCTTCCTATACAAACCCATTATAACTTCAAACTCCATTTTTAACCTGTTAGATTCATCAAAAACACCCGTCCTTGGTTCTGCTGACTCACCCTGCCCTCCTAATGCGTGAGGGGGCGGTGTTTTTTCGATTACTTTTTTCATTTATTTTATTTAATATTTTCTAAGTATTTAATTTTTTTCATTTTCCCCAAAAAATATTAAAAATAAATGAAAAAAGTTATCGAAAAAACACGGCCCCCTCGCGTATTAGGAGGGCAGGGTGAGGCACCAGAACCAAGGACGGGTGTTTTTGATGAATCTAACAGGTTAAAAATTGAGTTTGAAGTTATAATGGGTTTGTATAGGAAGGGGGCGTGTCTGATAAAATGATGATCAAATATCTAAATACTGAATCAAGCGACTTAAAAACGGTCTGGGGGGCTCACAAAAGCCTGAGTAGACGATAAAATGACCAAACGTTTTTTTGAAAGTGAAATGTCCCTTTAACCCTTGCATTGTGTTAGAAACCTGCATCCACTTGTGGTGTTAGCGGGTAAAATTTTACCCATGATTTAACTCAGCCCAAAAATACTCAAAGAATATTTATTTTAATTTATTATTTTTTTCCCCACCTCATAGCTGACTTGTAATGCATTCATATCCATGTAAACACATTTTAAAACATTATTTTGGGGTTAGGGTTCAATATATCTCGTTTTCTTTGTCCTTTGGTCAGGGTTGACTGCTGTGGTCTCAAAAACATAAAGGTAAACTGGCAGAAAGAGACTCTCTCACTGCATAAAAACTCCTTAGACAGCCTTAAGAAAATATACTTTCTTTATCTTATATAATGCTCATGCACGTGCACACATAGACATGAAAGGGGGCTTCAGCCCCTGCCCTTTTACCCGTCGGTAAAAAAGTGCCCTCTCCAGACTGATTTTTTTTTTTTTTTTTTTTCAAACCCAAAAAGAAATTTCAACTGCCCCTTGCGGCCTATCGGTAAAGCTGACGGAAATGGCAGTGGATGTGTTGGATGCAGCTCAAAGTGAACTTTCCTCAGGTATCTAGTTTGTCGCCGTACGACCTTCCTAGCCTGTGTTATTAAAGAAAAACGGGCGACAATGACCAAAACTCAATCGAAAATCGCGATCGAAAACCGGCAAAAGTGGCCGTTTTCAAGTTGTTTTGGCCATTATGGAACGGAAGGTCCAATCTGCTCAGTTCAAAGCTTGTTGAGTGCGTGACTTTGAGGACATTAAGCACGTTATGATACTGTCTCGGGTTTTTGGGCCTAAAGGTATGGTAATTGTTCGTAAAGTCCAATAGGTGCCCTTTTGAAATTCCAGCCCCTGCCTCTCCAAATCCTTCTGCACGTCCCTGATAATGCTCATCTTGCGCTCGGTGCTCGTAGTGATTTAAAAAAGTTTAAGGTCCTCCTAGGACCTTCGTCAGTGCTATGATAGCACTGACGAAAGGTCCTGGGAGGACTGAAAAGTTTGCTTTATTTGTTGTTTTGTCGTTATATTGTCCTGTACATGTCCTCATTGGTACTGGTCCATCTCAGAGAGGTCTCTGATGTGCAGTTTTAGCCTCCTATGGGATGCCGTTGAGCCAGACCACTCACAATCACGTTATTGTCACGTTACAGGAGAGAGTATGTTTTTCAACCTGTCGGTCTGTCTGTCGGTCCGTCCGTGTGTGTGTGTCTGTCAGTGAACAGCTAATCTCCGGCACTGTTGGCCCGGCCGCTGCGAAACTGTGCACACACACTCCCTGGATGCCAAAGCCGAACCTCTACCTCAAATTTTTCAGATTGGCCTTTTATAGCGCCACCAGGAGGCAGATTTTTGAATATTACTCATACAGATGTCGTCCAAACCTCACGGAAATCGGTACACAGTATCTTCCACCCTCCGTTCAAGCGTCACCGTTCAAGCGTCACCGTTCAAGCGTCGCAATCTTCTTGTCCTTCTCCATGTTCTGTTTCTTTAACTCCTTTATCTCTCCCATCAGGTCCAACATGGCCTTTTGTTGTTTGGAGATTGTAGCCATTTCATCCGTAAGATAATCAAGTGACTTTTTTAAGTCCTCAATCTCAGTCTTTTGCGCCTTTAGTGTTGTCATACTCCCAGGTGAGCGTCTTTCCCACGCACCGTCTGCGGGCGGCTGTAGCTGTTTGGCTGGGTGGCGGTCCCGACCACCGAGGTCAACCGCACCGCAACTTCTTCTTTCAGGGATTAAGTTCTCTCGGATAGCACTAGCTACGCAACCAGGGCAAGGTCCGGTACCCCCAAAACGTAGTAGAATGTTGATGGTGGATAAGTTCGTAACCTTGTAGTCAGAGAGGGTGTGGCCATCTTCCAGTTTTTTACTACAACAGGTCAGCCACACACGCCACTGATTTTCATGGTCAATGCCTTCCAATTCCACGACCTTGGCCCTGAAACTCTCGACGGTGTCACTTGGCTCAACCTCCAGAGTTGAGAGCTTCCCTTTTATGCTCCTGACAAAGATCTGCATGGTTGTGCAATCCGAGTCGCTTCTGTGAACAGGCGTAAGAAAGTATCTCGATCTTCTTCCTCAGAAGACAATATTATATTGTTCTAACAAACGATTCAACAGAGCTTATGCACACAGTTTGCAAACTGCAATGAATGAAGACTCTCTCACTTTTATAGTGGCGGTGACGTCACAGTTAAGTTACGTCCTGGCGCTGTGATTGGCTAAGAGGCATGTCGGTGTCTCCCAAATATAGAAACAACATTCAGAGCAAAGCCTACCATAAACTGTAACCTATAGCAACGACCATCATCAACTTTGGTGAGGCTAATTTTCATGCTTTTCACATTCTAATCACTAGTGCAGGTGTTACATGCGAGGGTTCTTTCTATATTATTGCCAGACCCAAGGGGTCGGGCTTACATGAGGCTTTGTACCGGTTCCGTCCATACATGGGCATGGTCACTTTGTCCTCCGGCCCCAGACAAAAAAAAGTCTGTCACTTTGTCCTCCGGCCCCAGCCAAAAAAAAATCTGTCCCCCAAAAAAGTCTGTCCATACATGGGCATAGAAGGGACACACGTCGCGCGAAGCCCGGCCATTCAGATTTCAACCACTAGGGGTCTGGCAGTACCAGGTCTCCTGGTTCCCTTTTTGCCAGACCCAAGGGGTCGGGCTTACATGAGGCTTTGTATCTGTTTTCTCCATACATGGGCATGGTCACTTTGTCCCCCGGCCCCAGCCAAAAAACAAACTATTCATGACATCATTATTATGTCACATACTAGGACTTCATTCTGGGTCTGGCAGAACCAGGTCTCCTGGTCTTGTTATTTTATGTATTGCACAGTTCTGGTAGTCCACTGACTCATGCTCAGGTCCTGCGTGGGAGGAGAACTGGCGGGGCGGAGTCCTTCCATCAAGAGCTGGACCAATCAAGAAGAAGCCCTCCTAGTATTAAGAGCTGCCAGCAGCTGTTTCCCTTGGCAGTGTGTGGCATGCTGTTAGTGCTGCTACACACTGTCCATGGAGATGGTGCTCAGGAGAGGGTTTGGTCTAAATGTGGTGTCCAAAAGTTTGGTAACACCACGTTCTTGACATGCACCCTCCTGGTATTGGTGAACCTGCACATATTTTGTTTTGGTACATCCTGTTTGTGAAATGTCGAACTTGCTAAGAGGACATGTTGAGATGGAGAGTTTTGGGGCAGCCTTTGGTTGACTGACTGTCAGATTACTTGTTAAGCAGTTTGACTTGCTTTGATTCCTCCACAACTCTGGTGTTTTGTCTATAGAGCTACCGGCGCCAGTTTCTTGTACAAAGCCAACTTTTGATATAGTTTAGATTTAGAGTAGTTATATTAGAGTAGAGTTCTATTGTCATTTTCATTTGGTGTAGATAAGGTTAGTAAGCGGTTTAAAAGTAAGTATGGGTTTAGCTTGGTTTATTTGGTTATTGCTTTGCGCCAGGGCTTATTTTCTGTGTTTAAAGTTTTGTGAAGGAGGCCGATTTTTTTTTTTTGCAAGATCCAGACGGTGTGCGGGTCCCATTCTTTGATCTAAGCCATCACAGATCTCCTCCATACTGTGTTTAAAGTTCAATTCAGGTCTTGGAAATTGTCTATTTGTAAATGCATTGTATGTAAATATCATTTCAAACCTAAAAGAAACCAAAACCAGGTCAATAAAACAACGATTCACTTGTCAACCTTATGTCACGGTCCTTTCATTCCCTAGACTATAGGCTCGTAGCCTGCTGCAACCCTCCTGATTTCGTGTATAAAGGGGCGTGTGTATAGAGCCGGCGAGAGACGGCGCCTGATCCCATTGGTTCACCGATCTGTCCGTCAACCCCCGCCCCGTTAACACAACATTACGAGCGACGCCCACTGCACTCTGGTTGGTTGGGAAATGAAACACTTCCTCATACCCAGTACAGGCTATAGTTGGGCCAGGCTTTTATTTTTTAGCAAAACTAAGCAATAAAAGCCTGGAGATCGAGGCTAATAGGCTCGTAACAGCAGGGGTTATCAACCTTTTCTGGACCAGGGCACACTTCAAAACCTTGAAGGCGTCCGCGGTCCACCCATACGACCACTTGGGTGGGCCGCCTGCATTTTCAGAGCATGTTTATTTTAATGATCAATAAATCAGTTGTGTTCCGTCCTGGATCAATAGAACTAAGATAGTTTACTTCAACTTCCTATTTATCTGCATCACAATGACAATGATTTTGGAAGGCCTGAAGGAAAAATACAATGGCGTCTGTTTTAATATACTGTACATGTTTTTAAGGTTAAATTATTGCAATTGTAGCGTTTCGACAATTATTTGGCTTGCAATTTCATCACCGCGTTGAAACATAGACCAGGAGACCTGGTTCTGCTAGACCCAGACTTCACATGACGTGTCAGCCTGTGTCTATGCCCATGTATGGGCACAAGGGGGACAGACTTTTATGGCTGGGGCCTGAGGACAAAGTGACCAAAACCTGTTTTTGCCCATGTATGGAGAAAACAGGTACAAAACATGCCCATGTATGGACGAAAGGGGGACAGACATTTATGGCTGGGGCCTAAGGACAAAGTGACCATGCCCATGTATGGACGAAACAGGTACAAAGCCTCATGTAAGCCAGACCCCCTGGGTCCGGCAAAAATTGACAAAGGGAGCCGTGACGTCACCCACTGGTTTCTACAGACCCGTTTTGAAGCCACTATTTCAGCAAATTCAAATCCACCATATTGGAATTTTCGGTCCAGGAAAGCAACCGGAAACAGATGCTATTGGCTGGAAGGGAAGCGAGGGCGGGTCTTCACTCAGCAGAACACGCAGTTTGTAAACAATACCATGAGTAGGGATGGGGAACTGTTCATTCTGTTTGCTTGTCCAAAGCTAACGAAAGATAGCACACATTTCTCACCTTCTTTCCTCAAAACTGCAGCACTGATGGTGGTTTATTTGGTAGCATTTTGTAGTGTGAGACTGACTGATTTTACTTCAACAATAAGGGAGAGCAGAGCGGAGGTGAGCTGCGAGTGTTTTAGCCCATTAAGACCGGGAAAGCATCTGTATCATTTTTTTTATTTCTTTGGGCTATTTTTGGGCGGTGAAACCGCCCCTATAAGTGAGGTTTGGAAATGTGTACAATTATCTTGGGCAGTGAAACCGCCCCTATAAGTGAGGTTTGGAAATTTGTACAATTATCCTGCGCTGTGATTGGCCAATCACAATCTATTCAGGACTGTGATTGGCCAGTGTCACATGACACATGTGCATAGCCCTATATAAGAAACCATAACTTAAAAAAAAACATAATTTGTTTTTTTTAAAGTTATGGTTTCGTCCATCATAAAGAGTGTTTCAATAAATGGATGTATCTTTTGTACATGATTGGTTGACTCCATTCAGTATTGTGATTAGCTAGCAAGACACCGCCCACTTCACACAGGGTGTGATTTTTTTTTTTAATCGTAAACATTTTGGCAAATCCCAATTTTTTTAAGTGGACATTTGTAACTCAAATCTTAGCTTCTGGAGATTCTAAAAATGTCTTCTAAATCCTAACAGTTTAAAAAAGAATAACGTATGTTGCTATATTCAGTGGTTCTCAAACGTTTTCATGTCAAGGACCCCCAAAATGATATGTATTTGATGGCGGACCCCAATCTCAAAATATGTTGTTCCAGGGACCCCCCCACCCCATGGAGCAAAGTGTTTAGGTAAGAATGTTCACTTTTAAAAATATAAATATTCAAAGATTTGCAAAAAAAAAAGCAAGATTTTTCAAAAATCGCAGATCTACAAGGTAGACAGGGGCGGATATTTGCACTAGGCATACCAAGCACTCGCGAGGAGGCCCCGAACCAGAGCTTTTCTTAAATCCGCCCCTGCTTGTAGATCTGCTATTTTTTGAATAGCCCAAAGAAATCTTAAAATTACACAGATGCGTTCCCGGTCTTAAAGAGTTAACAGCCGCCCATCCCCCCTCCCCCTCCGCAGCTCTTCCAGTTCCAGCAGCAGGCAGGCAGGCAGACAGACAGACAGACAGACAGACAGACAGACAGACAGACAGACAGACAGACAGACAGACAGACAGACAGACAGACAGACAGGCAGTATCACAAGGTTAATTCACTAATGCAAACAGTGATGTGACTGGCAAACGACAAAGACGTGATAGAATACCGATCGCGCAAGTGTCATAATTCATTTCAGCTGAATACTACACCACAAAAGAATAAAACGATCACCCCCCCCCATCTCTCTCTCCCCATGTCCCGTCAGCCTACTTTCCCTATCCCTCTAAAATGAAGGCATAAAAAGCCCCCCAAAAAAATCTTTTAAAAAAAAATTATGTTCGCTTTAAAACATATATATTCAAAGATTTACAAAAACAATAGTAGATCTACAAGCTCATAGCGCGGCACTCGGTCGAGTAAAAACTCTCGAAATCGCTGGCAAGGGCAGCTATAGACCATGTTTTAACTCTGGTAGTTAAAGAGTTAATTTAATTTACAGCCCCCCCCCCCCCCCCTCCACAGGGCCCCAGTGTTCCTTCAAGGGGTTCCAACACGCACATATATTCAAAGATTTGCACAAAATGTTCACGATTAAAAAAAAATTAGCAGATCTACAAGCTCATAGCCACGCTATGAGCTTGTAGCACTCCGTTTACACACACACACACTTTAACACTCTTTAACAGGACCACAATGGAAATAAGCTCTCAAGACCTTGTTTTGTGGTTTATGATATATAATTATGTTCATGTATATAAATGTACCGGTGTGTCGATAAAGATATCAGTCAGTCAGTCAGTCAGTCAATGTTAAAGCATCATGAACCACTTTCAATCTGGCATAGAAAAAAGCCAATCTACCTGCTCACAATTCATGCATCATTGTGAGCTTGTGAAATGAGTTATTTTGGCAATTTGTTGTGCTCCAAAGTACTGTATACATGGTTAAATGTTGGTAGAGGTTTAGCTTGTGTCGTTATCTTGCCATGACGTAATTTCAAATATTGGTGAAATCTCTTCAATAAGTTGCTCTGTTCATTAGATATTGATGATCCAATAATCCACCTCGTTGACTTACGTTTCACAGTGAAACGGCTCTCAAAACGAACACTTTTGGCACAAACATGAACGCCAATAAAGCTAGATTCTGCTAGTGTGCGGAACTGCAAAACCTGCGTCAAACGTTTGCCTCTTCTTCTTCCGACCCCATATGTGCCAAAGCCAAATGTTCACATGCACTTGGTGTCTCTGTAGACAGTAGGTTTGAGCAGAATGTTTCTTTTTGAAACCTCCACAGCATTCATATTTCATAACGACACCTCCGCTCAGAGCTGTGCTCAAAGTTTTCAACATTTTCAAAAGAACCCCCATAACTCTGAGAAGAGTACAAATTTGTACTCTTCTCAGGGTTAGAGACCTGTAAGGGTCCGTTTAGAAACCCCTCAAGAAACACAGATGGTCCGTGGGAAACCCCACTTTGAGAACAACTGCTCCAGAAGAGCCTATTCATATTTCATAACGCAACAAGCCAAACGCTGCACTCAATGAGTCACATGCACCTACTGTTTTTTTAACCACATGCAGGGATGAGCTGTAGGGGGTGCTATGGGGGGTCGGCGATCCCTTAGTTCTTCTGGCGCTATGGGGGCTGGGGGGCTGGGAGCTCCACATGCACGCGCGAGCACGCACCGTCAGCTGCGGTCTTTAACACCTTAAAGTTTAAACAATAGCCTCTCAAGGTTCGCGCCGTCAGCGGCGAGCCGTTCTCAATAGCGTCTACCTGGCTGCTTTGCATAACATTAGGCTAATCGAGAAAAGCCATGGACTTGAATTGAATGTGTACATTCCTCTCACAATGAGAGACAACAGTCTCTGCACTGCAGAGTGTGAAGGGGATCGCTTAGCAGAGGACCCAGTTCTCTGAGACAAGACAAAGACAAGTTGTCTGATTATTTTAAGTACTTATGTGTGGGTGAGTCTATGTAAAGGGCTTTTATATCAAACTAAAAAAACTATAAAACTACGAAAATAAAATAATTAATTGAAACAAAAATAAAAACAAATTAACAATGCAACTAAATAATAAGATATAATGACATTAAAAATCACATGTTGAATACAGTATTTCAACTAGCACTGAGCTGATTGGCTATGTGCACATGCGTCAGAAAATATAGCCCCCCTAGTTCAAAAATCCACAGCTCATCACTGACCACATGTACCCTCGGTGTCCCTTTTCTGGGGCTAACGTTCAGAAAAAAATTGCATATTTACAAGCAGTTACAAAAAACAGTTTCTGACCACGTCGTTCTTGCTTTCCAAAATATCGTCGGCGCTAAGACCCCGGTACCGAGTCAGGATTTCAGAGGCAATTATGCGGGCTGCGGGTGAGCGGGTCAGCCGCTCTCACACGCAAAAAAATAAATAAATCACATACTCTTGTTTTGTCTTTATTCCTAATAAGAATAAGAATAATAACAATAAAACAGTTTGAATACACTTGGGGTGTGTGTATACTTTATTATTTTCTAACCTTCATGATTTTACAGAATTATAGGTACGACCCGCGGGGCTCAACCCGCCCCGCGACAGCCATAGATTTATATATGGGTTCGCGGGGCGGGTTGAGGCGGGTTGGGTTCCGTGGCGGGGCGGGGCGGGGCGGGGCAGGTCATGAAAAAACCCGACCCGCACATCACTACCGGTACCATTCGTTTGGGAGTGGTACTTTTTTTTTTTTACCCCTTTTTCTCCCCAATTTAGTCGCATCCTACTGTCTCACCAGCCAGTGAGGAGCTCCCACGGGGAGGACGTAGAGCCTTCGTCCTACTCCTCCCGCCCAACACTCCCCGCTGACAGACAGGTGCCGCCCCCCAGCCCATAGGAATACATGCAGTGAAAAATGTCCCCCTCTCCGCCCGGCTTCCCTTCCCCCAACTCGGGGCCAATTGTGTTCGTAGACGCTCGACAAAGCCGGATGCACCACGGTGGATTTGAACCCACAACATCACGGGTGGCGGGCAGACACTTTACCACTGCGCCACCTGAGCCCCCTATGGGGTAAACTGAAACTTTGGGGAAGGGCACTTCTAACGTTCTATAGACAAATGTTGTAATGACAACGGAGCTACCAGTAGGTGACGCCAAAAAAAAGACTATTGAAACAAATGTTACAAAGTGTGAGTTCTACAATACTGTCAATGTGGAACTTCACCAGCGGGGAAAAAAAAAAAAGTTCACCTGGGGTTTGTGTACGTGAGTTTTGTGTGTGTGTGCGCGTGTCTCACTTCGGCCAGAGGGTTTTAATCTGGTGACAAAGCGACAGGAGACAAGATGAGCCACTAGTGTACAAGGAAAGGTCATACTGCCAGTTAATCTCTCACACACACACACACACACACACACACCCCTGCTATACTACACAGACATATCAAAACACACACGCACTCACACACACACACACGCACACAGTGAAATCCTGCCATGTCATTGATCCCATTATTTGGAAGGTCATTGAACTCCTCTTCTTGTGGAGAGTTGTCTCGCCCCCCCCCCCTCTCTCTCTCTGCAGACCTCAGTGCTCTCTCTCCCTTGTCAACACTGTGTAAGGATTAATTACATGGCCATGGTGGGGGGGGGGCGGGGGGGCTGGATATGGGTCCGTTATCATGAGGTCTCATGAGATAATATTTCTGCTGCCATTACTCACACCACTGTGCGCACACGCACGCACGCGCACACGCACACGCACACGCACACACACACACACACACACACACACACACACACAGTAAGTTGGGGGGATCGATAAAATCTCAAAGCTCACTAAAAATCATAAAGAAGGCCAGCTCTGTGGTCGGCCTCCGTAATGAAGCGCTGCAGTCAGTCCCAGAGAGGAGGAGGATTAGGGACCAACTGAACTCCATCCTGGTTAACCCCTCCCATCCTCTCTATGGTGAGCTGCAGGATAGGGTGAGCACCTTCGGCCAGAGGCTCACTCTCCCCCCCCGAACATGCATACGGACAGTGGTGTAAAGTAACTAAGAACATGTACTCAAGTACTGTACTTAAGTACAATTTTTAGTACTTTACTTGAGTATTTCCAATATCTAATTATAATTTACTTCTACTCCACTACATCTCGGATCCAAATATTGTACTTTTACTCCACTACATTTATTCTTTAATTACTTTGCAGATTTGGATTATTATTACAAAACATACAATACCCACTGCAGCCCTTTGTACATTTTGGCCATTTGAAAATAGCCGATCTACAAGCTCACAATGCGTCGCGGTGCGACGCATTGTGAGCTTGTAGATCTGCTATTTTCAAAATATTTTTATGCATTTGAAAACTTGAAATGGGACATTCTGCATAACGAGTACCTTTACTTTTGGTACTTTAAGTACATTTTGATACCAATACTTTTAGTACTTTTACTCAAGTAAATTTTGAATTCCGGACTTTTACTTGCCAACTGCCATCAGACTGTATGATGCATAAGAACTCTCTCCCTCAATGCATATGGTCCTGTGTCGGCCCTGCTCTTGTCTGATTATGTCCATCTGTGTCTGATGCGTTTATGTTTATCTGATAGAAGATTATTTTTTGTGTTACACTGTGCTGCTGTAACGCCACAATTTCCCTTCGGGGATTCATAAAGTATATCTAATCTCATCTCATTTTGTTTCCAGGGGTGGCAGAATTGGGTCGCCGACATGTGCAACGTGAATAGATTAATAACACAATACTATAGCTTCACTTTGGTTGGTAACATGGAAAGTAACTTTAATACTAATAATACGGATTTATAATTAACAAAAAATGCACTACGTTGCATTACTTAGTTACCGCTAAAAGCAATACATTTCAGTAATTAGTTACTTTTGTAACTAGTTACCCCCAACACTGCCTAGGACATTGACACATTGATAGAATGTCTCTGTGCTGTCTGGGAGATTCTTCTTTACGTTTCCACAGTTCACTAGTTTTCCATCCTCAAACAGGATGAGCCATGCAGGCATTTGCTGTTCTTTTCTTTTCACATGTGACAACCTCCTATATGCAGTATAAATATACACTCTTTACTTTAGACTCTTAGATACTTTAGACGTTAGCTATATATAGCAACATACGTTTTTCAGAAAACTTTAGGATTTAGAACATTGGTTTAGAACAGTGTGTCTCTAAAATAGTAGATATACAAGCTCACATTGTGTCACTTTGTGCCGCGCTTCAAAAAAAAAAGTGTATATTTTAACGCAAATCTTCTCTTCTGGAGGTCCCTGGCACAAAACATTTTCAGATGGGGGTCCGCGGCCAAACATATATACATTTGGGGACTCCCAATCCCGACGACCTTTGCTGTGTGTCACCCCCATCTCTATCCCCATTTCCTGTCAGCCCACTATCCTATCAATAAAAAATATATATATTTAAGTTATTTGTCATATTAAAAAAATATATAATACGAAGCCAAACAGAAATGTAATTTGTATATATTCCAATGTCCAATGCCAAAACCACAATTAAGCCGTTGTCAAGTAAAACGTCATACGTGACAGCCCAGCACAACACTGCAGATTACACTGCTGTGCTGCCTGTTCTGCTGTATAGAGAACTTTACTCTTTCCTGTGTTCTACTTTCAAGGACAATCGGGCATGCATCGCTCCGGTCAAGGAGTAGTTGTGATGGGGGTCCTGAGCGGTGTCGCGGGGGTCGCGACCGTGGGCCGAATGGAAGTGCAGAGCGCTGTGGCGCGCCGCAGAGTGACGGAGCAAATTCACTTAGACGTGTGTAGAGCGGCTCGGGGGTTAAACGCTTGTGACACCTCATTCTTTGGCTGACAGAGAAACAGAGCTAACCTTGGCTCCGATTGGCAAGTAATGATTTTCTGGCGCTGCCGCCTTGTAAACACTCAATCCAGCTAAACGGTGCGTTTCGCACTTTTTAAGAAAGAGCTACGCGGTGAGGGTTCATCTAAGCGTCCACCTGGGGGAGCGTCGAACACGTTCTCACATGCGCGCACACACACACACACACACACACACACACACACACACACACACACACACACACACACACACACACACACACACACACACACACACACCCCTTGATGTGTGAACACTTTGAAATACACTGCATTGTGAGGACACCCTAGCCTGGCATGTCCAGACTAATATCACTGCGTAGATATTAGTCTGGAATCTCTGCGTGGAACCTGCATTTCCAAGGGGCGGATTCCCCCAAAAATGCCTCTGGTGGTAAACCCGCTCCATATTTGCATACTGGGCCCTGATTGGTGCCCCACAACTTCGGGCGCATGGAAATCCTATCACAACTGAGCGGGGCCCGACTAAATCTGCCGAGGGCTTTTTTTTTTCCTTTCTTTTTTTGCACTGACAGATTCTGCCGGTTTCCAGGCTAAGGAAAACCCGCATACTGAAACCAAAAGACACCAATAAGTCTGTAATGTAAGTCAATATAGATGCATGATATATAAACAGCTGAGAATCCTGGCTTTTGTCTCATGACTCAAGCCCCCAGTCACCGTTATACAGTAAACAAGTCCTACGCAGGTCAGTTTCACTAGACTGCATCTGTCACCATCATGCAAATAAGGCCTGCATGAGTCCAGATTACAATTTAGGCATTTACTTATCCAGAGCGACTTAAAAGTGTGACATCGGTATAAGCAGAGTAAGCATGAACTCTAGTCAACAATCTATTGCCTCAAAGAAACTATGGGATACCAGATCAATGGGTTTTTACACGTAGTGGAACAGCCAGCGGCTCAATCATATAATCCCAGTATCTTGTCTCAGCACTCGGCACATACAAGCAACAGACAAAATGTTCCCCCACTGCACTGCTGGGAAATGTCATGAAATAAAACAGGAGATGCCATGTAGCAAGGCCATTTACACACCACGATCACACACACACACACACACACACACACACACACACACACACACACGATCACACCCGATCGAAAGCACTCACCTCGCTCTATGAGTGTGCCGAGTCTGTGTGTCTAGCAGCATCCAGTGGGTTTGATGTAGGCCTATTCACCTGAAAGACACAAGAGAAAGACACATATCAGTCCATTTATATTCCCAAATTTATTATCAGCATTATTAATCAAGCTTTCGTATCATTTATTATTTTTGCTAGACGCATAGATACACCACGTGTCAATTAATCTATCAGACCTTAGAATTAATCAGCAGACACATACACAGGCCTTAGAATGAATCAGCAGACACATACACAGGCCTTAGAATGAATCAGCAGACACATACACAGGCCATACATAAGCAGACACATACACAGGCAAACACACACTTTTTTGCGAAGATTTCATCGTCTTGCGTTCATTCTCAACCTCTCTCAAACCCCAACCCCCTAACCCTATCAAAGTCAGTCCAATACAATTCGGGACACCATCGTTGTCCCCAAATATGGCTTGGGTCAGGAAAACCCAAGCATACAGTATATTCATAACTATATATGTGAGGAGGAAATCACATCAACACATCCTTCTTGAAATCAAATGCAAATGAGATTTCCTGAAGGGGGGGGGGGGGGTGGGGGTTTACCAGGCTAGCATGTAGCTGCTAGGACGTTAACGTCACCTCCATCTCACATACACACACACACGCACACAACATACGCTGCACTCGGGGAACAAACGTGTTGGTGGACATGGCCCCCCAAGTATAAAAGTATACATTTTCTATTATACTTGTGGGGACATTTGACACACACACACACACACACACACACACACACACACACACACACACACACACACACACACACACACACACACACACACACACACACACACACACACACACACACACACACACACGGGCTTTCACCAACTAGTCGACTAGTATAACCACTAGTCGACCTTGTTGGTACTTTTTTTGATTACTATTATTATTATCCTCCTGACTTTATTTTTTATCAAAAGGGGGTCAAAAGTATGCCCAATAAAAGCCTATTATTGGGCAATGGGGATCCTTGGAGACGCTGCTGTGGTGCTGTACTGCTGTGCCAGAAGCGCTTCCCTTAAAACGCCTTAAAAATAAGGGCAGGAGGATAATAATAATAGTAATATAGTAGTAGGATGGCATTAAAACAATGCCGACAAAATTTCGACTAGTCGACTAGTCGACTACCACTGGGTCAAATGAGTCGACTAGTAAAAATCATTAGTTGTGAATGCCCTAACACACACGCGCACACACACACACACACACACACACACACACACACACACACACACACACACACAGCCAACCGTTTTTCATTTCGCAGTGTCCCTCAGTAAAGATGTCAGCCTCCACAGTGAAGTGAGTGCTCTGTAGATTGTGTCGTACCGCTGTAAACGTTATACCGTAACCATTTTGTGCAGCAGCCGGCGGTCGGCTATGTGCGTTTTGTTGTTTTCTGCTGACGTTCGACCGTGATCAAATTCCATCCGCATCCACTTTACTGCGACTTAAACCTTGAAAGTCTCCCAGAGATAAAGTCTCCAACAGCGTTGCAAGATTTTGTGAGAAAAAGATAAAGCAGAGAGGTCTATGAAAACAAGCTCCAAAATAAGTGACGGGGTCGTATGACACACACGCAGGGGGTCGACAGATCGACAAGCTCACAACGTGACGCGTTGCGTCGCATTGTGAGCTTGTCGACCGGCTATTTTCAGCAAATACCCATACACAGACAGGACATATACTCTTATTATGTGGCAGTGTCACAAAAGGTACTCACAATAGCGTCGACTATTATTATTTTTTAAATTGATTTAAGGACAACTTTCCAGGAATGTAAAGCCTGCTGTTTGTATTTGCTTGGATTCCCCATCGATGATGTCACTGGTAGGCGGGTTTCTGACATGTCCAGAGCCTTCCTCTGAGACACAGAGGCCCTCGTTTATCAACGGAGCGTATAAACCGGCGTATATTTTTCCATATATTCGGCCGTACACCAACGTCGAAGTCACATTTATCAACGAATCCTACACAGCCGATCCGAGCGTACATTTGGTCCCAGCCTTGATAAATGTCACGGCTGAAACCGAGCGTCATTTAAATAACGCGCCCTTAAATATTCTCAAAACGCCCCGATTTTACGACATGAACCAGAATACGACCAAAGACATCATGAAAAGCCAATAAGAAAGAGTTTCCCCCGCTCGCCTCGCCACACACGCACACGCCCCTCTCTTTCTCACACACACACACACACACACACGCCCACCCGCCCGCCCAGCTGTGTTTTTCATGTAATTCGTACCGTAGCGGTACAATCTTTGTCACATAGGCTTGTAGCCTACATGAATGACATGTTATGATACCAATCACATCGCCATGAATGGAATACGTTTGTATATTAATTTATTTAACCCATACCGAGCAGTGTGCGTTCGAGTTACACTAAAATAAAGCCGTCATGTAGGCTATTCCCATTTCCCAGTGAGACTCGGACCGTCGGACGGGCGAGTCCCGTCCCGCTCCGCATTAATGAGAGATAGCCTGGAGAGAACATTAATGGATGAAGGCTGGTGTGTGTTGGACCATGGGTTAAATGTCTGATCTCCCGGTGGCCATGAAAATATAACAGCAGCGCCGCTGCACCGGTCTAAACTCCCGAGAGTGCTCTCGCAGAAGCGCTCGTATATTTTGAAAATAGCAGATCTACAAGCTCACAACGTGTCGCGATGCGACGCTGGCTTGTGAGCTTGTAGATCTGCTATTTTCAATGCAGCCAGATCTACAATCTTATCTGAATGACTGTTAAAGCAGTTTGTTTAAACTACTTTATAAAATGTCATATTTTCACGGGGATAATTTATTAGTGTAGATATACATTTATGAGTGGATTATGTGTCTAGATGCCTGTCAGACAGTCAGACAATGCTGCTCCGCAGGTCTAGGATGGAATAAACGGGCGCAGCCAACGTCAACAACTGGTCTCGACCAGACGTGAGATCTCAGCTTACGGTAGGATGAATCGAACGTCAGGATTTATTGATAAATGCCGAAAGGTCCGGTGATCTCGCCGTACGCCCATTATTTGGTCTGCACCCCGTTGATAAATGAGGGCCAGAGTAGACAAAAATGGCTCCATATTATAATGAGCATTAGTGCGGACCAATTATATGAAGATTTGAGTCATCCTTTAAGTATAAAATGGGCTTACTTGGTTAATGTATGTTTTGCAATTATTAACTAAAACTACAAAGTAAGTTGCATCTGAAGTTTTCAAATAAGTGGAGTGGAGTGAAAAGTGCAATATTCGCCTCTGAAATGTAGTGGATTAAAAGTATAAAGTATTAAAAAATGGAAATACGCAAGTAAAAATAATACTCCTAAATGTATGTTACTTTCGACCAATGTATTGTAAGCATTTTGGCAATAGCTGATGGCTGTTATGTGTTACTTTACTTGAGTATTCCCATTTCTTGAATCAAATGTACTTTTTACTCCACTACATTTGACACCTTTACTATATACTTTGCCCATTTTGATTATTAATAATCAATCAAATTATTAATAAAAACATAATGCAGTATGTGATTCTGAAATGGGCACATAATGAGTACTTTTACTTATGCTACTTTAAGTATATTTTGATAACTTTGTACTTGAGTAAAAATCTTTATGCAGGACTTGTACTTGTAAAGTATGTTTACTCTGTGGTAATTCTACCTCTACTGAAGTCCAAAATCTGAGTACAGATTTTTTTGTTGTCTTCTGCTGATGTTCGACTGAAATCAAATTCCGCCCGCTTTCCACTTTACAGCTACTTAAACCTTGAAGTCTCCCAGAGATAAAGTGTGGAATCTCACAGTGCAGACTTTATATTGGCTCCTAGAAATGATCAAAATGTCTCCCTCCGGGGTCTTATCTGATGTTAACTATTAGCGTCTGATCCTAGGTCAGCGCTCCGGCTGCACGTATCTGATAAAGCCAGACACGTTTTAGCACTTAAACAGTTCACCTCAAGCACCGTCAGCCCTTCTCAGCTTGAATAAAACATGAACAGAACCTCTGCTACATGCAGACACAGGTATAGAACTTTTTCTTTTTTTCCCCTTCTTGTCGGAATGGAAAAGTCTTGAATAAAACCATCAGTTTAACTGTGTACATATTGAACCAAATGGACCCTATTAGAAGATAAGGAAATGTGTGCAGGACCGTTTTTACGTTGGGTCCCGTCAAGCAAGGAGCCTTGCTGTCCATTAGGAAGTGGACAGACAGACCGACAGACAGACGGCCTGAACATCTAGTTTTAAGATCCACAGACACACTTAACCACATTCACTTTCACTATTGTGCCTTTAATTTAACCCCAAAAAGAGCTGGTCCATGCTGTAATGGTTGTGTTTTAAACAAGGAGCATACAGACATCTGGACAATTTCAAGGGGCCTAACATTGCGGTGGGAAGTCAGTGGAAAGTCCAAGCCTTGTCACGTTCGACAGGTGTGAAATGGCATCATTTCACACCTGGGTGGCAATTCAATGGTGTAAATTCAAGCGGCGACAAAGAGTGAAATCAGGCACGACAATGGAGGGAAAACATGACTTTACAGGCAAAGATCAGGGAAGTGTGAAGAGGTCGGCCATCTCATGTTATACGTACTCTACAGCACAGTTGCTGTTTCGGGGGATTACAGTGGCTGTGAAGTTTATGTGTAGTGTGGTGGAAAAAGTACTCAAATTCTTTACTTAACACATTGGGTGCCAGCATTTTTTCATAACAACTTACGTTTGGTGCCAGCATTCTCCCCATTGACTGCGCTTTGCTGTTTAAAGCTCTAGACTCCACGAGGAGCAAATCCATGTAAAAAAAAACATCCATTCATGTTGCGCGATGACCCTGGCTACAGCCTGGAACGATAACATTTCACTCGCGAGTTACAATGGGGGGGGATCGCGCATCGCGCATGACCGGTTTTCCCCACCGGAAACAGATTCGGAGATATAGGTGTTTTAAAGAAGGAAATAGACAGGAAGTGGATGGCGGCCATGTTTTTGTTTTTCCGGTGATCTATCTGGCCTATCCTTCTCAGGATCACAATGGGTACTCCCAGAGCTGCTCTAGCCCCGCCCGTGTGGAGAAAAACGAAAAAAACAAAAAGACATATTTCACGGTCTGGACCGTGTTCGGCACCGGACCGCTACTCTGCGCAAACACGGTTCAGACCGTGTTTGGCACCCGATGTGTTAAGTAAAAGTACCAATACTGCAATATTAAAATACTCTGTTAGGGCGCGCTCCCACCAAGAGTTGGCTGGCCGCTGTTAAACGGAGGTTGTGCCACAGTTTTTTGCAGCCAGCTGATTCTAAAAAAACGCTGTGACGCACCTGTCACTCACATTCAAGACCGTCCCCGTAGCCCGCACCGCACCGCCTTGCCATGTTGCTTCCTGAGTCTTGAGACGGTCCGCCTTCGACTCACCCGATTGGACAGAGGGAGAAAATCAGCTCCTGCCTCCAGTAGTTTTATGCTTAGTCGCGGAGAGCAGATAAATGCAAGGTCTGCGCGACAAGCGGAAAAATCTGCTCTTGCGTGAATCCAAGCATTTACATTGACAATGCATTGGCAGATTCTGCCCCAGAGGTAAAATAAAAGTGCGGTGGGAGCGCGCCCTTACAAGTAAAAGTCCAGAATTAAAAATGTACTTGAGTAAAAGTACAAAAGTATTGGCATCAAAATATACTTAAAGTACCAAAAGTAAAAGTACAAAAATGTTTGAACATTGCAGATCTACAAGCTCACATATGCGACGCGTTGTGAGCTTGTAGATCTGCTATTTTCATATAGAGGTATAAAATAGGTTTAAAGTGGATAATGTATGTTTCATAATATCATAATTTATATCTGAAAAGTAACTAGTAACTAAAGTTTAAAAAAAATTGTAGTGGAGTAAAAGTACAATATTTGCCTCCGAGATGTAGTGGAGTAGAAGTAAAAATATTGGAAATTGGAAATACTCCAGTAAAGTACAAATACCTGAAAAGATTGTACTTAAGTACCGTACTTAAGTAAATGTACTCAGTTACTTTCCACCACTGGGTATTAGTGAGATCATGACGTAAAAATTAGGTATTTCTCTCACACGCGCACGCATATCACACACAAACACACACACACACACACACACACACACACACACACACAGTCACCAGAAGAGAACATTGCACTCCTGTGAATCTGCAAACCCTGGGTTACTTTTCATGCCAACGTTCTTTGAATTGTTTATTCCTACAACGCTTGCACCGTTGGCGCTCCAGGCTTCCCCCAGACCCCAAGAGAGCCGCGCGGAGCTGCCACATCCTCCTGGTAAAAAATGAGACAATTTCTGCAATAAATTAAATTTGTGCTGAATGCAAAGTATGTCGTCGGTGTCGGGATGGAAACCTTGCATGTCCAAAAACTGGGATTGTTCAGGAAATGGAAAAAAAAAGAGAACTTGGCTCCAATTGATTTGATGTCGTTGTTATTAAGTCACAAGCAATTGTTAATACTTTCCATTGGTTAAATATTGATATTACCCACAGACACATTTAACCACTTTCACTTAAAACATTGAAATAACAAAAAATATAATGTTTTAAGCTCACAACACATCGCAATGCGACATGTTGTGAGCTTGCAGATCGACATTTTTTGTGTGACACTATAGCAGTGGTCTCAAACTTAAACGTTTCAAGGACCCCCCTTAACTCTGACAGTATAAAAACCCTAACGGGTCCATTTGGTTCCATTCTTATACTGTCAGAGTTACAGACTTCTAAGTGTTAATTTAGACCCCCCCTCAAGGACCCTTGAGAGTCCCTGGACCCCACTTTGAGAACCACTGCACTATAGTATGATGTAGCAGGACATTAATTCAAAATATGTTTAAAAAAAAAAAATTGCATTACGGAGATACAAGGTTTACGGTTTACGCCCGGACGGTGACGATACGAAAGTATTATTGTGTCTCAGTGGTGGCTGGGGAACGGATTCCCAGCGTGCCGCGGGGTGCGTCTGTGTACATTATTGCTGTATTATTGTGTTATTGAGTTAGTATTTGCTATGGAATTGGGAATGCATCGGGGGGGGGGGAGATTTGTGTTTATGTTGTAATTAATGTCGTTGGTTTTGTTCGGTTCAGAATGTATTTTGCGCTATGCCGTCGCCACAACCTCCTGCGTAGAGCAATGGAGTTGAACAGTGGTGCATGAAGTACTCTGATTGTGTTTTTTAAGCAGTGCAACAGCTGACATTGTGTGAGATGTTGTTCAGACGGCACTACTCGGTGTGTATTTGTGAGTGCAAGTCTTTAAGTGGCGCGTGTGAGTGGTGCACTGTGCCTACTGTATGTTTGTTTTTAATTAGTGTAATTAGTTGCATCTTTGTGTGAAATTAGTTGAAGCTGTTTATGTCGTACTCACATACATACATATGAGCGCGCACGCACGCACGCACGCACACGCACACACACACACACACACACACACACACAGTCCCTTGTAAATACAGCTGGCACCGATTAAAGATATGTATTGAGACACAATGTACTTAGTATGGAACTGCTCCAAATATTTCAAGCTTGTTGGAAATGATAGAACCATATATTGGATTGTATTGTCAAGTAGCCTAATATGAGCTAATTTAGAGTCAAATTACACAGGGATACAATTGAGAGCATGTTAGGGATGCTTGGCACCAGGTTTGTGTTGTGGTGACATCACCAGACCAGAGCCCTTGTGAACATAACAAGACCAGGAGACCTGGTTCTGCCAGACCCAGACTTCACGTGACGTGTCAGCCTGTGTCTATGCCCATGTATGGACGAAAGGGGGACAGACTTTTATGGCTGGGGCCTAAGGACAAAGTGACCAAAACCATTTTTTTGCCCATGTATGGGGAAAACAGGTACAAAACATGCCCATGTATGGACGAAAGGGGGACAGACTTTTATGGCTCGGGCCTAAGGACAAAGTGACCATGCCCATGTATGGACGAAACAGGTACAAAGCCTCATGTAAGCCAGACCCCCTGGGTCCGGCAATAATATAAGATGTGTTATTCTGTATAAGAACAAGTCGTCCAAGATAAATAGTTTCCTTAACACATTGGGTGCCAGAGGTTTATTAAAATATTATACGTTGAGTGCCTGCATTTCTTCCATCCACTTGCGTTATACGTTTCGTGCTGTGAGAAGCCCCGACGCGGAAGTGCATGTAAACAAAGCGTGCGTGCGAGACGGCGGAGGGTCCCGACTAACGCCTGGAACAATAATATTTCCAACGTGATCCTCCATTGCAGCGTGATCGCCGATCGAAAACGTCTCGTTTCCACCACGTTAAAAAGAAATGGAGATATTAAGCTTTTAGTCAAGGAGATAACATTGAAAACGCCGACCGGAAGGATTTTTGACATGGAGCCACATCCAGCCTCTTCTTCTCAGAAACTCCTTGGGTGATGTCAAAGTTCCGTTTTAGCGCCCCACGTGGGCCACTCGTATAAAAATAGAATTGGGTCAAAAACGGTCCGGACCGTTTTCGGCACTTCTCGTTTGGACCCTCAAAAACGGTCCGGACCGTTTATGGCACTCAATGTGTTAAGCATAATTTACTGATACCGTCTCAGTGAAAAATAAAGGGATATAGAGGGACAACTAGACAGAAAAGATTGGGAGAAGTGAGAGAGACACAATGTAAGACACAACCTCTGACCCCTAAAGAGCCCATGGACACTGGATTTATCTGAGGACGTCCAGGATTTAAAAAAAGCACATTTACTCAAATACTGTACTTATGTAAAATGTTTAGGTACTTTTACTTTACTGGAGTATTTCCAAATGTCTATACTTTTACTTCTACTCCACTACATCTCAGAGGCAAATATTGTACTTTTACTCCACTACAATGATTTGAAAACTTTAGTTACTAGTTACTTTGCAGATATGAGTTATTATATCATAAAACATACATTAACCACTTTAGCCTTATTTTATACCTAGTCTATTTGAAAATAGCCGATGTACAAGCTCACAACGCGTCGCGAAGTGACACGTTGTGAGCAGTGCCACAGTACAAATTCTAGAGTCACAGTACAAATTAAATTGTGGCAGTGCCACAGTACAAATTATTTGTATATACAAGGCCGATCGATGCCCGCAGGGAATGATACCTGTTGGGAACATAATCCCCTCTAATAATGAAATATACCCTGTACCATTTTGAACCTGTTGTCAGAGAACTCTTCGTACCCATCCATCTGCCTTTCATGTCCATATATGGAGATAACCTCCTCTGTTTGTATAATTACATTACCTGATGACATCAATATGACGTCATAGTATCAGACATCAGACGGACGGTTCATACAGAGATAATGTGCATTCTTCAGGGATGTCCATACGTGGAGTTCTATTGTCGCACAGTGGTTCTGGACAACCGATAGGTCACACAAAAAACACAACCAGATTCTGCACATTTCGTCAACAACATTTTCCCACACACTCCATCACGACTCCACCTCCAAGATGTCCAACCTCCAAGTATACAATGACAAATTCACTAATTGCAATGATGCCTGCGCAAATCAGCAGTTTGGAATGCTCTGCAACAGTTTGTGTTGTGTGTGTCATCAGACCAGAAATCTGCTAAACGTGTATATAAGAACAGTACATCAAAGAGAAAGTGTTACTTCAAACATAATCCGTTGAGGTTGTCTGAGTGAAAACCTGCCCCATAAAAGCCAAAGGACTTCAAATGTGTCTGTGTCCAAGATACATAATGTAGTCAAGAATAATATACTGAGACTGCCAGAGTAAAAATACAGATATATAGAGGGGAGACAGACAAGTGAGCCAAGAGAAGATGAGGACAAATCTCCAAGCCAAAAGAGAACAAAGAATTCCATCCACATCACAGTCCAAGGATTGCAGCATCTTTGATGAAGAACCAGCGGACGTTCAAATTGCCGGCTCTATAACCAGCCAGAGAAAAGGAGGTGAAACTGATGAATCAAGATCTTACCAAGACTTTAACTCAGCCAGGAGAAGTAAAGATAGATCTGATGACTTACACAAGAAAGAAAACCACATATGTCAACAGTGTGGTAAGAGTTTCAGTCGGTCAGGTAACCTGAAGACGCACCAACGTGTCCACACTGGAGAAAAACCTTTCCTCTGCAAACAGTGTGACAAGAGGTTCAATCAGTTAGGTAGCCTGATGAAGCACCAACGTGTCCATACTGGAGAGAAACCTTTCTGCTGTAAACAGTGTGACAAGAGTTTCAGTCTGTTAGATGAACTGAAGAAGCACCATCGTGTCCATACTGGAGAAAAACCTTTCCTTTGTAAACAGTGTGACAGGAGTTTCAGTCAGTTAGGTGGCCTGAAGACACACCAGCGTATCCACACAGGAGAACAACCTTTCCACTGTAAAATGTGTGACAAGAGTTTCAGTCAGTCAGGTTCTTTGACAGGACACCAGCGTATCCACACTGGAGAAAAGCCTTTCCACTGTACAATGTGCGACAAGAGTTTCAGTGAGTTAGGTTATTTGACAATACACCAGCGTATACACACGGGAGAAAAACCCTTCCTGTGTAAACAGTGTGGTAAGAGTTTCAGTAGGTCAGGTACTTTGAAGACACACCTGCATGTCCACACTGGAGACAAGCCTTTCCACTGTAAACAGTGTGATAAGAGTTTCAGTCAGTTAGGTGTCCTGAAGAGACACCAGCATGTCCACACCGGAGAAAAGCCTTTCCACTGTAAGCAGTGTGATGCGAGTTTCAGTCGGTTGGATAAACTGAAGAGACACCAGCGTATCCACACTGGAGAAAAACCTTTCCTCTGTAAGCAGTGTGATGCGAGTTTCAGTCGGTTGGATAAACTGAAGACACACCAGCGTATCCACACTGGAGAAACATCCTTCCACTGAACAATTTGGGAAACGTTTCAGTGAGTTATAAGAACTTTGAAGACACACCATCGTATCCAAACTGGAGAAAAACATTTCCACTGTAAAAAGTCTGACAAGAGTTTCAGTGAGCTAGGTTATATGAGGACACCAGCGTATCCACACATTAATAAAACCTTTCCCCTGAAAACATTGTTACGAGAGTTAAAGCCTTTTTAATTGCAGGGTGCAGGAAAATAAAGTAACAACATTTTGATGTCAATACATCTTTAAAAGGTGAATATGTATTGACATTGAAACGTTTTCACGTTATTTGCCTGCACCCTTCAATTAACAAGACATGACACGCAGTCATGTATACCAGCTTGCTTCATTTTGTCTGCGTGTGTGTGTGTGTGTGTGTGTGTGTGTGTGTGTGTGTGTGTGTGTGTGTGTGTTCTGCCATGTATATGCGGCTTGTTTTAATAGACCTGGTTCATGATTTGTCTCGCAGAATCTGGCAACACTGCTAGTGGCTCCCCATTGAATAGACCTGGTTGCTTATTTCTCTCGCAGAATGTGGCAACACTGCTATCTGTTTTGGCCAGTTATATCCCCCTGAACAGCCAATCCGTCCACTTTGGAGAAATATTCATCCACTAGTGTAATAGGAAATCAAAATTGTTGGAGATTCTGAAGACACAAACTTGTCAACAATGGAGGAAAAAAAACACGTTCTGGTCTGAAGAAACAGCAGCGTCTCCACACTACACAATGTTGGGCACCAGATGAAAACAACAAAACATGTATGGTCTGAAACACACTACCTACTGGACAGAAAGACCATGAGCACAGACACACTCATGGGTCTGTGGCTTAATGCCTATCAAACAGGGGTTCTTGAAATGGAAAAGGTTGCAAATCACTGAGCTAGACTCTTTCAGAGTAAGCCTGGCATTAGTAAGAGTAAGTGAATAGCGATCATTGAAACCTTGCCCAAATATGTAGTCATACATAATTATGTTATAGATGCAGGGTTTTCAACTGGTGGTCCATTGGTGGTCCGTGAATGCTTGGTCCCTGACCAAGCATTCAGTAAAATAGGAGAGTGAAGTTTTTTTGTTTTTTTTGGGTTTTGTTATGCTCAATGTTAAACGGACCAACAACCTTGGATACATACTGTAGGCCTTTGTTTATTCTGTGAAGGAAATCCTGTCACTAGTATTAAGAAACGTGTCTCTGGGGTCTCTGGGACTTTTTTGGCCGGACCTTTTAGACAAAAGCATTATAAATGTAACTGTGTTGTTTTACATTCTTTTGCCTAATAAAAATTTCAATCAATCAATCAATAAAGTGTATTCAGGGGGAGTGGCAGCCCGATGAGAAGGATCTGGGGTTAAGGGTGGTTCGGGTTGATGGAATTGATGGGAGGTCGAGTATGACCGCCACTGGTAGAAAGGGAGTCTATAGGCTACAGGGCTTAAAGGGGTTCAACCAGGGCGATAACCCAGAAGAACTACACTGGAGAAAATACTTTCCACTGTAAAATGTGTGACAAGAGTTTCAGTGAGTTAGGTAACCTGAGGAAGCACCATCTTATCCACAGTTAAATACAGGGTGCAGGAAAATAACGTGAAAACGTTTCGATTTTCTAAGGTGAAGTGATACCTGATGATGTATTAACATTGAAATGTACCTTCACGGACGGCCATGTTCTCCCTGACCAAGCATTCAGTAAAATTGGAGACTGAAGTTTTTTTTTCCCTTTTTTTTCTTCCCATTATTATTCTTTTTTTATGCTCAATGTTAAGCACGCCGACAACCTTGGATACATAGGCCTTTATTTATTCCGTGAGGGAAATCCCGTCACTATAGCGTCAAGAAACGTGTCTCTGGGGTCTAAAGTGTATTCAGGGGGAGTGGCAGCCCGATGGCACAGCACTTGGGAAAGGGGGGTTCGGGTTGGTCAAATTGATGAGAGGTGGAGCATAACCGCCGCTGGTAGAAAGGGAGTCTACAGGGCTTAAAGGGGTTCAACCAGGACGATTACCGAGAAGAAACACTTGACCAACCAACGTCGCTCAAGATTGGTCCAGCAGTGGGCAAGATTAGCAGTACACACACACGGACGGACGGACGGACGGACGGACGGACGGACGGACGGGACGGGACGGGACACACTGTCAGTGGCAAGAACATAATGATTCCACTGCCAGTGATTCCCAACCTAGCTCCTTTTTAGTGTGCGAACATTCAAGTAAGAGAAAGGCTGTTTATTTGTTTCTACTAGCTTGGAATCCCCATCGATAATGTCATTGGTAGGCAGGTTTCTGAACTGTCTATAGTAGTGGGGTGCCAGGACACTCAGTCATTTCAAATGATTTACGGAATTTGTAGATAATGGTCTATAGAACATTTTGGCTAGAGGATAAATAAACCAGATTAAAAAGAAATATACATTTTTGGTCCATTTCCAAAATCTTTTTTTTTTTAGATAAATGTCTTAATTTTCCCACAATAGCTGTGTAATATATTCTTTTATTGCTATATCAAGTCAATACTGTGTGAGGAATCAACTGGAGTTCAAATGTGGATGTTTTGAATATTCTGGTATGGAAAATTAAGATGGTTGCTAATTAACATCGAATTACTTCAAATTACACCTAACTTCTATTAGGCCTGGACAGTCAGTCATTTCAAGTTGTCACTTCTAATTTGAAGATATGGGTCTATAGAACAATAATTGGAGTGTCAAGAAACCAGATTGAAATGGGGGGTTTTTTACCCATTTTCCAAAATGGCAACAATCGAATAGGGGGTCTGGTTGATAAGTTTAGTGAGCCTAGGATGCCCCTCAGGTGGGTAAAGAGGAGTATGGGGGTCACTGGATAGATCCCTGGGCACTTGGAGCATGGAAGATCAAAGTTATGGGGACCAAGACATCACTGCATCGGCTGATTCCCTTTCCCATCTCATAACAGCTGCCAAAGAAATAATGCTTTAGAGTGGGGCACTTGTGAGCCCAGGAGGAGTGCTCATAGCCGGTTAGAGAGAGTGTTGATATGTGAGTCGGTTTCTGTTGATGGTGGTTTTAAGAACTCCATGTGGTGCATGGCTATGCGTAAAGTCGACAGGGGTGTCCCTATGTCGGCCTGGATCACTGGATACGCTCATCTCTAGTGGATGTTTTTTGGCACGGTGATCCATCTGTCCCTTCCTTCTCAGAGTCACCGTGGGTGATTCCAGAGCTGCACTAGCCCCCACCCTTGTGGGAAAAAAAAAGACTGATAACACGTTATTTTACCGCACCTATGTTCGGCACCTATGCGCTACTATCTGAAAACACGTTTTTTTTTTTTACCGTGTTTGGCACCCGATGTGTTAAACAACTCCAGAACAAAAACACAGTGTCTGAGCACAGGTGAATACAGAAAGCAATGCTGGAGGTTGGTTACACTGGTCATAGGGAGGAGAATGGAGCACAGGACATCATGGACTGTTCACCTTTCCCCTCTAGCTGTTTAAAAGCTCCAGATAAAAAGCAACAAGTAAAGGTAAACCCTATCCCTGCTACACTCCGCCTCTACCCATGCCTAGACACCCAGTAGACACTGTATGTTCTGACAGTTCTGCACTGATCTCCACACCCTCTCCAGGCCCATGAGGGGCCATACCTCTTCACTGTATCCCCACTGATGAGCCCATCTAACCTATACCCTTAATGGCCCTGCTCAGCCCTCCAATCTGGAGCTTATCAAAACTGTACAGGGGAGAAGGGGGACAACCCAGGACTCCCTGGACTTCCAGCTGTCACAGGTTCCCTTAGGCCCCTAGAGGCCATTTTCTTTATCTGAGTGCTTGACATTCGAACCAGAAATGTTCTATAGACCCTTACCTTCAATTTAGTAGTGAAAACAAAACTTTCAAATCAATTAAAACAACAAATTACCCATACTCGGTCCCCTACTATATCTATTTTCGTCGATATGTGTCAATACTGGAAAATGAAATTGATTCTATCGGTAATATTCTTGAAGTACCAAATGCTACTCCTGATCCTGAATCCATTATCTCATATTTTCAGATCAAAAGTTACAACAGTAAACATATTTTTCTAGGACTGGTGGGGGATTGGCAAATGCTGACGCCCCCTAGAGGCATGTTTTTCTTATCTGGGTGCTTTATCCTTGACCAAAATTGTTCTGTAGACCTTCAAATTAGTAGTAAAAACGCAACTTTCACAAGAATCGTAAATGAAAGCCAGAAATTACATTGACACAGAACACCACTATAGCTCACCAATGTGAGACAGTGAGTAGACAGAAATGGTGCGATCTTAAAATGAGCATTAGTGAGTGCCAAATATACAAATAGGTTCATTTAACAATGGCTCTTGGCCAATACTTAGAATAAGCCACTCCGACCTACTCTCAATAGACAGCATAACATGTTCAATTTCAGAGAGAAATTTGTGTCTATAAGAATGTCCAACCTCCAAGCATACAATGACTAATTAATTAATATCAATGACGCCTGCACAATGACAAATCAGTGGTTTGGAATGCTTGGCAACAGTTTGTGTTGTGTGTGACATCAGACCAGCAATCCTGTCAATATTCTATATAGGAACAGTACATCCAAGAGACAATGTGACTTCAAGCACAATCTATTGAGGCGGTTTGAGCAGAAAAAGATCGGATAAAAGGGATGGACAACTAAGTTAAAGACTGAGGAGATTGAGAGAGACTGTAAGAGGGTATATCTTCCTGCTCCATAAAAGCCAATAGAATTCAAATTTGTCTGAATCCAAGACAAAAAGGGTCACCAGGAACAATATACTGAGACAGCCCGAGTAAGAGAGACAGGTATATCGAGGAGAGAGAGAGAGAGAGAGAGAGAGAGAGACAAGTGAGCGAAGAGAAGATGAGGACAAATCTCCAAGCCAAAAGAGAGTCCAAGGATACCAGCTTTGATGAAGAACCAGCTAACGTTCAAATGGCCAGCTCTATAACCAGCCAGAGAAAAGGAGATGGAACTGATGAATCAAGATCTTACCAAGACTTTGACTCAGCTAGGAGAAGCAAAGATAGATCTGATGACTCATACAGGAAAGCAAACCACATATGTAATCAGTGTGGTAAGAGTTTCAGTGAGTTAGGCCGTATGAAAAGTCACCAGAGTATCCACACTGGAGAAAAGCCTTTCCACTGTAAACACTGTAACAAGAGTTTCAGTCAGTTATGTCACCTGAAGACACACCTTCGTGTCCATACTGGAGAGAAACCTTTCTCCTGTAAACAGTGTGACAAGAGTTTCAGTCAGTTAGGTGACCTGAAGACACACCATCGTGTCCATACTGGAGAGAAACCTTTCCTTTGTAAACAGTGTGACAGGAGTTTCAGTGTGTTAGCTAACCTGAAGACACACCATCGTATCCACACAGGAGAACAACCTTTCCACTGTAAACAGTGTGACAAGAGTTTCGGTCATTCAGGTAACCTGAAGACACACCAGCTTATCCACACTGGAGAGAAACCTTTCTGCTGTAAACAGTGTGATAAGAGTTTCAGTCATTCAGGTACCCTGAAGAAGCACCAGCGTGTCCATACTGGAGAGAAACCTTTCTGCTGTAAACAGTGTGATAAGAGTTTCAATCAGTTAGGTGGCCTGAAGACACACCAGCTTATCCACACTGGAGAGAATCCTTTCTGCTGTAAACAGTGTGATAAGAGTTTCAGTCATTCAGGTACCCTGAAGAAGCACCAGCTTATCCACACTGGAGAGAAACCTTTCCACTGTAAACAGTGTGACAAGAGTTTCGGTCATTCAGGTACCCTGAAGAAGCACCAGCGTGTCCATACTGGAGAGAAACCTTTCTGCTGTAAACAGTGTGATAAGAGTTTCAGTCATTCAGGTACCCTGAAGAAGCACCAGCTTATCCACACTGGAGAGAAACCTTTCCACTGTAAACAGTGTGACAAGAGTTTCGGTCATTCAGGTACCCTGAAGAAGCACCAGCGTGTCCATACTGGAGAGAAACCTTTCTGCTGTAAACAGTGTGATAAGAGTTTCAGTCATTCAGGTACCCTGAAGAAGCACCAGCTTATCCACACTGGAGAGAAACCTTTCCACTGTAAACAGTGTGACAAGAGTTTCGGTCATTCAGGTACCCTGAAGAAGCACCAGCGTGTCCATACTGGAGAGAAACCTTTCTGCTGTAAACAGTGTGACAAGAGTTTCAGTCAGTTAGGTGACCTGAAGAATCACCATCGTGTCCATACTGGAGAAAAACCTTTCCACTGTAAACAGTGTGACAGGAGTTTCAGTGTGTTAGGTAACCTGAAGAGACACCATCGTATCCACACAGGAGAACAACCTTTCCACTGTAAACAGTGTGGCAAGAGTTTCAATGAGTTAGGTGACCTGAAGAAGCACCAGCGTGTCCATACTGGAGAGAAACCTTTCTGCTGTAAACAGTGTGACAAGAGTTTCTGTCAGTTCGGTGACCTGAAGAAGCACCATCGTGTCCATACTGGAGAAAAACCTTTCCTTTGTAAACAGTGTGACAGGAGTTTCAGTGTGTTAGTTAACCTGAAGACACACCAACGTATCCACACAGGAGAAAAGCCTTTCCACTGTAAACAGTGTGACAAGAGTTTCAGTCAGTTGAAATACCTGAAGAAGCACCAGCTTGTCCACACTGGAGAAAAAACTTTCCTCTGTAAACAGTGTAACAAGAGTTTCAGTCAGTTAGATAACCTGAAGACGCACCAGCTTGTCCACACTGGAGAAAAGCCTTTCCACTGTAAACAGTGTGATAAGAGTTTCAGTCAGTTAGGTGACCTGAAGAGACACCAGCATGTCCACACTGGAGAAAAGCCTTTCCACTGTAAGCAGTGTGACAAGAGTTTCAGTCGGTTAGATAATCTGAAGCAACACCGGTGTATACAAACCGGGGAAAACCCCTTCCTGTGTAAACAGTGTGATGCGAGTTTCAGTGAATTAGGTCACCTGAAGAGACACCAGCGTATCCACACTGGAGAAAAGTGACCAGAGTTAAAGCCTTTTTAATTGCAGGGTGCAGGAAAATAACGTAACAACTTTTTGATGTCAATACATATTCAAAAGGTGAAGATGTATTGACATTCAAACGTTTTCAAGTTATTTGCCTGCACCTTTCAATTAACAAGACATGACACACAGGCATGTATACCAGCTTGCTTCCTTTTTTTCTGTGTGTGTGTGTGTGTGTGTGTGTGTGTGTGTGTGTGTGTTTTTTTTGTCTGTGTGTGTGTTCTGCCGTGTATATGCGGCTTCTTTTCATAGACCTGGTTCCTGATTTGTCTCTCAGAATCTGGCAACATGCTAGTGGCTCCCCATTGAATAAACCTGGTTGCTTATTTCTCTCGCAGAATGTGGCAACACTGCTATCTGTTTTGGCCAGTTATATCCCCCTGAACAGCCAATCCGTCCACTTTGGAGAAAGATTCATCCACTGTAGTGTAATAGGAAATCTAAATTGTTGGAGTTTCTGAAGACACACACTTGGCAACAATGGAAAAAAAAAAACCACGTCCTGGTCTGAAGAAACAGCAGCGTCTCCACACTACACAATGTTGGGCACCAGATGAAAACAACAAAACATGTATTGTCTGAAACACATTACCTACTGGACAGAAAGACCATGAGCACAGACACACTCGTGGGTCTGTGGCTTAATGCCTATCAAACAGGGGTTATTGAAATGGAAAAGGTTGCAAATCACTGAGCTAGACTCTTTCAGAGTCATCATGGCATTAGTAAGAGTAAGTGGATAGCGATCATTGAAACCTTGCTCAAATATGTAGTCATACATAATTATGTTATAGATGCAGGGTTTTCAACTGGTGGTCCATGGGCCATTGGTGGTCCGTGAATGCTTGGTCCCTGACCAAGCCTTCAGTAAAATAGGAGAGAGAAATAGGAGTGAGAAGAAACACTTGACCAAGCAAGGTCGCTCAAGATTGGTCCAGCAGTGGGCAAGATTAGCAGTACACACACACGGACGGACGGACGGACGGGACAGGCGGGACGGGACGGGATAGGACGGGACGGGACAGGACACACTGTCAGTGGCAAGAACATAATGATTCCACTGCCAGTGATTCTCAACCTAGAGAATGGTCTATAGAACATTTTGGCTCGAGGATAAATAAACCAGATTGAAAAGAAATATATTTTTTTGGTCCATTTCCAAAATCGGAATTATGTTTTTTAGAAAAATGTCTTAATTTTCCCACAATAGCTGTGTAATATATTATTTTATTGCTATATCAAGTCAATACTGTGTGAGGAATCAACTGGAGTTCAAATGTGGATGTTTTGAATATACTGGTATGGAAAATTAAGATGGCTGCTAATTAACATCGAATTACTTCAAATTACACCTAACTTCTATTAGGCCTGGACAGTGAGTCATTTCAAGTTGTCACTTCTAATTTGAAGATATGGGTCTATAGAACAATAATTGGAGTGTCAAGAAACCAGATTGAAATGCTTTTTTTTTTTACCCATTTTCCAAAATGGCAACAATCGAATTTAGTCTACATAGGTAATAGGGGGTCTGGTTGATAAGTTTAGTGAGCCTAGGATACCCCTCAGGTGGGTAAAGAGGAGTATGGGGGTCACTGGATAGATCCCTGGGCACTTGGAGCATGGAAGATCAAAGTTATGGGGACCAAGACAGCACTGCATCGGCTGATTCCCTTTCCCATCTCATAACAGCTGCCAAATAAATAATGCTGTAGAGTGGGGCACTTGTGAGCCCAGGAGGAGTGCTCATAGCCGGTTAGAGAGAGTGTTGATATGTGAGTCGGTTTCTGTTGATGGTGGTTTTAAGAACTCCATGTGGTGCATGGCTATGCTTAAAGTTGACAGGGGTGTCCCTATGTCGGCCTGGATCACTGGATATGCTCATCTCAAGTGGATGTTTTTTGGCACGGTGATCCATCTGTCCCTTCCTTCTCAGAGTCACCGTGGGTGATTCCAGAGCTGCACTAGCCCCCACCCTTGTGGAAAAAAACAACAACTGAAAACACGTTTTTTTACCGTGTTTGGCACCCGATGTGTTAAACATTTCCAGAAAAGAAACACAGTGTCTGAGCACAGGTGAATACAGAAAGTCTGTCCGATGGCAGCAGGGACATTGGAGGTTGGTTACACTGGTCATAGGGAGGAGAATGGAGCACAGGACATCATGGACTGTTCACCTTTCCCCTCTAGCTGTTTAAAAGCTCCAGATAAAAAGCAAAAAGTAAAGGTAAACCTTATCCCTGCTACACTCCGCCTCTACCCATGCCTAGACACCCAGTAGACACTGTATGTTCTGACAGTTCTGCACTGATCTCCACACCCTCTCCAGGCCCATGAGGGGCCATACCTCTTCACTGTATCCCCACTGATGAGCCCATCTAACCTATACCCTTAATGGCCCTGCTCAGCCCTCCAATATGGAGCTTATCTAAACTGCACAGGGGAGAAGGGGGACAACCCAGGACTCCCAGGACTCCCAGCTGTCACAGGTTCCCTTAGGCCTAATTTGTTCCAAATTGTTTTGTAATATCCCCTATAAATGACAATTTTCCCAATATACGTTTTAAAAACTTTCCTCACATTTGATCCCATATATGAAAACCTAAAAAGCTAAATTCAAGTTTCTGCCTTGTTTAGTCAAAAATATGTTTTAATATATTTCAGCATAGTGGTGGCCGCCATCTTTAAATGGTCGATTTTGAGCTGGGCATAGAGCAGATTTGGATTCAGCACCACTTAATACCCAAAAAACATAAATAAATAATAATAAATAAAAACTGCCATAAATTAATAGAAATCCTGACTATATTGAAAGACATTTAACATGCTGTTCTGGAATGATTCATCTTAACATGGAATGTAATACTACTACTACTAATAATAATAATAATTTACATAGCAAGACACTGTAATGTTAATTATTCAAGTAGATATATGGGTAGTGGAGACAAAAATGGAAATGTGCAGATAGCAGAAGAAATATTGCTTCTTTGGGCAATATGTGTGAAGTACCAGTTGCTACTCCTGATCCTGAATCCATAGATACCTCATTATGTTCATATTGGATAATCCGATCAAAAGTTATAACAGTTCCTATATTTTCCTATGGCTGGTGTGGGGTTGGGAACCGCTGACACCCCCTAGAGGCCATTTTCTTTATCTGAGTGCTTGACATTCAAACCAGAAATGTTCTATAGACCCTTACCTTCAATTTAGTAGTGAAAACAAAACTTTCAAATCAATTTGAAATTAAAACAACAAATTACCCATACTCGGTCCCCTACTATATCTATTTTTGTCGATATGCGTCAATACTGGAAAATGAAATTGATTCTATGGGTAATATTCTTGAAGTACCAAATGCTACTCCTGATCCTGAATCCATATCATATGTTCAGATCAAGAGTTACAACAGTAAAAATATTTTTCTAGGGCTGGTAGGGGATTGGCCCCTAGAGGCATTTTTTTTAATCTGGGTGCTTTATCCTTGACCAAAATTGTTCTTTAGACCCTTACCTTCAAATCAGTAGTGAAAACGAAACTTTCACATGAATCGTAAATGAAAACCAGAAATTACATTGACACAGAACACCACTATAGCTCACCAATGTGAGACAGTGAGTAGACAGAAATGGTGCATTCTTATAATGAGCATTAGTGAGTGCCAAATATACAAATAGGTTCATTTAACAATGGCTCTTGGCCGATACTTAGAATAAGCCACTCCGACCTACTCTCAAAAGACAGCATAACATGTTCAATTTCAGAGAGAAATGTGTGTCTATAAGAATGTCCAACCTCCAAGCATACAATGACTAATTAATTCATATCAATGACGCCTGTACAAATCAGTGGTTTGGAATGCTTGGCAACAGTTTGTGTTGTGTGTGACATCAGACCAGCAATCCTGTCAATATTCTATATAAGAACAGTACATCCAAGAGACAATGTGACTTCAAGCAAAATCTATTGAGCCGGTTTGAGTAGAAGAAGATCGGATAAAAGGGATGGACAACTAAGTTAAAGACTGAGGAGATTGAGAGAGACTGTATGAGGGTATATCTTCCTGCTCCATAAAAGCCAATAGACTTCAAATTTGTCTGAATCCAAGACAAAAAGTGTCATCAGGAACAATATACTGAGACAGCCCGAGTAAGAGAGACAGGTATATCGAGGAAAGAGAGAGAGAGAGAGAGACAAGTGAGCGAAGAGAAGATGAGGACAAATATCCAAGCCGAAAGAGAGTCCAAGGATACCAGCTTTGATGAAGAACCAGCTAACGTTCAAATGGCCAGCTCTATAACCAGCCAGAGAAAAGGAGATGGAACTGATGAATCAAGATCTTACCAAGACTTTGACTCAGCTAGGAGAAGCAAAGATAGATCTGATGACTCATACAGGAAAGCAAACCACATATGTAATCAGTGTGGTAAGAGTTTCAGTGAGTTAGGCCGTATGAAAAGTCACCAGAGTATCCACACTGGAGAAAAGCCTTTCCACTGTAAACACTGTAACAAGAGTTTCAGTCAGTTATGTCACCTGAAGACACACCTTCGTGTCCATACTGGAGAGAAACCTTTCTGCTGTAAACAGTGTGACAAGAGTTTCAGTGAGTTAGGTAACCTGAAGACACACCAGCGTGTACATACTGGAGAAAAACCTTTCCTTTGTAAACAGTGTGACAGGAGTTTCAGTGTGTTAGGTAGCTTGAAGACACACCAGTGTATCCACACAGGAGAAAAGCCTTTCCACTGTAAACAGTGTGACAAGAGTTTCAGTCAGTTAGGTGACCTGAAGAAGCACCATCGTGTCCATACTGGAGAAAAACCTTTCCTTTGTAAACAGTGTGACAGGAGTTTCAATCAGTTAGGTGACCTTAAGACACACCAACGTATCCACACAGGAGAAAAGCCTTTCCACTGTAAACAGTGCGACAAGAGTTGGAGTCAGTTAAAATACCTGAAGAAGCACCAGCGTGTCCACACTGGAGAAAAACCTTTCCTCTGTAAGCAGTGTAACAAGAGTTTCAGTCAGTTAGATAACCTGAAGACGCACCAGCGTGTCCACACTGGAGAAAAGCCTTTCCACTGCAAACAGTGTGATAAGAGTTTCAGTCAGTTAGGTGAACTGAAGAGACACCAGCATGTCCACACCGGAGAAAAGCCTTTCCACTGTAAGCAGTGTGACAAGAGTTTCAGTCGGTTGGATAATCTGAAGAAACACCAGCGTATACACACCGGGGAAAAACCCTTCCTTTGTAAACAGTGTGATGCGAGTTTCAGTGAATTAGGTCACCTGAAGAGACACCAGCGTATCCACACTGGAGAAAAACCTTTCCTCTGTAAACAGTGTGACAAGAGTTTCAATCAGTTATATGGCCTGAAGAGACACCAGTCTATCCACACGTGAGAAAAACCCTTCCTCTGTAAACAATGTGACAAAAGTTTCAATCAGTTTTGTTCCCTGAAGACACACCATCGTCTCCACACTGGAGAAACACCTTTCCTGTAAAGTGTGCGAAAAGAGTTTCAATGTGTTAGGTAACCTAAAGACACACCAGCGTATCCACACTGGAGAAACATCCTTCCACTGAACAATATGGGAAACGTTTCAGTGAGTTAAGAACTTTGAAGACACACCATCGTATCCAAACTGGAGAAAAACCTTTCCACTGTAAAAAGTCTGACAAGAGTTTCAGTGAGTTAGGTAATATGAAGACACCAGCGTATCCACACATTAATAAAACCTTTCCCCTGAAAACATTGTGACGAGAGTTAAAGCCTTTTTAATTGCAGGGTGCAGGAAAATAACGTAACAACTTTTTGATGTCAATACATCTTCAAAAGGTGAATATGTATTGACATTGAAACGTTTTCACGTTATTTGCCTGCACCCTTCAATTAACAAGACATGACACGCAGTCATGTATACCAGCTTGCTTCCTTTTGTCTGCGTGTGTGTGTGTGTGTGTGTGTGTGTGTGTGTGTGTGTGTTCTGCCATGTATATGCGGCTTGTTTTCATAGATCTGGTTCCTGATTTGTCAAGCAGAATCTGGCAACACTGCTAGTGGCTCCCCATTGAATAAACCTGGTTGCTTATTTCTCTCCCAGAATGTGGCAACACTGCTATCTGTTTTGGCCAGTTATATCCCCCTGAACAGCCAATCCGTCCACTTTGGAGAAATATTCATCCACTGTAGTGTAATAGGAAATCAAAATTGTTGGAGATTCTGAAGACACAAACTTGTCAACAATGGAGAAAAAAGACACGTTCTGGTCTGAAGAAACAGCAGCGTCTCCAGACTACACAATGTTGGGCACCAGATGAAAACAACAAAACATGTATGGTCTGAAACACATTACCTACTGGACAGAAAGACCATGAGCAATGCCTATCAACCAGGGGTTCTTGAAATGGAAAAGGTTGCAAATCACTGAGCTAGACTCTTTCAGAGTCAGGCTGGCATTAGTATAAGAGTAAGTGAATAGCGATCATTGAAACCTTGCCCAAATATGTAGTCATACATAATTATGTTATAGATGCAGGGTTTTCAACTGGTGGTCCATGGAACATTGGTGGTCCGTGAATGCTTGGTCCCTGACCAAGCATTCAGTAAAATAGGAGACTCTTGTTTTTATTTTTTGGGTTTTGTTATGCTCAATGTTAAACGGACCAACTACCTTGGATAGGCCTACATACTGTAGGCCTTTGTTTATTCTGTGAAGGAAATCCTGTCACTAGTATCAAGAAACGTGTCTCTGGGGTCTAAAGTGTATTCAGGGGGAGTGGCAGCCCGATGAGAAGGAACTGGGGTTAAGGGGGGTTCGGATTGATCGAATTGATGAGAGGTTGAGTATGACCGCCACTGGTAAAAAGGGAGTCTATAGGCTACAGGGCTTAAAGGGGTTCAACCAGGGCGATAACCCAGAAGAACTACACTGGAGAAAATACTTTCCACTGTAAAATGTGTGACAAGAGTTTCAGTGAGTTAGGTAACCTGAGGAAGCACCATCTTATCCACAGTTAAATACAGGGTGCAGGCAAATAACGTGAAAACGTTTCGATTTTCTGAGGTGAATTTATACCTGATGATGATGTATTGACATTGAAACGTACCTTCACGGACGACCATGTTCTCCCTGACCAAGCATTCAGTAAAATAGGAGACTGAAGTTTTTTTTTTTCTTATTTTGTCTTCCTATTATTATTATTTTTTTATGCTCAATGTTAAGCACGCCGACAACCTTGGATACATAGGCCTTTATTTATACCGTGAGGGAAATCCCGTCACTATAGCGTCAAGAAACGTGTCTCTGGGGTCTAAAGTGTATTCAGGGGGAGTGGCAGCCCGATGGCACAGCACTTGGGAAAGGGGGGTTCGGGTTGGTCAAATTGATGAGAGGTGGAGCATAACCGCCGCTGGTAGAAAGGGAGTCTACAGGGCTTAAAGGGGTTCAACCAGGACGATTACCGAGAAGAAACACTTGACCAAGCAAGGTCGCTCAAGATTGGTCCAGCAGTGGGCAAGATTAGCAGTACACACGGACGGACGGACGGACGGACGGACGGACGGACGGACGGACGGACGGACGGGACGGGACGGGACACACTGTCAGTGGCAAGAACATAATGATTCCACTGCCAGTGATTCTCAACCTAGCTCCTATTTAGTGCGCTAACATTCAAGTAAGAGAAAGGCTGTTTATTTGTTTCTACTAGCTTGGAATCCCCATCGATAATGTCATTGGTAGGCAGGTTTCTGAACTGTCTATAGTAGTGGGGTGCCAGGACACTCAGTTATTTCAAATGATTTGAAGGTTAATTTTTCACTTCTAATTTGTAGATACTATAGAACATTTTGGCTCGAGGATAAATAAACCAGATTGAAAATAAATATTTTGGTCCATTTCCAAAATCAGAGTGTTTTTCTTTAGAAAAATGTCTTAATTTTCCCACAATAGCTGTGTAATATATTATTTTATTGCTATATCAAGTCAATACTGTGTGAGGAATCAACTGGATTTCAAATGTGGATGTTTTGAATATTCTGGTATGGAAAATTAAGATGGCTGCTAATTAACATCGAATTACTTCAAATTACACCTAACTTCTATTAGGCCTGGACAGTCAGTCATTTCAAGTTGTCACTTCTAATTTGAAGATATGGGTCTATAGAACAATAATTGGAGTGTCAAGAAACCAGATTGAATTTTTTTTTTTTACCCATTTTCCAAAATGGCAACAATCGAATTTAGTCTACATAGGTAATAGGGGGTCTGGTTGATAAGTTTAGTGAGCCTAGGATGCCCCTCAGGTGGGTAAAGAGGAGTATGGGGGTCACTGGATAGATCCCTGGGCACTTGGAGCATAGAAGATCAAAGGTATGGGGACCAAGACAGCACTGCAGCACTGATTCCCTTTCCCATCTCATAACAGCTGCCAAATAAATAATGCTGTAGAGTGGGACACTTGTGAGCCCAGGAGGAGTGCTCATAGCCGGTTAGAGAGAGTGTTGATAGGTGAGTCGGTTGCTGTTGATGGTGGTTTTAAGAACTCCATGTGGTGCATGGCTATGCGTAAGGTCGACAGGGGTGTCCCTATGTCGGCCTGGATCACTGGATATGCTCATCTCAAGTGGATGTTTTTTGGCACGGTGATCCATCTGTCTCTTCCTTCTCAGAGTCACCGTGGCTGATTCCAGAGCTGCACTAGCCCCAACCCTTGTGTAAAAAACAAAAAAAACAAAAAGACTGATAACACTTTTTTTAACCGTGTTCGGCACCTATGCGCTACTATCTGAAAACACGTTTTTTTACCGTGTTTGGCACCCGATGTGTTAAACAACTCCAGAACAAAAACACAGTGTCTGAGCACAGGTGAATACAGAAAGCAATGCTTGTCTGTCCGATGGCAGCAGGGACATTGGAGGTTGGTTACACTGGTCATAGGGAGGAAAATGGAGCACAGGACATCATGGACTGTTCACCTTTCCCCTCTAGCTGTTTAAAAGCTCCAGATAAAAAGCAACAAGTAAAGGTAAACCCTATCCTTGCTACACTCCGCCTCTACCCATGCCTAGACACCCAGTAGACACTGTATGTTCGATCTCCACACCCTCTCCAGGCCCATAAGGGGCCATACCTCTTCACTGTATCCCCACTGATGAGCCCATCTAACCTATACCCTTAATGGCCCTGCTCAGCCCTCCAATCTAGAGCTTATCAAAACTGTACAGTAGAGAAGGGGGACAACCCAGGACTCCCTGGACTTCCAGCTGTCACAGGTTCCCTTAGGCCTAATTTGTTCCAAATTGTTTTGTAATATCCCCTATAAATTACAATTTTCCCAATATACGTTTTAAAAACTTTCCTCACATTTGATCTCATATCAGAATATGGGATTGGATTCCCCATATATGAAAACCTAAAAAGATAAATTCAATCAAGTTTCTACCTTGTTTAGTCAAAAATATGTTTTAATATATTTCAGCATAGTGGTGGCCGCCATCTTTAAATGGTCGATTTTGAGCTGGGCATACAGCAGATTTGGATTCAGCACCACTTAATACCCCAAAAAACATGTCTGCCATAAATTAATAGAAATCCTGACTATATTGAAAGACATTTAACATGCTGTTCTGGAATGATTCATCTTAACATGGAAAGTAATAATACTACTACTAATAATAATAATAATTTACATAGCAAGACACTGTAATGTTAGTTATTCAAGTAGATATATGGGTAGTGGAGACAAAAATGGAAATGAATGCTATTCCGACACATACGTTAGCGCATAGAAATATTGCTTCTTTGGGCAATATGTGTGAAGTACCAGTTGCTACTCCTGATCCTGAATCCATAGATACCTCATTATGTTCATATTGGATAATCCGATCAAAAGTTATAACAGTTCCCATATTTTCCTATGGCGGGTGTGGGGTTGGGAACCGCTGACACCCCCTAGAGGCCATTTTCTTTATCTGAGTGCTTGACATTCGAACCAGAAATGTTCTATAGACCCTTACCTTCAATTTAGTAGTGAAAACGAAACTTTCAAATCAATTTGAAATTAAAACAACAAATTAGTTTCAAATTACACTCAAATTACACTCGGTCCCCCTACTATATCTATTTTTGTCGATATGCGTCAATACTGGAAAATGAAATTGATTCTATGGGTAATATTCTTGAAGTACCAAATGCTACTCCTGATCCTGAATCCATTATCTCATATTTTCAGATCAAAAGTTACAACAGTAAACATATTTTTCTAGGGCTGGTGGGGGATTGGCAAATGCTGACACCCCCTAGAGGATTTTTTTTTTATCTGGGTGCTTTATCCTTGACCAAAAGTGTTCTGTAGACCCTTACCTTCAAATCAGTAGTGAAAACGAAAATTTCACATGAATCGTATATGAAAACCAGAAATTACATTGACACAGAACACCACTATAGCTCACCAATGTGAGACAGTGAGTAGACAGAAATGGTGCGATCTTATAATGAGCATTAGTGAGTGCCAAATATACAAATAGGTTCATTTAAAAATGGCTCTTGGCCGATACTTAGAATAAGCCACTCCGACCTACGCTCCAAAGACAGCATAACATGTTCAATTTCAGAGAGACATTTGAGTCTATAAGAATGTCCAACCTCCAAGCATACAATGACTGATTAATTCATATCAATGATGCCTGCACAAATCAGTGGTTTGGAATGCTTGGCAACAGTTTGTGTTGTGTGTGACATCAGACCAGCAATCCGGTCAATATTCTATATAAGAACAGTACATCCAAGAGACAATGTGACTTCAAGCAAAATCTATTGAGGCGGTTTGAGTAGAAAGAAGTCGGATAAAAGGGATGGACAACTAAGTTAAAGACTGAGGAGATTGAGAGAGACTGTATGAGGGTATATCTTCCTGCTCCATAAAAGCCAATAGACTTCAAATTTGTCTGAATCCAAGACAAAAAGTGTCATCAGGAACGATATACTGAGACAGCCCGAGTAAGAGAGAAAGGTATATCGAGGAGAGAGAGAGAGAGAGAGAGAGAGAGAGAGAGAGAAGTGAGCGAAGAGAAGATGAGGACAAATCTCCAAGCCGAAAGAGAGTCCAAGGATACCAGCTTTGATGAAGAACCAGCTAACGTTCAAATTGCCAGCTCTATAACCAGCCAGAGAAAAGGAGATGGAACTGATGAATCAAGATCTTACCAAGACTTTGACTCAGCTAGGAGAAGCAAAGATAGATCTGATGACTCATACAGGAAAGCAAACCACATATGTAAACAGTGTGGTAAGAGTTTCAGTGAGTTAGGCCATATGAAAAGTCACCAGAGTATCCACACTGGAGAAAAGCCTTTCCACTGTAAACACTGTAACAAGAGTTTCAGTCAGTTATGTAACCTGAAGACACACCAGCGTGTCCATACTGGAGAGAAACCTTTCTGCTGTAAACAGTGTGACAAGAGTTTCAGTCTGTTAGGTAACCTGAAGACACACCATCGTGTCCATACTGGAGAAAAACCTTTCCTTTGTAAACAGTGTGACATGAGTTTCAGTGTGTTAGGTAGCCTGAAGAAACACCATCGTATCCACACAGGAGAACAACCTTTCCACTGTAAAATGTGTGACAAGAGTTTCAGTGTGTTAAGTTCTTTGACAGGACACCAGCGTGTCCACACCGGAGAAAAGCCTTTCCATTGTAAGCAGTGTGACAAAAGTTTCAATCAGTTAGGTGACCTGAAGAAGCACCAGCGTGTCCATACTGGAGAGAAACCTTTCTGAAGAAGCACCATCGTGTCCATACTGGAGAAAAACCTTTCCTTTGTAAACAGTGTGACAGGAGTTATAGTGTGTTAGTTAACCTGAAGACACACCAACGTGTCCACACAGGAGAAAAGTCTTTCCCACTGTAAACAGTGTGACAAGAGTTGCAGTCAGTTCCTCTGTAAACAGTGTGACAAGAGTTTCAGAGAGTTAGGTCATCTGAGGAATCACTATCGTATCCACACTGGAGAGAAACCTTTCCACTGTAAAATATGTGACAAGAGTTTCAGGGACTTAGGTAATATGAAGAGACATCAGCGTATGCACACTTGAGAAAAACCTTTCCACTGAAAACAGTGTGAGAAATGTTTCAGTGAGTTCAACACTATGAAGACACACCAGCATATCCACACTGAAGAAAAGCCTTTCTACAGTGTGATGAGAGTTTCAGTATTTTAGGTTATCTGAAGAGACACCAGCGTATCCACACATGAATAAAACCTTCCCTTTGAAAACAGTGTGAGGAGAGTTTCAATCAAATAAGAAATCTGAAGAAACACTAGTGTGTCCACACCATAGACTGTAAAAAATAATGGACAAAGCGAAGCCGTTGGTTTCTACTGACCGTTTTGAGGCCACTTTTTTGTATACTTCCGGTCCCGAAATGCTACCTCTGCTAGTTGTTGCAACCGCAGTGAGGGTGGGTAGAATTAATGGGTCCATAATGTACAGACTTTAAACTAGCGATTGAAAACAAAGTGTTTATGAAAAGGTTTACTAAGGTAATACAAAGTGTAAACTCTAGCCTAAACCTCATTCATTTGTATTGACATTATATTGTATTGCGACCGGTAGAAGGTGAAATAGCAACGTCTGCTGGGCCATTAACTCATTTAGTGCCACTGGCCAAAATTCATTGTGAAAAAAAAACATTCAGTGCCACAGCCAAAATTCATTGTAAAAACAAAAGTGCTTAGGAGCCGAGATACAGCCTTTTTCAGTAAGAAGTTACCCTGAAGTGAATGGAGTAGAACATTTTCAAATCATCATATCTTGGGTTCTGATTTTTTTTGACGTTTTAGACGTCCTGTGGCACAGGGCTTATTACAGCGGACGTTTTAGACGTCCAGTGGCACTGAATAGGAACAGTATGCTGTAAAAGAACCCGGAAGAGAGCTTCAATTCCAGCACAGGGGGGGTTTGCCCCTTGGTCCACACTGGAGGGGACACATTTCTACTGTAAACGGAGGGCCATGAGTTTCAGCCATTCATTTCCCCTAAACAGCCAGTCTGTCCACTTTGGAGAAAGGTTCATCCACTGTAAACAATGTGACAAGAAATGAAAATTGTCAGAGATTTTGGAGACACTAGTGTCTCAACAATGGAGAAAAAAGCAACAATCCTGGTCTGAAGAAACAGCAGCGTCTCCACACTAGGGTTGCCACCTTCCAGACATGAACATAGCGGACGCCCATCACGGCTCCTCTGGGCCACGGCCACCACAGGCCCGACTCCTGAAGGGTGGGGGGACAGCGACAGTGGTTTATTTTATTTTGTGCCAGTGGTCAGTGAGGAAGGGGTAGTCAAAGAAGTCATTTAGTCATACTTAAAGTTTAAAGTGCTTTATTAGCAATGAACATCGTTATAAATGTTTAAATAAATAGGCTGAATAGACTGTAGCCTGAACTTGAGCATTTCGACGATGTCGGGCAGAAACCAGCTAACTCAGCTTTTTAATTTTTGTCTCCGCCGGAGGTGGAGAGTATGTTTTCGCTTTGTCCCGCCGTGTGTTCACCTCCCTCCCAGCCAAGCTAACATTGGTCAAGCTCCACGTGACACGTGTCAATATGTTGACACCAATGCCTTTGATTGGCTAGAGGGACGCATGATGAAATAAAATCCTATAAATAGGTGTGTCACTTCAAAAAGCCATTTATGTTTTTTGAAGTGAGGTAAGACAGGATCAATCAGTCTTGATTGGAACTGTACCTTCCAGTACAAATCACCCGTCCGTGCGTGTGTGTGTCCCTCTGAGAACACCTAACATTGGTCAAGCAAAGGCGCAGAAGGCCACAGAAGAGGACTATAGAGTTGAATTGATCCCACAACAAGGCCGAAGTCTTAATACTGTAACAATTGGCCACCTTGATCAAATACATTATGTAGCACTAGAGAAAACTGACATAGATGAAACACACCAATCAACTGCTGAAACTGTTCAAGACAATGAAGATGAAGAAGACAGAAAAGCATTTGAACAAACCAGTCAATTACGAGGACTCCCATATGACACATTGCTTCAAGAAGATTTTTTTTTAGATGCAGACACTACATATTCAGTCGCCCCTGCAGAACACCAAAAACCACGCGCATTCTACCGAGACGACCCGTTCTACCGGCGGAGACTTGTGCTCCGAGGAGCACATTTTCTAGTTTATTATTTTTTTTATAAATCAACGCTATTGAACACCCTTTACGTCTGTGTGTTGGTTAAAAAAATATTGATCCAATCAAAAATATTAAAAAAGTGCTTCTTATATTATTGTAATTTTGTTTTCTTCTTTTTAACAGTGATGTTTTTTTTTGTATCGTCCGTTACACTATACTGTGCTTCTTACAAAACCAGCCAACTCCATTGGATCCTCAAACTGTCGGTCAATGCAGTTAACTCCACCCCCTCTCACAGAGCTGCTGCAGACTCAGAGCGGTAGAAAACAAACTTTAACAAGGCAGGGTTTTCCCCCATAGTCTGTTAAAGGTAACTATGCAGTGTACCTGTTTATCAAGCACTGACACTAATGTTCTGACAATAATTAATTATATTTCTAAAATGTATGTAGTGTTTTATGAGGAGAGCAAGTGACAAGAAATGAGTCCTGCTTATTATTGTAGGCCTATATAAGCAGTGTCATGAAGCATCAGTGCATTAATTCACGTGTTGTGATGCATAGTGAGCTTGGAGATCCATTGTTAGCTGTTCTTATCAATGATGGACAAAACCAACTCCACTTGAGCCGGATTGGGGTAAAGTGGTGATAATATAATGACGCAAGTATTTGACAATATATTAAGTCACAATACCAACTTTGATGAGGCAGTATTGCTTTGTTTAAAAATATATAAGGTTTTCTTCATTTCCTGAAAAAAACAATGGTCATTTTGGAGTTAGCTGGTTTCTGCCCGATAGCAGAAAGTGCTGTAAATTAAACAAAGCCTGGGGACACTTTTACTGAAATGAAAAGATGAATACAAAATAAAGAAAGTGCAAAACATTCCTCCTTCCCTCAACCCTCTTAGCCAAAAAATCATGGGTTCATCAGAACGTATTTATGTTCTCTATGGTGTAGACCAGGGTTAAACAGTCAACAGCTTTCCCTCTCTTCCTCACTGTGTTACTTATTTTCCCAAGTGGACTTCTTGTTACTCCTTGCAGCACTGAGTAACTTGTTGTCTTTCAAAGCACAGAGCTGTGAAACTCTGAACAGGACCGCTCAAAGTTGAGAGTGATCAGGAGCTCACTCCCCATGAGCTCCACTGAGCACCTGTTCCTGCTGTCACTCCATGTGTTGGTCATTCTGGAAAACAAAAATCCTTTCCACATATCAGTGATGCTGGGATGCTCAAGATGTGGCTGATGATAGACAGCATGTTAGGCAGGTCAGCTACTTGAAAAACAGCCATCCACCTGGTGGCCACACCACATGGACTTCCATTCATCCTCAACATCTTCTCTGAGGCTCTTCAGAATGGTATTGCCTGTGGTGCCTTCATCATAAAGTTCATCCATCTCGACTTTATGGATGAGGTTGAGCTTACTAACCACCTTCTCGTGTCATTAAAAAAATCTGAAATAATCATCATCGGCTCCGACTCCCTCACCCGCTCCACCCAGGACTTCTCACTCAATATCGACGGCTCCCTCATTAAAACCTCCCCCCACATCCGCAACCTTGGTGTAATTTTTGACCCCACCCTGTCATTTCTCCCGCATGTAAAAAACATCACCAAAATAGCCTTTTTTCACCTCCGGAACATTGCCCGTCTCCGTCCCTCCCTGACATCTTCCGCTGCCGAAACCCTCATTCATGCCTTCATCTCATCCCGGATAGACTACTGCAACAGCATCCTCCACGGTATCACCGCCAAAACCCTCAATAAACTTCAATATGTACAGAACTCAGCCGCCCGCCTGCTCACTCACACCCGCTCCAGAGACCACATCACACCAGTCCTCCGTGACCTCCACTGGCTCCCGGTCAAACACAGAATCAACTTCAAAATCCTCATCATCACCTACAAAGCCCTCAACCACCAGGCACCCCAATACATCTCCGCCCTCCTTCACAACCACGTCCCCACCCGTTCCCTCAGATCCAGCGATGCCAACCTCCTCAAATTCCCCACCAAAAAAAACAAGCACACCTGGGGTGATAGGGCATTTTCCGTTGCAGCACCCACCCTCTGGAACCCACTCCCACCTCACATCAAAACCGCCCCCACCCTTGCCGTGTTCAAAACCTCCCTCAAAACCCACCTCTTCAGAACTGCTTTTCCCACCTAGCCTGATCTCCTACCACCTTTTCAACTGCCATTCAACTTTTGTCTTATTCCCTGGCCTTCTGCAGCCTTTTTAACTTTTTAACTTTATTCTCTGTATTCTCTTATTCTCTTATTAAAGTTGTGTTGTTTTTATTTTTCTCTACTTAGTTTAACATGTAAAGCGACTTTGAGTATTTAGAAAAACGCTATATAAATCTCAGGTATTATTATTATTATTATTAAAGGTCAAGGTGCCATGGTGCAGAGAGAGAAAGTTTGCAGTGAGAACAAACAATTGTCTTCTGAAAAGGTGAACATTATATTGTATTGCGACCGGTAGAAGGTGAAATAGCAACGTCTGCTGGGCCATTAACTCATTTAGTGCCACTGGCCAAAATTCATTGTGAAAAAAAAACATTCAGTGCCACAGCCAAAATTCATTGTAAAAACAAAAGTGCTTAGGAGCCGAGATACAGCCTTTTTCAGTAAGAAGTTACCCTGAAGTGAATGGAGTAGAACATTTTCAAATCATCATATCTTGGGTTCTGATTTTTTTTGACGTTTTAGACGTCCTGTGGCACAGGGCTTATTACAGCGGACGTTTTAGACGTCCAGTGGCACTGAATAGGAACAGTATGCTGTAAAAGAACCCGGAAGAGAGCTTCAATTCCAGCACAGGGGGGGTTTGCCCCTTGGTCCACACTGGAGGGGACACATTTCTACTGTAAACGGAGGGCCATGAGTTTCAGCCATTCATTTCCCCTAAACAGCCAGTCTGTCCACTTTGGAGAAAGGTTCATCCACTGTAAACAATGTGACAAGAAATGAAAATTGTCAGAGATTTTGGAGACACTAGTGTCTCAACAATGGAGAAAAAAGCAACAATCCTGGTCTGAAGAAACAGCAGCGTCTCCACACTAGGGTTGCCACCTTCCAGACATGAACATAGCGGACGCCCATCACGGCTCCTCTGGGCCACGGCCACCACAGGCCCGACTCCTGAAGGGTGGGGGGACAGCGACAGTGGTTTATTTTATTTTGTGCCAGTGGTCAGTGAGGAAGGGGTAGTCAAAGAAGTCATTTAGTCATACTTAAAGTTTAAAGTGCTTTATTAGCAATGAACATCGTTATAAATGTTTAAATAAATAGGCTGAATAGACTGTAGCCTGAACTTGAGCATTTCGACGATGTCGGGCAGAAACCAGCTAACTCAGCTTTTTAATTTTTGTCTCCGCCGGAGGTGGAGAGTATGTTTTCGCTTTGTCCCGCCGTGTGTTCACCTCCCTCCCAGCCAAGCTAACATTGGTCAAGCTCCACGTGACACGTGTCAATATGTTGACACCAATGCCTTTGATTGGCTAGAGGGACGCATGATGAAATAAAATCCTATAAATAGGTGTGTCACTTCAAAAAGCCATTTATGTTTTTTGAAGTGAGGTAAGACAGGATCAATCAGTCTTGATTGGAACTGTACCTTCCAGTACAAATCACCCGTCCGTGCGTGTGTGTGTCCCTCTGAGAACACCTAACATTGGTCAAGCAAAGGCGCAGAAGGCCACAGAAGAGGACTATAGAGTTGAATTGATCCCACAACAAGGCCGAAGTCTTAATACTGTAACAATTGGCCACCTTGATCAAATACATTATGTAGCACTAGAGAAAACTGACATAGATGAAACACACCAATCAACTGCTGAAACTGTTCAAGACAATGAAGATGAAGAAGACAGAAAAGCATTTGAACAAACCAGTCAATTACGAGGACTCCCATATGACACATTGCTTCAAGAAGATTTTTTTTTAGATGCAGACACTACATATTCAGTCGCCCCTGCAGAACACCAAAAACCACGCGCATTCTACCGAGACGACCCGTTCTACCGGCGGAGACTTGTGCTCCGAGGAGCACATTTTCTAGTTTATTATTTTTTTTATAAATCAACGCTATTGAACACCCTTTACGTCTGTGTGTTGGTTAAAAAAATATTGATCCAATCAAAAATATTAAAAAAGTGCTTCTTATATTATTGTAATTTTGTTTTCTTCTTTTTAACAGTGATGTTTTTTTTTGTATCGTCCGTTACACTATACTGTGCTTCTTACAAAACCAGCCAACTCCATTGGATCCTCAAACTGTCGGTCAATGCAGTTAACTCCACCCCCTCTCACAGAGCTGCTGCAGACTCAGAGCGGTAGAAAACAAACTTTAACAAGGCAGGGTTTTCCCCCATAGTCTGTTAAAGGTAACTATGCAGTGTACCTGTTTATCAAGCACTGACACTAATGTTCTGACAATAATTAATTATATTTCTAAAATGTATGTAGTGTTTTATGAGGAGAGCAAGTGACAAGAAATGAGTCCTGCTTATTATTGTAGGCCTATATAAGCAGTGTCATGAAGCATCAGTGCATTAATTCACGTGTTGTGATGCATAGTGAGCTTGGAGATCCATTGTTAGCTGTTCTTATCAATGATGGACAAAACCAACTCCACTTGAGCCGGATTGGGGTAAAGTGGTGATAATATAATGACGCAAGTATTTGACAATATATTAAGTCACAATACCAACTTTGATGAGGCAGTATTGCTTTGTTTAAAAATATATAAGGTTTTCTTCATTTCCTGAAAAAAACAATGGTCATTTTGGAGTTAGCTGGTTTCTGCCCGATAGCAGAAAGTGCTGTAAATTAAACAAAGCCTGGGGACACTTTTACTGAAATGAAAAGATGAATACAAAATAAAGAAAGTGCAAAACATTCCTCCTTCCCTCAACCCTCTTAGCCAAAAAATCATGGGTTCATCAGAACGTATTTATGTTCTCTATGGTGTAGACCAGGGTTAAACAGTCAACAGCTTTCCCTCTCTTCCTCACTGTGTTACTTATTTTCCCAAGTGGACTTCTTGTTACTCCTTGCAGCACTGAGTAACTTGTTGTCTTTCAAAGCACAGAGCTGTGAAACTCTGAACAGGACCGCTCAAAGTTGAGAGTGATCAGGAGCTCACTCCCCATGAGCTCCACTGAGCACCTGTTCCTGCTGTCACTCCATGTGTTGGTCATTCTGGAAAACAAAAATCCTTTCCACATATCAGTGATGCTGGGATGCTCAAGATGTGGCTGATGATAGACAGCATGTTAGGCAGGTCAGCTACTTGAAAAACAGCCATCCACCTGGTGGCCACACCACATGGACTTCCATTCATCCTCAACATCTTCTCTGAGGCTCTTCAGAATGGTATTGCCTGTGGTGCCTTCATCATAAAGTTCATCCATCTCGACTTTATGGATGAGGTTGAGCTTACTAACCACCTTCTCGTGTCATTAAAAAAATCTGAAATAATCATCATCGGCTCCGACTCCCTCACCCGCTCCACCCAGGACTTCTCACTCAATATCGACGGCTCCCTCATTAAAACCTCCCCCCACATCCGCAACCTTGGTGTAATTTTTGACCCCACCCTGTCATTTCTCCCGCATGTAAAAAACATCACCAAAATAGCCTTTTTTCACCTCCGGAACATTGCCCGTCTCCGTCCCTCCCTGACATCTTCCGCTGCCGAAACCCTCATTCATGCCTTCATCTCATCCCGGATAGACTACTGCAACAGCATCCTCCACGGTATCACCGCCAAAACCCTCAATAAACTTCAATATGTACAGAACTCAGCCGCCCGCCTGCTCACTCACACCCGCTCCAGAGACCACATCACACCAGTCCTCCGTGACCTCCACTGGCTCCCGGTCAAACACAGAATCAACTTCAAAATCCTCATCATCACCTACAAAGCCCTCAACCACCAGGCACCCCAATACATCTCCGCCCTCCTTCACAACCACGTCCCCACCCGTTCCCTCAGATCCAGCGATGCCAACCTCCTCAAATTCCCCACCAAAAAAAACAAGCACACCTGGGGTGATAGGGCATTTTCCGTTGCAGCACCCACCCTCTGGAACCCACTCCCACCTCACATCAAAACCGCCCCCACCCTTGCCGTGTTCAAAACCTCCCTCAAAACCCACCTCTTCAGAACTGCTTTTCCCACCTAGCCTGATCTCCTACCACCTTTTCAACTGCCATTCAACTTTTGTCTTATTCCCTGGCCTTCTGCAGCCTTTTTAACTTTTTAACTTTATTCTCTGTATTCTCTTATTCTCTTATTAAAGTTGTGTTGTTTTTATTTTTCTCTACTTAGTTTAACATGTAAAGCGACTTTGAGTATTTAGAAAAACGCTATATAAATCTCAGGTATTATTATTATTATTATTAAAGGTCAAGGTGCCATGGTGCAGAGAGAGAAAGTTTGCAGTGAGAACAAACAATTGTCTTCTGAAAAGGTGAACATTATATTGTATTGCGACCGGTAGAAGGTGAAATAGCAACGTCTGCTGGGCCATTAACTCATTTAGTGCCACTGGCCAAAATTCATTGTGAAAAAAAAACATTCAGTGCCACAGCCAAAATTCATTGTAAAAACAAAAGTGCTTAGGAGCCGAGATACAGCCTTTTTCAGTAAGAAGTTACCCTGAAGTGAATGGAGTAGAACATTTTCAAATCATCATATCTTGGGTTCTGATTTTTTTTGACGTTTTAGACGTCCTGTGGCACAGGGCTTATTACAGCGGACGTTTTAGACGTCCAGTGGCACTGAATAGGAACAGTATGCTGTAAAAGAACCCGGAAGAGAGCTTCAATTCCAGCACAGGGGGGGTTTGCCCCTTGGTCCACACTGGAGGGGACACATTTCTACTGTAAACGGAGGGCCATGAGTTTCAGCCATTCATTTCCCCTAAACAGCCAGTCTGTCCACTTTGGAGAAAGGTTCATCCACTGTAAACAATGTGACAAGAAATGAAAATTGTCAGAGATTTTGGAGACACTAGTGTCTCAACAATGGAGAAAAAAGCAACAATCCTGGTCTGAAGAAACAGCAGCGTCTCCACACTAGGGTTGCCACCTTCCAGACATGAACATAGCGGACGCCCATCACGGCTCCTCTGGGCCACGGCCACCACAGGCCCGACTCCTGAAGGGTGGGGGGACAGCGACAGTGGTTTATTTTATTTTGTGCCAGTGGTCAGTGAGGAAGGGGTAGTCAAAGAAGTCATTTAGTCATACTTAAAGTTTAAAGTGCTTTATTAGCAATGAACATCGTTATAAATGTTTAAATAAATAGGCTGAATAGACTGTAGCCTGAACTTGAGCATTTCGACGATGTTGGGCAGAAACCAGCTAACTCAGCTTTTTAATTTTTGTCTCCGCCGGAGGTGGAGAGTATGTTTTCGCTTTGTCCCGCCGTGTGTTCACCTCCCTCCCAGCCAAGCTAACATTGGTCAAGCTCCACGTGACACGTGTCAATATGTTGACACCAATGCCTTTGATTGGCTAGAGGGACGCATGATGAAATAAAATCCTATAAATAGGTGTGTCACTTCAAAAAGCCATTTATGTTTTTTGAAGTGAGGTAAGACAGGATCAATCAGTCTTGATTGGAACTGTACCTTCCAGTACAAATCACCCGTCCGTGCGTGTGTGTGTCCCTCTGAGAACACCTAACATTGGTCAAGCAAAGGCGCAGAAGGCCACAGAAGAGGACTATAGAGTTGAATTGATCCCACAACAAGGCCGAAGTCTTAATACTGTAACAATTGGCCACCTTGATCAAATACATTATGTAGCACTAGAGAAAACTGACATAGATGAAACACACCAATCAACTGCTGAAACTGTTCAAGACAATGAAGATGAAGAAGACAGAAAAGCATTTGAACAAACCAGTCAATTACGAGGACTCCCATATGACACATTGCTTCAAGAAGATTTTTTTTTAGATGCAGACACTACATATTCAGTCGCCCCTGCAGAACACCAAAAACCACGCGCATTCTACCGAGACGACCCGTTCTACCGGCGGAGACTTGTGCTCCGAGGAGCACATTTTCTAGTTTATTATTTTTTTTATAAATCAACGCTATTGAACACCCTTTACGTCTGTGTGTTGGTTAAAAAAATATTGATCCAATCAAAAATATTAAAAAAGTGCTTCTTATATTATTGTAATTTTGTTTTCTTCTTTTTAACAGTGATGTTTTTTTTTGTATCGTCCGTTACACTATACTGTGCTTCTTACAAAACCAGCCAACTCCATTGGATCCTCAAACTGTCGGTCAATGCAGTTAACTCCACCCCCTCTCACAGAGCTGCTGCAGACTCAGAGCGGTAGAAAACAAACTTTAACAAGGCAGGGTTTTCCCCCATAGTCTGTTAAAGGTAACTATGCAGTGTACCTGTTTATCAAGCACTGACACTAATGTTCTGACAATAATTAATTATATTTCTAAAATGTATGTAGTGTTTTATGAGGAGAGCAAGTGACAAGAAATGAGTCCTGCTTATTATTGTAGGCCTATATAAGCAGTGTCATGAAGCATCAGTGCATTAATTCACGTGTTGTGATGCATAGTGAGCTTGGAGATCCATTGTTAGCTGTTCTTATCAATGATGGACAAAACCAACTCCACTTGAGCCGGATTGGGGTAAAGTGGTGATAATATAATGACGCAAGTATTTGACAATATATTAAGTCACAATACCAACTTTGATGAGGCAGTATTGCTTTGTTTAAAAATATATAAGGTTTTCTTCATTTCCTGAAAAAAACAATGGTCATTTTGGAGTTAGCTGGTTTCTGCCCGATAGCAGAAAGTGCTGTAAATTAAACAAAGCCTGGGGACACTTTTACTGAAATGAAAAGATGAATACAAAATAAAGAAAGTGCAAAACATTCCTCCTTCCCTCAACCCTCTTAGCCAAAAAATCATGGGTTCATCAGAACGTATTTATGTTCTCTATGGTGTAGACCAGGGTTAAACAGTCAACAGCTTTCCCTCTCTTCCTCACTGTGTTACTTATTTTCCCAAGTGGACTTCTTGTTACTCCTTGCAGCACTGAGTAACTTGTTGTCTTTCAAAGCACAGAGCTGTGAAACTCTGAACAGGACCGCTCAAAGTTGAGAGTGATCAGGAGCTCACTCCCCATGAGCTCCACTGAGCACCTGTTCCTGCTGTCACTCCATGTGTTGGTCATTCTGGAAAACAAAAATCCTTTCCACATATCAGTGATGCTGGGATGCTCAAGATGTGGCTGATGATAGACAGCATGTTAGGCAGGTCAGCTACTTGAAAAACAGCCATCCACCTGGTGGCCACACCACATGGACTTCCATTCATCCTCAACATCTTCTCTGAGGCTCTTCAGAATGGTATTGCCTGTGGTGCCTTCATCATAAAGTTCATCCATCTCGACTTTATGGATGAGGTTGAGCTTACTAACCACCTTCTCGTGTCATTAAAAAAATCTGAAATAATCATCATCGGCTCCGACTCCCTCACCCGCTCCACCCAGGACTTCTCACTCAATATCGACGGCTCCCTCATTAAAACCTCCCCCCACATCCGCAACCTTGGTGTAATTTTTGACCCCACCCTGTCATTTCTCCCGCATGTAAAAAACATCACCAAAATAGCCTTTTTTCACCTCCGGAACATTGCCCGTCTCCGTCCCTCCCTGACATCTTCCGCTGCCGAAACCCTCATTCATGCCTTCATCTCATCCCGGATAGACTACTGCAACAGCATCCTCCACGGTATCACCGCCAAAACCCTCAATAAACTTCAATATGTACAGAACTCAGCCGCCCGCCTGCTCACTCACACCCGCTCCAGAGACCACATCACACCAGTCCTCCGTGACCTCCACTGGCTCCCGGTCAAACACAGAATCAACTTCAAAATCCTCATCATCACCTACAAAGCCCTCAACCACCAGGCACCCCAATACATCTCCGCCCTCCTTCACAACCACGTCCCCACCCGTTCCCTCAGATCCAGCGATGCCAACCTCCTCAAATTCCCCACCAAAAAAAACAAGCACACCTGGGGTGATAGGGCATTTTCCGTTGCAGCACCCACCCTCTGGAACCCACTCCCACCTCACATCAAAACCGCCCCCACCCTTGCCGTGTTCAAAACCTCCCTCAAAACCCACCTCTTCAGAACTGCTTTTCCCACCTAGCCTGATCTCCTACCACCTTTTCAACTGCCATTCAACTTTTGTCTTATTCCCTGGCCTTCTGCAGCCTTTTTAACTTTTTAACTTTATTCTCTGTATTCTCTTATTCTCTTATTAAAGTTGTGTTGTTTTTATTTTTCTCTACTTAGTTTAACATGTAAAGCGACTTTGAGTATTTAGAAAAACGCTATATAAATCTCAGGTATTATTATTATTATTATTAAAGGTCAAGGTGCCATGGTGCAGAGAGAGAAAGTTTGCAGTGAGAACAAACAATTGTCTTCTGAAAAGGTGAACCATTTCTCATCATATGAGACTGCTGTGTTAAGAAATGCTATGAAATCTGCCCTTGCCATGTTTGCATCATGTGGAAGGAGGAGCATCTTCCTCAGTGGAGTCCTCACTGAGCTTGAATCTGTTTGGGAAACTCTTCCCCCAGGCTGATGAAGTAAGACTTCAGGGCAGTAAATACATGTTTATGTATAAGCCTTTAAAAACTTAACCATAATAGTCTACTAAAATAGACTAGGCTATGACCACGTCAGCAGCCAAGAATTGGGCAGGTGAATACTGACATCTTGTAAAAACACAACCAGATAAAAAAGATGTAATCAGACAAACACGGACACACAGTCAGTGGCATTAACATGTCTGGCAGAGATTAAAACCAGTGCCACAGTACAAATTATTTGTATATACAAGGCCGATCGATGCCCGCAGGGAATGATGCCTGTAGGGAACATAATCCACTCTAATAATGAAATACACCCTGTACCCTTTTGAACCTATAGTCAGATAACTCATCGTATCCCTCCATCTGCCTTTCATGTCCATATATGGAGATATCTTCCTCTATTTGTATAAGTAATTTTATCTCCAACTAGAAAATGTGCTCCTCGGAGCACAAGTCTCCGCCAGCAGACCCGTGCTATTTTAATCAAATGAAATCACTTAAAGGTTTAATGACATTCACTTTTACACCACATTCAAAGTCTTTGTCCTGGTCCTTCAAAAGTGTACAAAAAGTTTTAAGTGAAAATTCCATTCCAGTGATCCATGGCAGGTGTTTTTCTCTCACATTTCTAAAGCCTTTTCAACTGCAATGAAAAAAGAAATCTCTGCCTGCGGGTGTCGCTGGTGAGGGATTTTGCCTGTCAATCAACGCCTCTGCTCCGCCCCCCCCCCAAAGGAAAGGATAGGGGAGGGGAGGGGCGAGGAGGAGAGTGGGCGGGATTAATCGACTGTGACCTCACTGTCGAAGGGCCAAGCTCAGATTACTTTTCAGCCTAATTATTCAGAAAACCCCAGACCACAGAAAATCCACTGAATGTTCTAAGTTCAGGTTTTTTGGGTGTAATTGAGGTCATAAAACCCCAAATAAAACATTGAAAATAAAAAAATTGAAAATGAATGTCATGATACCTTTAAAATGAAATCTAGAAGCGGTCAGTTCCCGAGGACACAGAGGGACACACACACGCACGGACGGACGGGTGATTTGTACTGGAAGGTACTGTTCCAATCAAGACTGATTGATCCTGTCTTACCTCACTTCAAAAGACATAAATGGCTTTTTGAAGTGACACACCTATTTATAGGATTTTATTTCGTCATGCGTCCCTCTAGCCAATCAAAAGCATTGGTGTCAACATATTGTCACGTGTCACGTGGAGCTTGACCAATGTTAGCTTGGCCAGGGGGGGGGGACACAGAGGGACGAAGCGAAAACATACTCTCCGCCTCCGGCGGAGACAATTAAGGGGATCCCTGATGACATCAATATGACGTCATAGTATCAGACATCAGACGGACGGTTCATACGGAGATAATGTGCATTCTTCAGGGATGTCCATACATGGAGTTCTATTGTCGCACAGTGGTTCTGGACAACCGATAGGTCACACAGAACACTCAACCAGATTCTGCACATTTCGTCAACATTTTCCCACACACTCCATCAAGACTCCACATCACGACTCCACCTCCAAGATGTCCAACCTCCAAGTATACAATGACAAATTCACTAATTGCAATGATGCATGCGCAAATTGGCAGTTTGAAATGCTTGGCAACAGTTTGTGTTGTGTGTGACATCAGACCAGAAATCTGCTAAACATATATATAAGAACAGTACATCAAAGAGAAAGTGTTACTTCAAACAGAATCCGTTTAGGTTGTCTGAGTGAAAACCTGCCCATAAAAGCCAATGGACTTCAAATGTGTCTGTGTCCAAGATACATAGTGTAGTCAAGAATAATATACTGAGACTGCCAGAGTAAAAATACAGATATATAGAGGGGAGAGAGACAAGTGAGCCAAGAGAAGATGAGGACAAATCTCCAAGCCAGAAGAGAACAAATAATTCCATCCACATCACAGTCCAAGGATTGCAGCATCTTTGATGAAGAACCAGCGGACGTTCAAATTGCCGGCTCTATGACCAGCCAGAGAAAAGGAGGTGGAACTGATGAATCAAGATCTTACCAACACTATAACTCAGCCAGGAGAAGTAAAGATAGATCTGATGACTTATACAAGAAAGAAAACCACATATGTAAACAGTGTGGTAAGAGTTTCAGTCAGTCAGGTAACCTGAAGACACACCAGCGTGTCCACACTGGAGAAAAACCTTTCTGCTGTAAACAGTGTAGCAAGAGTTTCAGTCAGTTATGTGACCTGAAGAATCACCATCGTATCCACACAGGAGAACAACCTTTCCACTGTAAAATGTGTGACAAGAGGTTCAGTCATTTAAGTTCTTTGACAAGACACCAGCGTATACACACCAGAGAAAAACCCTTCCTGTGTAAACAGTGTGACAAGAGTTTCAGTCAGTTAGGTTCTTTGACAGGACACCAGCGTGTCCACACTGGAGAAAAACCTTTCTGCTGTAAACAGTGTAGCAAGAGTTTCAGTCAGTTATGTAACCTGAAGAAGCACCATCGTATCCACACAGGAGAACAACCTTTCCACTGTAAAATGTGTGACAAGAGTTTCAGTAATTTAAGTTCTTTGACAAGACACCAGCGTATACACACCAGAGAAAAACCCTTCCTGTGTAAACAGTGTGACAAGAGTTTCAGTCAGTTATGTGAACTGAAGAGGCACCAGTATGTCCACACTGGAGAAAAGCCTTTCCACTGTAAGCAGTGTGACAAGAGTTTCAGTAGGTTGAATAATCTGAGGCTACACCAGCGTATCCACACTGGAGAAAAACCCTTCCTCTGTAAACAGTGTGACAAGAGTTTCAGTCTGTTATCTAACCTGAAGAAGCACCAGCGTGTCCACACTGGAGAAAAGCCTTTCCAATGTAAACAGTGTGACAAGAGTTTCAATCAGTTAAGTGACCTGAAGACGCACCAGCGTGTCCACACTGGAGAATGCCTTTCCACTGTAAACAGTGTAACAAGAGTTACAGTCAGTTAGGTAACCTGAAGACGCACCAGCGTATCCACACAGGAGAAAAACTTTTCCACTGTAAAATGTGTGTTAAGAGTTTCAGTGAATTCAGCACACTGAAGAGGCACCAGCGTGTCCACACTGGAGAAAAACCTTTCCTTTGTAAACAATGTGGCAGGAGTTTCAGTGAGTTAGGTACTCTCAAAAGACACCAGCGTGTCCACACTGGAGAAAAACCTTTCCTCTGTAAATAGTGGTACAAGAGTTTAAGTCAGTTAGGTGAACTGAGGAAGAACCATCTTATCCAAAGTTATTTACAGGGTGCAGGCAAGTAATGTGAAACGCTGTGATCTTCATAAGGTGATGTCCAAGGTGATATGAAGATGTATTAACATTGAAACGTACCTTCACAGACCACCGATGGTCCGTGAAGGTATCTGATGGTGTCCCTGACCAATCATTCAGTAAAATAGGAGACTGAAGGGTTTTGTTGTCGTTTTTTTTTTTTCTTCATTATTATTCATTTTTTATGCTCAATGTTAAGCGCGCCGACAACCTTGGATACATAGGCCTTTATTTATTCTGTGAGGGAAATGCCGTCACTAGCGTCAAGAGACGCTTTATTAAGGGGGAGTGGCAGCACGATGGCACAAAACTTGGGAAAGGGGTGTTCGGGTTGGTCAAATTGATGAGAGGTGGAGCATGACCGCTGCTGGTAGAAAGGGAGTCTACAGGGCTTAAAGGGGTTCAACCAGGGCGATAACCGAGAAGGAACACTTGACAAAGCCAGGTTGCTCATATACGTCCCACCAGTGTGCAATAGAAATGGAGATGGAACTGATGAATGAAGATGTTATTACCAAGACTTTCACTCAGCTAGGAGAAGCAAAGACATATTTTATGACTTATTTATACAACAAAGCTTAGCACTTATGTAAACAGTGTGTTAAGAGTTTCAGTGAGTTAGGCCATATGAAAAGACACCAGCGTAACTACACTGGAAAAAAGACTTTCCACTGTAAAATGTGTGACAAGAGTTTCAGTGAGTTAGGTAACCTGAGGACGCACCATCTTATCCACAGTTAAATCAGGTGCAGGCAAATAACGTGAAAACGTTTTGATTTTCTAAGGTGAAGTGATACCTGATGATGATGTATTGACATTGAAACTTACCTTCACGGACGACCATGTTCTCCCTGACCAAGCATTCAGTAAAATAGGAGACTGAAGGTTTTTTTTTTCATTTTTTTCTTCCCATTATTATTCTTTTTTATGCTCAATGTTAAGCACGCCAACAACCTTGGATACATAGGCCTTTATTTATTCCGTGAGGGAAATCCCGTTACTATAGCGTCAAGAAACGTGTCTCTGGGGTCTAAAGTGTATTCAGGGCTTAAAGGGGTTAAACCAGGACGATTACCAATAAGAAACACTTGACCAAGCAAGGTCGCTCAAGATTGGTCCAGCAGTGGGCAAGATTAGCAGTACACACGGACGGACGGACGGACGGACGGACGGACGGACGGACGGACGGACGGGACGAGACGGGACGGGACACACTGTCAGTGGCAAGAACATAATGATTCCACTGCCAGTGATTCTCACTAGCTCCTTTTTAGTGTGCTAACATTCAAGTAAGAGAAAGGCTGTTTATTTGTTTCTACTAGCTTGGAATCCCCATCGATAATGTCATTGGTAGGCAGGTTTCTGAACTGTCTATAGTAGTGGGGTGCCAGGACACTCAGTAATTTCAAATGATTTGAAAGTTAATTTTTCAATTCTAATTTGTAGATAATGGTCTATAGAACATTTTGGCTCGAGGATAAATAAACCAGATTGAAAAAATATATTATGTTTTGGTCCATTTCCAAAATCGGAATTATGGTTTTTAGAAAAATGTCTTAATTTTCCCACAATAGCTGTGTAATATATAATTTTATTGCTATATCAAATCAATACTGTGTGAGGAATCAACTGGAGTTCAAATGTGGATGTTTTGAATATTCTGGTATGGCAAAATAAGATGGCTGCTAATTAACATCGAATTACTTCAAATTACACCTAACTTCTATTAGGCCTGGACAGTCAGTCATTTCAAGTTGTTGTGAAGGTTTAGTTTTCACTTCTAATTTGAAGATATGGGTCAATAATTGGAGCGTCAAGAAACCAGATTGAAATGGGTTTTTTTTTACCCGTTTTCCAAAATGACAACAATCGAATTTAGTCTACATAGGTAATAGGGGGTCTGGTTGATACGTTTAGTGAGCCTAGGATGCCCCTCAGGTGGGTAAAGAGGAGTATGGAGGTCACTGGATAGATCCCTGGGCACTTGGAGCATGGAAGATCAAAGTTATGGGGACCAAGACAGCACTGCATCAGCTGATTCCCTTTCCCATCTCATAACAGCTGCCAAATAAATAATGCTGTAGAGTGGGGCACTTGTGAGCCCAGGAGGAGTGCTCATAGCCGGTTAGAGAGAGTGTTGATATGTGAGTCGGTTTCTGTTGATGGTGGTTTTAAGAACTCCATGTGGTGCATGACTATGCGTAAAGTCGACAGGGGTGTCCCTATGTCGGCCTGGATCACTGGATATGCTCATCTCAAGTGGATGTTTTTTGGCACGGCGATCCATCTGTCCCTTCCTTCTCAGAGTCACCGTGGGTGATTCCAGAGCTGCACTAGCCCAAGACCTTGTGAAAAAAATATATAATAAAAAAAGACTGATAACACGTTTTTTTTACCTTGTTTGGCACCCGATGTGTTAAACAACTCCAGAACAAAAACACAGTGTCTGAGCACAGGTGAATACAGAAAGCAATGCTTGTCTGTCCGATGGCAGCAGGGACATTGGAGGTTGGTTACACTGGTCATAGGGAGGAGAATGGAGCACAGGACATCATGGACTGTTCACCTTTCCCCTCTAGCTGTTTAAAAGCTCCAGATAAAAAGCAACAAGTAAAGGTAAACCCTATCCCTGCTACACTCCGCCTCTACCCATGCTTAGACACCCAGTAGACACTGTATGTTCTGACAGTTCTGCACTGATCTCCACACCCTCTCCAGGCCCATGAGGGGCCATGCCTCTTCACTGTATCCCCACTGATGAGCCCATCTAACCTATACCCTTAATGGCCCTGCTTAGCCCTCCAATCTGGAGCTTATCAAAACTGTACAGGGGAAAAGGGTCACAACCCAGGACTCCCTGGACTTCCAGCTGTCACAGGTTCCCTTAGGCCCCTAGAGGCCATTTTCTTTATCTGAGTGCTTGACATTCGAACCAGAAATGTTCTATAGACCCTTACCTTCAATTTAGTAGTGAAAACAAAACTTTCAAATCAATTAAAACAACAAATTACCCATACTCGGTCCCCTACTATATCTATTTTCGTCGATATGTGTCAATACTGGAAAATGAAATTGATTCTATCGGTAATATTCTTGAAGTACCAAATGCTACTCCTGATCCTGAATCCATTATCTCATATTTTCAGATCAAAAGTTACAACAGTAAACATATTTTTCTAGGACTGGTGGGGGATTGGCAAATGCTGACGCCCCCTAGAGGCATGTTTTTCTTATCTGGGTGCTTTATCCTTGACCAAAATTGTTCTGTAGACCTTCAAATTAGTAGTAAAAACGCAACTTTCACAAGAATCGTAAATGAAAGCCAGAAATTACATTGACACAGAACACCACTATAGCTCACCAATGTGAGACAGTGAGTAGACAGAAATGGTGCGATCTTAAAATGAGCATTAGTGAGTGCCAAATATACAAATAGGTTCATTTAACAATGGCTCTTGGCCAATACTTAGAATAAGCCACTCCGACCTACTCTCAAAAGACAGCATAACATGTTCAATTTCAGAGAGAAATTTGTGTCTATAAGAATGTCCAACCTCCAAGCATACAATGACTAATTAATTAATATCAATGACGCCTGCACAATGACAAATCAGTGGTTTGGAATGCTTGGCAACAGTTTGTGTTGTGTGTGACATCAGACCAGCAATCCTGTCAATATTCTATATAGGAACAGTACATCCAAGAGACAATGTGACTTCAAGCACAATCTATTGAGGCGGTTTGAGCAGAAAAAGATCGGATAAAAGGGATGGACAACTAAGTTAAAGACTGAGGAGATTGAGAGAGACTGTAAGAGGGTATATCTTCCTGCTCCATAAAAGCCAATAGAATTCAAATTTGTCTGAATCCAAGACAAAAAGGGTCACCAGGAACAATATACTGAGACAGCCCGAGTAAGAGAGACAGGTATATCGAGGAGAGAGAGGGAGAGAGAGAGAGAGAGACAAGTGAGCGAAGAGAAGATGAGGACAAATCTCCAAGCCAAAAGAGAGTCCAAGGATACCAGCTTTGATGAAGAACCAGCTAACGTTCAAATGGCCAGCTCTATAACCAGCCAGAGAAAAGGAGATGGAACTGATGAATCAAGATCTTACCAAGACTTTGACTCAGCTAGGAGAAGCAAAGATAGATCTGATGACTCATACAGGAAAGCAAACCACATATGTAAACAGCGTGGTAAGAGTTTCAGTGAGTTAGGCTGTATGAAAAGTCACCAGAGTATCCACACTGGAGAAAAGCCTTTCCACTGTAAACACTGTAACAAGAGTTTCAGTCAGTTATGTCACCTGAAGACACACCTTCGTGTCCATACTGGAGAGAAACCTTTCTCCTGTAAACAGTGTGACAAGAGTTTCAGTCAGTTAGGTGACCTGAAGACGCACCATCGTGTCCATACTGGAGAGAAACCTTTCCTTTGTAAACAGTGTGACAGGAGTTTCAGTGTGTTAGCTAACCTGAAGACACACCATCGTATCCACACAGGAGAACAACCTTTCCACTGTAAACAGTGTGACAAGAGTTTCGGTCATTCAGGTAACCTGAAGACACACCAGCTTATCCACACTGGAGAGAAACCTTTCTGCTGTAAACAGTGTGATAAGAGTTTCAGTCATTCAGGTACCCTGAAGAAGCACCAGCGTGTCCATACTGGAGAGAAACCTTTCTGCTGTAAACAGTGTGATAAGAGTTTCAATCAGTTAGGTGGCCTGAAGACACACCAGCTTATCCACACTGGAGAGAATCCTTTCTGCTGTAAACAGTGTGATAAGAGTTTCAGTCATTCAGGTACCCTGAAGAAGCACCAGCTTATCCACACTGGAGAGAAACCTTTCCACTGTAAACAGTGTGACAAGAGTTTCGGTCATTCAGGTACCCTGAAGAAGCACCAGCGTGTCCATACTGGAGAGAAACCTTTCTGCTGTAAACAGTGTGATAAGAGTTTCAGTCATTCAGGTACCCTGAAGAAGCACCAGCTTATCCACACTGGAGAGAAACCTTTCCACTGTAAACAGTGTGACAAGAGTTTCGGTCATTCAGGTACCCTGAAGAAGCACCAGCGTGTCCATACTGGAGAGAAACCTTTCTGCTGTAAACAGTGTGATAAGAGTTTCAGTCATTCAGGTACCCTGAAGAAGCACCAGCTTATCCACACTGGAGAGAAACCTTTCCACTGTAAACAGTGTGACAAGAGTTTCGGTCATTCAGGTACCCTGAAGAAGCACCAGCGTGTCCATACTGGAGAGAAACCTTTCTGCTGTAAACAGTGTGACAAGAGTTTCAGTCAGTTAGGTGACCTGAAGAATCACCATCGTGTCCATACTGGAGAAAAACCTTTCCACTGTAAACAGTGTGACAGGAGTTTCAGTGTGTTAGGTAACCTGAAGAGACACCATCGTATCCACACAGGAGAACAACCTTTCCACTGTAAACAGTGTGGCAAGAGTTTCAATGAGTTAGGTGACCTGAAGAAGCACCAGCGTGTCCATACTGGAGAGAAACCTTTCTGCTGTAAACAGTGTGACAAGAGTTTCTGTCAGTTCGGTGACCTGAAGAAGCACCATCGTGTCCATACTGGAGAAAAACCTTTCCTTTGTAAACAGTGTGACAGGAGTTTCAGTGTGTTAGTTAACCTGAAGACACACCAACGTATCCACACAGGAGAAAAGCCTTTCCACTGTAAACAGTGTGACAAGAGTTTCAGTCAGTTGAAATACCTGAAGAAGCACCAGCTTGTCCACACTGGAGAAAAAACTTTCCTCTGTAAACAGTGTAACAAGAGTTTCAGTCAGTTAGATAACCTGAAGACGCACCAGCTTGTCCACACTGGAGAAAAGCCTTTCCACTGTAAACAGTGTGATAAGAGTTTCAGTCAGTTAGGTGACCTGAAGAGACACCAGCATGTCCACACTGGAGAAAAGCCTTTCCACTGTAAGCAGTGTGACAAGAGTTTCAGTCGGTTAGATAATCTGAAGCAACACCGGTGTATACAAACCGGGGAAAACCCCTTCCTGTGTAAACAGTGTGATGCGAGTTTCAGTGAATTAGGTCACCTGAAGAGACACCAGCGTATCCACACTGGAGAAAAGTGACCAGAGTTAAAGCCTTTTTAATTGCAGGGTGCAGGAAAATAACGTAACAACTTTTTGATGTCAATACATATTCAAAAGGTGAAGATGTATTGACATTCAAACGTTTTCAAGTTATTTGCCTGCACCTTTCAATTAACAAGACATGACACACAGGCATGTATACCAGCTTGCTTCCTTTTTTTCTGTGTGTGTGTGTGTGTGTGTGTGTGTGTGTGTGTGTGTGTGTGTGTGTTTTTTTTGTCTGTGTGTGTGTTCTGCCGTGTATATGCGGCTTCTTTTCATAGACCTGGTTCCTGATTTGTCTCTCAGAATCTGGCAACATGCTAGTGGCTCCCCATTGAATAAACCTGGTTGCTTATTTCTCTCGCAGAATGTGGCAACACTGCTATCTGTTTTGGCCAGTTATATCCCCCTGAACAGCCAATCCGTCCACTTTGGAGAAAGATTCATCCACTGTAGTGTAATAGGAAATCTAAATTGTTGGAGTTTCTGAAGACACACACTTGTCAACAATGGAAGAAAAAAAACCACGTCCTGGTCTGAAGAAACAGCAGCGTCTCCACACTACACAATGTTGGGCACCAGATGAAAACAACAAAACATGTATTGTCTGAAACACATTACCTACTGGACAGAAAGACCATGAGCACAGACACACTCGTGGGTCTGTGGCTTAATGCCTATCAAACAGGGGTTATTGAAATGGAAAAGGTTGCAAATCACTGAGCTAGACTCTTTCAGAGTCATCATGGCATTAGTAAGAGTAAGTGGATAGCGATCATTGAAACCTTGCTCAAATATGTAGTCATACATAATTATGTTATAGATGCAGGGTTTTCAACTGGTGGTCCATGGGCCATTGGTGGTCCGTGAATGCTTGGTCCCTGACCAAGCCTTCAGTAAAATAGGAGAGAGAAATAGGAGTGAGAAGAAACACTTGACCAAGCAAGGTCGCTCAAGATTGGTCCAGCAGTGGGCAAGATTAGCAGTACACACACACGGACGGACGGACGGACGGACGGACGGACGGACGGACGGACGGGACAGGCGGGACGGGACGGGATAGGACGGGACGGGACAGGACACACTGTCAGTGGCAAGAACATAATGATTCCACTGCCAGTGATTCTCAACCTAGAGAATGGTCTATAGAACATTTTGGCTCGAGGATAAATAAACCAGATTGAAAAGAAATATATTTTTTTGGTCCATTTCCAAAATCGGAATTATGTTTTTTAGAAAAATGTCTTAATTTTCCCACAATAGCTGTGTAATATATTATTTTATTGCTATATCAAGTCAATACTGTGTGAGGAATCAACTGGAGTTCAAATGTGGATGTTTTGAATATTCTGGTATGGAAAATTAAGATGGCTGCTAATTAACATCGAATTACTTCAAATTACACCTAACTTCTATTAGGCCTGGACAGTCAGTCATTTCAAGTTGTCACTTCTAATTTGAAGATATGGGTCTATAGAACAATAATTGGAGTGTCAAGAAACCAGATTGAAATGCTTTTTTTTTTTTACCCATTTTCCAAAATGGCAACAATCGAATTTAGTCTACATAGGTAATAGGGGGTCTGGTTGATAAGTTTAGTGAGCCTAGGATACCCCTCAGGTGGGTAAAGAGGAGTATGGGGGTCACTGGATAGATCCCTGGGCACTTGGAGCATGGAAGATCAAAGTTATGGGGACCAAGACAGCACTGCATCGGCTGATTCCCTTTCCCATCTCATAACAGCTGCCAAATAAATAATGCTGTAGAGTGGGGCACTTGTGAGCCCAGGAGGAGTGCTCATAGCCGGTTAGAGAGAGTGTTGATATGTGAGTCGGTTTCTGTTGATGGTGGTTTTAAGAACTCCATGTGGTGCATGGCTATGCTTAAAGTTGACAGGGGTGTCCCTATGTCGGCCTGGATCACTGGATATGCTCATCTCTAGTGGATGTTTTTTGGCACGGTGATCCATCTGTCCCTTCCTTCTCAGAGTCACCGTGGGTGATTCCAGAGCTGCACTAGCCCCCACCCTTGTGGAAAAAAACAACAACTGAAAACACGTTTTTTTTACCGTGTTTGGCACCCGATGTGTTAAACATTTCCAGAAAAGAAACACAGTGTCTGAGCACAGGTGAATACAGAAAGTCTGTCCGTTGGCAGCAGGGACATTGGAGGTTGGTTACACTGGTCATAGGGAGGAGAATGGAGCACAGGACATCATGGACTGTTCACCTTTCCCCTCTAGCTGTTTAAAAGCTCCAGATAAAAAGCAAAAAGTAAAGGTAAACCCTATCCCTGCTACACTCCGCCTCTACCCATGCCTAGACACCCAGTAGACACTGTATGTTCTGACAATTCTGCACTGATCTCCACACCCTCTCCAGGCCCATGAGGGGCCATACCTCTTCACTGTATCCCCACTGATGAGCCCATCTAACCTATACCCTTAATGGCCCTGCTCAGCCCTCCAATATGGAGCTTATCTAAACTGCACAGGGGAGAAGGGGGACAACCCAGGACTCCCAGGACTCCCAGCTGTCACAGGTTCCCTTAGGCCTAATTTGTTCCAAATTGTTTTGTAATATCCCCTATAAATGACAATTTTCCCAATATACGTTTTAAAAACTTTCCTCACATTTGATCCCATATATGAAAACCTAAAAAGCTAAATTCAAGTTTCTGCCTTGTTTAGTCAAAAATATGTTTTAATATATTTCAGCATAGTGGTGGCCGCCATCTTTAAATGGTCGATTTTGAGCTGGGCATAGAGCAGATTTGGATTCAGCACCACTTAATACCCAAAAAACATGTCTGCCATAAATTAATAGAAATCCTGACTATATTGAAAGACATTTAACATGCTGTTCTGGAATGATTCATCTTAACATGGAATGTAATACTACTACTACTAATAATAATAATAATTTACATAGCAAGACACTGTAATGTTAATTATTCAAGTAGATATATGGGTAGTGGAGACAAAAATGGAAATGTGCAGATAGCAGAAGAAATATTGCTTCTTTGGGCAATATGTGTGAAGTACCAGTTGCTACTCCTGATCCTGAATCCATAGATACCTCATTATGTTCATATTGGATAATCCGATCAAAAGTTATAACAGTTCCTATATTTTCCTATGGCTGGTGTGGGGTTGGGAACCGCTGACACCCCCTAGAGGCCATTTTCTTTATCTGAGTGCTTGACATTCAAACCAGAAATGTTCTATAGACCCTTACCTTCAATTTAGTAGTGAAAACGAAACTTTCAAATCAATTTGAAATTAAAACAACAAATTACCCATACTCGGTCCCCTACTATATCTATTTTTGTCGATATGCGTCAATACTGGAAAATGAAATTGATTCTATGGGTAATATTCTTGAAGTACCAAATGCTACTCCTGATCCTGAATCCATAACATATGTTCAGATCAAAAGTTACAACAGTAAAAATATTTTTCTAGGGCTGGTAGGGGATTGGCCCCTAGAGGCATTTTTTTTTATCTGGGTGCTTTATCCTTGACCAAAATTGTTCTTTAGACCCTTACCTTCAAATCAGTAGTGAAAACGAAACTTTCACATGAATCGTAAATGAAAACCAGAAATTACATTGACACAGAACACCACTATAGCTCACCAATGTGAGACAGTGAGTAGACAGAAATGGTGCATTCTTATAATGAGCATTAGTGAGTGCCAAATATACAAATAGGTTCATTCAACAATGGCTCTTGGCCGATACTTAGAATAAGCCACTCCGACCTACTCTCAAAAGACAGCATAACATGTTCAATTTCAGAGAGAAATGTGTGTCTATAAGAATGTCCAACCTCCAAGCATACAATGACTAATTCATTAATATCAATGACGCCTGCACAAATCAGTGGTTTGGAATGCTTGGCAACAGTTTGTGTTGTGTGTGACATCAGACCAGCAATCCTGTCAATATTCTATATAAGAACAGTACATCCAAGAGACAATGTGACTTCAAGCAAAATCGATTGAGGCGGTTTGAGTAGAAGAAGATCGGATAAAAGGGATGGACAACTAAGTTAAAGACTGAGGAGATTGAGAGAGACTGTATGAGGGTATATCTTCCTGCTCCATAAAAGCCAATAGACTTCAAATTTGTCTGAATCCAAGACAAAAAGTGTCATCAGGAACAATATACTGAGACAGCCCGAGTAAGAGAGACAGGTATATCGAGGAAAGAGAGAGAGAGAGAGAGACAAGTGAGCGAAGAGAAGATGAGGACAAATATCCAAGCCGAAAGAGAGTCCAAGGATACCAGCTTTGATGAAGAACCAGCTAACGTTCAAATGGCCAGCTCTATAACCAGCCAGAGAAAAGGAGATGGAACTGATGAATCAAGATCTTACCAAGACTTTGACTCAGCTAGGAGAAGCAAAGATAGATCTGATGACTCATACAGGAAAGCAAACCACATATGTAATCAGTGTGGTAAGAGTTTCAGTGAGTTAGGCCGTATGAAAAGTCACCAGAGTATCCACACTGGAGAAAAGCCTTTCCACTGTAAACACTGTAACAAGAGTTTCAGTCAGTTATGTCACCTGAAGACACACCTTCGTGTCCATACTGGAGAGAAACCTTTCTGCTGTAAACATTGTGACAAGAGTTTCAGTGAGTTAGGTAACCTGAAGACACACCAGCGTGTACATACTGGAGAAAAACCTTTCCTTTGTAAACAGTGTGACAGGAGTTTCAGTGTGTTAGGTAGCTTGAAGACACACCAGCGTATCCACACAGGAGAAAAGCCTTTCCACTGTAAACAGTGTGACAAGAGTTTCAGTCAGTTAGGTGACCTGAAGAAGCACCATCGTGTCCATACTGGAGAAAAACCTTTCCTTTGTAAACAGTGTGACAGGAGTTTCAATCAGTTAGGTGACCTTAAGACACACCAACGTATCCACACAGGAGAAAAGCCTTTCCACTGTAAACAGTGCGACAAGAGTTGGAGTCAGTTAAAATACCTGAAGAAGCACCAGCGTGTCCACACTGGAGAAAAACCTTTCCTCTGTAAGCAGTGTAACAAGAGTTTCAGTCAGTTAGATAACCTGAAGAGGCACCATCGTGTCCACACTGGAGAGAAACCTTTCTGCTGTAAACACTGTAACAAGAGTTTCAGTCAGTTATGTCACCTGAAGACACACCTTCGTGCCCATACTGGAGAAAAAACTTTCCACTGTAAACAGTGTGACAAGAGTTTCAATCAGTTAGGTGGCCTGAAGACACACCAGCTTATCCACACTGGAGAAAAACCTTTCCTCTGCAAACAATGTGACAAGAGTTTCAATCAGTTAGGTGGCCTGAAGAAGCACCAGCGTGTCCATACTGGAGAGAAACCTTTCTGCTGTACACGGTGTGACAAGAGTTTCAGTCGGTTGGATTCTCTGAAGGCACACCAGCGTATACACACCGGAGAAAAACCTTTCCACTGTTAATAGCGTGGCAAGAGTTTCAATCAGTTAGGTGGTCTGAAGAAGCACCAGCGTGTCCACACTGGAGAGAAACCTTCCTGTGATGCAATAAAACACTGATTCTAAATGTCGGGTCTGGGACCGCCTGCTGTACAATTGGACTCTTACAGGTCTGTGACTCAGAGTTAGATCATCACTTTTAGAGTGTGGATTGGGGTTCCAGTATAGTTAGTTTCCGTGATTATCAACTTTTATGTGTTTCATTTATTTTCCACAGTCCAAAGATCTGGAGGAAAACCAGAAATATTGCTCTTCTCAAAGCGGGAAACGATCCAGCATAATATGCAAAGAGCTTCTGGCCGATCTCCCTGCTATGCCACTGATATAAGCTGTTTGATGCTCAACAGGCTTACTCCTGTTGCTTAAAGGAGAGTTCCGGTCATTTTAGGTTGTATGTTTGATGTGTCGCTAATCACTCACCAACATACAAAGGAACGTTGAATATTTGCATGAGCGGTAGCTGATGCGGGACATTCAGCGCATGTTTGAGTATCATGAGACTCCACGATGAGTAGTAGGAGAAAAAAAACAGACTTTGCATCTGTTAAAATAGACGATTTTCACTCTTACACACTCTCCCATTATGCCGCTGCAAGGGGTCTGCAGAATGGAGATCAGGGGCAGATCTGGAAATATTCAACGTTCCTTTGTATGTTGGTGAGTGATTAGCAACAAATCAAACATACAACCTAAAATGACATAACTCTCCTTTAACCAGCCAATGACAGCCATCATCCAAGCCACAACAAGCCGGATCCCGACCATGTAAATCCTCAACATGCCAAACTTCTAAATCTCTCAGAAAGGAATGGTAACAGGAGCCGTCTTTGTTGATTTGACTGCGGTGTACAACACCGTGAACCACCGCCTCCTCCCCACTGGCATTGCGCCTGCTGATATCCGACAGGAAGTCACCAGCCGAGTCGAGATGACAATGGCTATCAATGTTGAACGCCACCTCCTTCATGGACGTCAAGGAGAAGCTTTCCTTAGCCATGTCCAGCCCCTGACAACATCTCGGGAACAAACCAGACTCCAGCCATGAACGAAGAAGCATGAGAGTGACCCCCCTCCTATTGACATGGGAATTCTGAAGACCTCCCTCCTGGCTCCAAAGCACCATGGGTACAGTGGAAGACATGCCTGAGAACAGGAATGGGGCGATCATCAAAAGCTGCTATGGTCAGATGGGGATACAACATTGGCCCAACCACCTGTGAATGTGGAGAAGAGGATCACACCACACAGCACTGCCTTGTCTGGCCTCTGGCCTCTACACCCAACCCGTGCTGCTTAGAATATCTCACAGAGTTCAGTAATACTGCAAGGGACTCTGGGAAACTGTCGTATAACCAACATGTTTTGAAGACCTTTATTTTTTTTATTTTTTTATACTTTCACTAAACTAGTAATCGCGAAGACTTGAGAAAGAAAAAAAATCCACCGCTGGTGACTGCCAGCTAAATAGACAGCTGCCAACGGACAGCGTTGCCAAATGTTGCGAGAGAAACAAGCAACCAGGTCTATGAAAACAAGCCCAAAACAAGCGGATATTAAGGTTAGTTTAACAACTTCTAAGTCTAAATACTTACAACGTTTGAGCTCGTAGATCTACTATGCTCAATAAACATAATGTGTTGTGAGCTTGTAGATATGCTATTACAACATTATTGGAGAACCACTGGTTTAAACAACATTAGGAAACAAGCCCAAATAAGCAACACTACACTTTAGAAACAGGCCCCAAAGAAACCGCAACCCGCAACTACCAATATTTACAAGCGGCTTTACAGAGAAACAAGCCTAAAGTCGATTATAATCAGACATGGCAACGGAGCTATTTCTCACACACGTGTGGCCTTCGGTTAGACAAATGACAGGACCGGATTTTGTAGGGATTAATTGACATTTTCATCTGTCATACAAAGACGGCAGGGGAGAAACCACACGATGAGGAGGTGCAATCAATTGACCTCCCCCAGTCTGAACTTTGATTACAATGAGTCAATGAGGGTGCATTCGGATACATGTAGGTGTGTGCGTGTGCGTGTGTGTGTGTGTGTGTGTGTGTGTGTGTGTGTGTGTGTGTGTGTGCTTGTATTGCTATACTTGTGGGGGTTATGCGTCCTCAAGTGTAGTAGAATTTGAGAAATGGACATTTCAATAGTTAAATAGGTTAAAAAAAACATTGTAGAGTAATGTTTAGAATTAATAAAAAACGTCAGGTTGGGGTCAGGTTTAGGATTAGACATTGAGGCGGCGATTAGGATTGGATTCATACCTAGTTGCGCTCCAATGCCGCACACCAAAAATAGCAGATCTACAAGCATGTATACGTGCCATTTTCTGCTTTAGGGTTAGTGTTAAAAATATCGAAAGAAAAAAGGCAATCATAAAATTGCTATCGTAAAATGTTGATGTGTATTCGTAGAAATACAAACGTGAGTGCCTGTGTTCGTGCGCGCGCGTGTGTGTGTGTGTGTGTGTGTGTGTGTGTGTGTGTGTGTGTGTGTGTGTGTGTGTGTGTGTGTGTGTGTGTGTGTGTGTGTGTGTGTGTGTGTGTGCGTGTGTGTGTGTGTGCGTGTGTGCGCGCGTGTGCAGATGTGAGCTCGCATGTGTGCGTGCATTGTGTGCTGATGTGGAGGTCAGGGTTAATTTGCAGCATTGCTGTGGCGCGGTGACACCAGAGCATCGTGCACGGCTCAAAGCACACGCGTGACGGCGTGTGTTGTTTCATTGTGGGGGAATCAGGAGCGCAAGGCAACATGGAGAGCCGGGTAATTAATCACTTATGGCACGTCACAATGACCTTGGAAGAGTTGGTGTTTGTGTGTGTGTGTGCGTGCAGGGCCGGACTTACCGTTGGGCTAGGGTGGGCTGCGGCCCAGGGGCCCCCAACTGGGGGGGCTTTTTTTTTTTACACATTTTTTTTTTTTTATGATCAAATTGTTATGTAACCCTACCGAATTAACTGAATTAAAGTAACAAAAACCTCAAATAAAAGTAAAAACAAAATGAAAACAAACGCGCGCTGCGTGCGCGTGCATGCGTTGCAGGGGGGCCTAAAAAAATTACTCTAGCCCACGGGCCTCCTATAACTCCTATAAATCCGGCCCTGCGTGCGTGCGTGCGTGTGTACACATTTTTTGTACGCTGTACAGATATAGATAGGCTTATGGTTAAAAATTACAACAACGTAAATAGCATTCATAAAGTCCTCACAAGTATTGTAATACAAACCTGTGCGCGCGCGTGCGTGCGCATTGAATTTACAGTACATGCACGGTGCATGATATTGTCAGCAGATGTGTCAATAGGGGATACAGTATGTAAATATGTTTTACGGTCACGGCATGTAAACACGCAGTTTGAACTGAGAGACAGAGTAAACATGGAGTCTGGTCAACTCACACAGCTCTGCAAAGGTCAGACTGTATGCATGACCTTTTTATGCAAATAGCACACACACACACACGCGCACACACACACACACACACACACACACACACACACACACACACACACACACACACACACACACACACACACACACAACATACATGCCCATGCATACAAAAGCACATGCAAACGCACAGAAAATGCACAGGAAACTTTGTATTAGTGTACTTTTTACACACACACACTTTGTATTAGTATAATTGTGAGGACAACAACCGTTTATGACGACAGTTTTATAAATGGCAATTTCACCATCTTAACCCTAACGCCAGATCCAAACCAAGCTCACAACGCAACATAGTCTCACTCCCAAGAAGGCACATGTTGCCTTTTGGTCAGAACCCCAGGAAGGCACAATGTGCCGTGCGCCTGCGACGGCATTATGCGCCTTCCGGGGTCACTCTCACAACACGTAGCAGCGCAACTAAGTAAATCAAGAAAAACTCAGAACTTAAACACATTCCCTGCCAGAGGGTTTTTTTTATTTTACTTCCCCCAGTGCCAGTGTTTAATTTTTTAGAGATACAGGATTTTAAAGTAATAAGTTAACCAAGGAGTGAATGGAGCTAGAAATCTTTGGAAAAAAAAAAAAACGGGTGTATTTTTCATCAACGGTTATACTCGTGATTGGCAGGTAAAGTGTTAATGCCTAATCCTAAATGTTTTTATAAATGTAAGCCTATATATTTTTTTATCTTTTTAAACCATTAAACAACCATTTATCTTGTGAGGTCCAGGAAAATTGTCCTCACTATGTCTATGTCTCAAATTATACTATATATTTGGCACACACACACTTGCGCGCTATCATACACATGGAAATGAACGCGCAATAGACAGAAAGGTAATTGCAACAATTATATTAATTATAATTATAATGATGGGCATTCCAGCCGAGAGACAACATGACCGAGAGAGCGAGAGAGAGAGAGAGAGAGAGAGATAGAGAGAGAGAGAGAGAGAGAGAGCGAGCATAGGAACAGACATTGGGTATCATTCTGCTCCAACCCCACACAGTGAAGTGCTGTGAAGTGGGTGCAGGGTGGGTGGGTTGGATTAGACCACCTGGTTGTCAAACTGTCTTTACTACAATATATTTTTCAAGCTGAATACAGAATGTTTGGTGAAAGCGTTTGAAAAAGTGTGTGTCTTCACAGTCTTCACTGGAGAGACTGGGACATTTACCATTCTATTGCTGTCGGGCGGAAGCCTCGTATGTCCAAAACCGTTCCATATTTATCATTAATTTAAAAATATCTTTAAAGCAGTGAAAATAGCCGATAAGCAAGCTCACGGCACGTCGCATCGCACATGACGTGAACTTGAAAATCGTCTATTTTCGGTACTTTTGTGCGACACTCTTGTATGATGAACTAGGTAGACCCTCCAGCAAAATGCGATTATGCGATCGCATAATTTACCGCATAATCAGCAAAATGGCGCTAAATTATGCGGGGGTAATGTTTTTTTTCAAAAAGGCCGCATCGCCTTGCATCGCATAATATGTGCATCGCATCGCATAATATGTGCATCGCATCACATACTATGTGTATCGCATCACATAATATGTGCATCGCATCGCATAATATGTGCATCGCATCGCATAATATGTGCATCGCATCGCATAATATGTGCATCGCATCGCATAATATGTGCATCGCATCGCATAATATGCGCTGTGCATCACATATTTCCTAATTTTTCTTATCTTTTCGAATATTTCAATATTTTGCATATTGCCGCATATTTCACAACTTTCCGCATATTTTGCAACTTCCCGCAATTTCACCGCATAGAATTGCTAAACCCCCCTCATATTTCATCGCAAAATCAAGGATTTTACCTCGCATGATCAAGAGTTTTAGCCCGCATACTCAAGGATTTTTGCCGGCGTTTTTCTGGAGGGTCCAACTAGGGCATTAATGTACAAAAAATACATACAGTAAGTAGAAAGATGGAGTTACAAGGTTTCTGCCCAAACGGAAACAAAGCTGCCAGCGTTCAGAATGCACAAACAGTGCCGTTGGATACAAGCGTTTGAATTGTCACATGGTGGCTGTGAATAAAGTGACCTCCTGCTCAACTCCAAAAAACTGAGGGAAACAATCACAGACAAGCAGATCGGCTATTTTTCTGTACTTTTGTGCGACACTCTTGTATGATGAAATATAGGGCATTAAATTACGAAAAATACATAAGTTGAAAGATGGATATACAAGGTTTCTGCCCGACGGACACAAAGCTGTCAGCTTTCAGAATAATAATGCACAAACAGTGCTGTTGGATACAAGCGTTTGAACCATTGTCACATTGTGGCTGTGAATAAAATGACCTCCTGCTCAACTCCAAAACAATCACAGACTTCCGGGATGTGAAAAAGCAATAGAAAAAACAGATTCACAGGCGCTTATTTGGCACAGTGGTAGCCTGGTTCCAGACGAATCTGCCTTTGCAAAATTGCATCGCACTTTAGCCCTCGGCACTGTCGGCAGATTAGGTCTGGCCCCCCTCAATAGAGATTTCATTTCTCTCCCTCCGAAGTCGTGAGGGACCAATCAGGACCCCAGTCAGCGGGGAGTGTTGTGCGGGAGGAGTAGGACGGAAGGCTCCACATCCCTCCCGGTGGGGGCTCCTCACTGGCAGGTGAGCCATGTGGGATACGAAAGCAGTGACAACACACACACATCTGTGTGGGGAGGAATCCATTGGCACAATGAGGACATTTTGAGAGAAAAAAGGGCTAATAAAGCATGGTGGTCCTTGAAATTTAAAAAAGTTTGAGAGCCACCGTTATTGTAATTGTCGATAATTGCAGACGTGAAGTCCACATACCAGCTCTGACAGTCTGACAGATTAACCCATTAAGATCTGGAACGCATCTGTGTCACTTTAGATTTCTTTGGCTATTAAAAAATAATGCAATTTTTGAAAAATCTTGAAAACATTATTTTTTATTTTTTTTCCCCAAAAACTTAGGATTTAGATTTTTTTTTAAAGAATTGCCTCTGGCCTTAATGGGTTAAAAAAAAATGATTCCGGAAACGGTTCCAATGTTGTATCCGGTTCCGGATCCCAACACTATTCATCAGAGGCGTCAAGCTACTTCTTCCATCTCTGCCCCCGTCATCCATCACAGTTTGATACCAACAACCTGGACACTCACTCACTACACAAACAGCAGTACATTATAAACACATCACCCCCCCCCCCCCCCTCCTCTCTTCTCTCCTCAGTGGCATCTCTCTACATCCAATGGACCATTAAGCATGTCCACAACATCATCTCTCACCCCCCCGCTCATCTAATACAGCTGATGCCCTCAGGGGGGCGCTGCAGGTCATTATCCTCTACATCTTATCGCTTTAGGGAGCAGTCACTCCGAAATCCATGAAAAAAACTGAAAATTCCACTCCAGTGAGCCATTGCAGGTGTTTTTCTCTCAAATTTCTAAAGGCTTTTTTCAACTGCAATGAAAAAAATAAATCTTTGCCTGCGGGTGTCGCTGTTGAGGGATTTTGCCTGTCAATCATCGTCTCTGCTCCGTCCCCCCGTCCCCCCCAAAGGGAAGCATAGGGGAGGGGAGGGGCGAGGAGGAGAGTGGGCGGGAATAATGGACCGTGGCCTCACAGTCCAAGGGCCAATCACAGATTACTTTTCAGCCTAATTATTCAGTTTTTTTGGGGGTGTAATTGAGGTCATAAAACCCCCCAAAAAAAACATGAAAAATAAAAAAAAGTTAAAATTAATGTCATAGAACCTTTAAAGTCTTTTTTAAAACCATCATGATATGCGTTTAGTAAATTATGGGTCCCATTAATAAAAAAAAATATATGATAAAGTAGGGTATGTTTCTAGGGTTTCTATACTGGTTCTACTGAGTGAAGACCTGCCCTTGCTGCGGTTGCAGCCAATAGCATGTCCGTTAGCATTTCGGACCGGATATAGAAATACGGCGGATTTGAAATGGCTGAAAAACAGGCTTCAAAACAGGCCTGTAGAAACCAGGGGCGTGACTTTGTCCATTAATTTTTACGGTCTATTGTAAGGACCTTATCTCAGTTTAACACACAGACACAGGTAAGGCAGACAGGCAGCTAAAGCCTCAATTATACTTAGCTGTGTTCCGGTGTAGTGCTCAGTAAAATAGCAGATCTACAAGCTCACAACGCGTCACAAATGTGACTCGTTGTGAGCTTGTAAGGTCTGCTATTCACGGCTTGCAACAAGTGTAGATCAGGCTATAGGGTCAAGAGGAGAAGAAAGGAGAAACGGCGGCTTTGTTCAAATGGCTGACAAACTGTTGATTGTTCACAGCTCAGCCCACTGCAAAGCCCTGATGCTTCAAGCATGACGGAGCAAACATCCACCTGATAGGCTGATGAGATAGAGGGGAGAGAGAGAGAGAGAGAGAGAGAGAGAGAGAGAGAGAGAGAGAGAGAGAGAGAGAGAGAGAGAGAGAGAGAGAGAGAGAGAGATAGGTAAAGAGACAGAGAGAGAGAGAGAGAGAGAGAGAGAGATAGGTAAAGAGACGGAGAGAGATGAAGAGAGAAAGAGACAGAGAGTGAATAGAGAGAGACAGACAGAAGAGAGAGAAAGAGAGATAGAGGGGGAGGGGGAGAGAGAAAGGAAAATAAAGTGAGAGAGAGAGAGAACAGAATAGAGACAGAGACAGAGAGAGAGATATGGAGAGAAAGAGAGATAGAGGGATAGAGGGGGAGGGGGAGTGAGAAAGGAAAATAAAGTGAGTGAGAGAGATGAAGAGAGAAAGAGATTGAATAGATAAATAATAGAGAGTGAATAGAGAGAGACAGAATAGAGAGAGACAGGAGAGAGAGAGAATAGAGAGAATAGAGAGAGAGAGAGAGAGAGAGAGAATATATATATATATATAGAGAGAGAGACAGACAGAGAGAGAGAGAGAGAAGAGAGATACTCCTAATGTTTCCTCACTGAAAACAACATCCTGAGAAAATCCCTGGTTGTGGCTTCTCACCAAACTATGGAAGCTTCAACAGACCATATTTCCGCCCTAATTGACAAACCAAATACACACAAACACGAGCAAATTATCCTCCTCGTTGTGTTGACTTCCAAAAAAAACTAAACGATTTGCTCTGCATGTACAAACTGTTGGAAAGTGATACTGGAGAAAGAAGAAAAAATAACTATGACACCATAAACTCAATGTCAGAGGTGGATACAACTAAATACATGAAGTATACTGAAGTACTGTATTTAACACAGCCACCAGAAAACCCACTGAACTAAACCATTATAAGACAAAAAGAAAGCGGGCACATTGGAAAGAATCACATACCAGAGCAAGTTGGAATGCTGTTTGGCCTTCAACACAGAACACACAGAGAGGCAGGATACCTGAGCCCTGTGACTGGTCCAAAACCAAAGAGAGACTATGAGACTATGTTGAACACACTCAGTGAAACACATGTCTCACAATTCGAGGTAGTCCTGGCTCCAAGGACAAGTGCACTCACTGCCAGTACTCTGTGGTATTGATACTTTTATGTAAAAAAATAAAACTACTGTGTGTGTGTAGAAATACTCTGTTACAAGTAAAAGTCATGTATTCTGAATTGTACTCGAGTATTGAGTATTGGCATCAAAATATACCTGACATTTGATTGCACTGTTATACAGGTATATCTATAATGTACATGTGCTTTTCCCTTGTCCCTTAGAGAGAGAGAGAGAGAGAGAGAGAGAGAGACATAAGACAGAAAAACAGTAACTCTGACCCCAACGCTGTAGGTGATTCTGAGTAACAAACATCAATAATAACACACACACACACACGCACACCCACCCACCCACCCTGGGGCTGTTTGCCCTCTGGAGCCCTCCACCACTTTACAATCATTGATACTGATCACCTGCAGCGCTGTGTTATTGATCAGCACACACACACACACAATGATTAATACATAGAAGGAGACAGACTCGTAAATTCACGAGTGCACACACAAACAGTATGCACACGCGCATGTGTGTGTGAGTGTGAGTGTGAGTGTGTGTGTGTTCTCTGGGGTATGATTTGGAGACAGTATCATAAAGCGGATTGTCATTGATCCACACACAGAGAGCAGAGAGCAATAATGTGTGTGTGTGCACCACACACACACACACACACACACACACACACACACACACACACACACACACACACACACACACACACACACACACACACACACACACACACACACACACACACACACACACACACACACACACACACACACACACACACACACACACACACACACACACACACACACACACACACACACACACACACACAGCTTAGACGCTGTAGTGTCCAGTGCCACTCATTGCATTTGGAGATCATGTAACAGGATGTATGACACAGGTGCGTGTGATGAAGACAAGTGTCTGTGATTAAGGGCACACAGGTGTTATTTGGAAAGCATACAAGTAAAGACAGTAGGCTAAAAGGCAGTCCTGTCTCCGTGTGTGTTTGTATGTTAAGATTCTGGATATCAAACACTACAGACGCCCTCCTGCACGCACGCACGCACACAATGGTCCTAGAGGTGTTGTCCCCAAGGTCAACTATACAGTGTATAGGCTACTGTAGTGACATCTCATGTTCACAGGTCGGTGTATGTTCAATACAACCTACTGAACTGCATTAAAAATATATGTAATCATAAGAAAAGGAACAACAAAACAACAATATTAAATATACATGAGGTGTATGCTAGAAAATATAATATAAATAATGCAGAGTAGCTCAGTCTATTTGTGCATTAGTGAGAGTCTTCACTTAGAAGCAGATATTGTCGCTATCGGGGAATACACCTCATATCTCCACATTCTACACACGTTTTTATGTTTTTCCTCTAAATTAACGCCCTACTTGATCATACTACAGCGCTGTGGTGTAAAGTAACTAAGTACATGTACTCAAGTACTGTACTTAAGGACAATTTTGAGGTATTTTTTACTTTACTGGAGTATTTCCTATTTTCTGTACTTTTACTTCTACTTCACTACATCTCAGAGGCAAATGTAGTACTTTTACTCCACTACAATTAATTGAACATTTTAGTTACTAGTTACTTTGCAGATATAAGTTATTATATTATAAAACATACGTTAACGCCCTGTTGTATACCTAGGCTATTTGAAAATAGCCGTTCTACAAGATCACAACGCGTCGCATCGCGACGCGTTGTGATCTTGTAGATCTGCTATTTTCAAACATCTTAATACTTTTACTTTTGGTACTTTAAGTGTATTTTGATGCCAATACTTTTGTCGTTTAACTCAAGTAACATTTTGAACACAAGGCCTTTTACTTGTAACAAAGTATTTCTACATTGCAGTATCGATACTTTTACTTAAGTAAAACATTTGAGTACTTTTTTACACCCACTGCATACAGCGTACTTTTGCCGTTTGTGAATTTGAATCCTGGAAAAGAAACAGTCTTGGACTTATGAGGTATCCACACCGACAGAGGAGAGGGGGTGAGGGAGTACATGAACACTGTAGTTCAAGATCGTGAGACCTCACTTTTATTTTCATATTTATGAAAAGATAATTGTCAATTCACTTATGTTTCAGATAATGACTTCCTCCCCCTCTCTCCAAGGACAACCGGTGAAAATGTAATTAAAATGAGATCTGGTCATCAAGGTCTATTTCTTATTCAGGGTGGAAAAAAACACTAGGCTCTGGCTGTAAAGATGGAGATTCATACTTTCCTCCTATTAACCCATTAAGACCTGGAACGCATCTGTGTAATTTTTTGATTTCTTTGGGCTATTAAAAAATAGCAGATCTACAAGCTCATGGCGCGGCACTATGAGCTTGTAGATCAGCTATTTTTTTGAAAAATCGTGAAAAATATGTAAAAATCTTTGAATATATATATATTTTAAAGCGAACGTTTGTAACTCAAATCTTTGCTTCTGGGGGTCCCTGGACCTAAATATTTTGAGATGGGGGTCCGCGGCCAAATACATATACATTTTGGGGGTCCTTGACATGAAAAAGCTGGAGCACCACTGATATAGCATACATAGGATTTAGACATTTCTAGATATGTATTTGGCCGCGGACCCCCATCTCAAAATGTTTTGTTCCAGGGACCCCCATGAAGCAAAGATTTGAGTTACAAATGTTCTCTTTAAAAAATATATATTAAAAGATTTGCACACATTTTCAAGATTTTTCAAAAATAGCAGATCTACAAGCTCATAGCGTGGCACAGAGTGCCGCGCTGTGAGCTTGTAGATCTGCTATTTTTGAATAGCCCAAAGAAATCTTAAAATGACACAGATGTGTCCCGGATTGAATGGGTTAATTAATTTCACGTCCACACACAGTGGAAGCAGAGGGAGTTGAGCATCAATAGGAATGCTAATAATGATAATAATAACGATTATAATATAACGTCTCCCAATGTGACTGGAGGAAGACTAGAAGAGGTGGAAGAGATGGAAATTAGCGGTTGGAAGAACTACTTTAGCAGACGTTTTACTTTGGTAAAAGTAGCGATACCACAATGTAGAAATACTGTTATAAGTAAAAGTCTATAGATTCAATGTTTTACTTGAGTAAAAAAGCTTAGTTTTTTAGTACAAATCCATGGGCATCAAAATATACATAAAGTACCAAAATAAAATGTATTCATTATCCAGAATGTTCCATTTCACCTTTTTTTCCTTTTCTTTTTGGTCAAAATCTTCTGAAAATAGATCTATAAGTCACACTGCGATACATTGTGAGCTTGTAGATCCAAGCTTGCAGATTGTCAGTTTTTTTTTAACAGACCAAGTAATAGTGCTTAACTGGTTAATATATGTTTTGAAATAATAATATAAATCGAGAGAGTAACTCATAACTAAAGCTGTCAAAATTTGTAGCGGACTAAAAAGTACAAATATTTTCCTGTGAGATGTAGGCTACTGTAGTGAAGTATGAAGTACATGTATCGAATGATGGAAATACTCAAAGTAAAAGTAGCTCTACATTGTACTTGAATACTTCTCCACGTCACTCCCTATAGCACTCCTTCTTGATGCTATAGTTTACTATGCAGATCTCACTTCTCATGGTTTTATTATTTAGAACCGTTTTTTTCCCCCTCTGTAGAGCTTGTAGAGCTGCTATTTTCAAAGCCTTTTTTTTATACATTTGGAAACCTGGCTTGAAATGGCACAGTCTGCACAAAGAGTACTTTTACTTTCAGTACTTAAGTATATTTGAATAATACTTTTTTAAGTACATTTCGAATACCAAGACTTTTATTTGTAACAGAGTACGTCTACATTATGGTATCGGTACTTTTACTTGAGTAGAAAATGTGAGTATACTTCTTCCACCACTGCTTACAGGTGTGTGACTATTTAGCTTGTTGTTTGTTAGAGTTCTGCTCACTCTGATCTGAACTCTTGTAAGTGGCTCTGGATGAGAGCGTTCTGCTAAATGCCTAAATTGTATATTGTGTAGCGGGGCGGGCCAGGAGGTACACCACTGACCTTCTGATTACCGGACCACCTCTCTACCTACAGTACTAAACTACAGCCTCCACTCAGTGAGGACGAGACCACCCTCTCTACCTACAGTCAGCGTTGCCAGATTCTGTGAGAGAAACAAGCCACCGGGTCTAGGAAAACAAGCCCAAAAGAAGCGACGCTGGGCCACATGAGCACTTTAAACATAATGCATCAGCTATTTGAAAATAGCCGATCTACAAGCTCACAACGCGTCGCGATGCGACGTGTTGTGAGCTTGTAGATCTGCTATTTTCAAATACAATCTTGGGGGGAAAGTGTAATAAGCAGATCTGGCAACACTGCCTACAGTACTGAGATACAGCCTCCACTCAGTGAGGATGAGAGACGGATGAGAGAGACACGGATAATGACAGAGGTGGAGAGAGAGGGAGGAAGATTAGGATACAGTAGAGAGAGAGAAGAATAAACTAAAAGAGTAAAAATTAAACAGATTGACAGGAATCAAATTATTCAGATAGATAGATAGATAGATAGATAGATCGAACGGAGACAGAGAACTAGAATGACAGACACAGGAAAAACAGTAACTCGGACAGAGGGAGAGAGAGAGAGAGAGAGAGAGAGAGAGAGAGAGAGAGAGAGAGAGAGAGAGAGAGAGAGAGAGAGAGAGAGAGAGGGATTCATAGAAAGAGTCATATTAAATGGAGAGTTGTACCATGTGATCTCACAGCACACTGAACATGGAGTGGGATTGATGCCTCTTATTAACAGCTCTGATGTATGATGGCTAACTGACCATTAGAAGCTAAGGGACCCTCTGCAACACTTCCACCACAACACTTCAGAAGATCACACTCGTCATGTGCCAACGCTCCATGCTTCGTAGATATAAGTAGGATAATCATTGGTGGAAAAAGTACTTTGACGTTTTACTTAAGTAAAGGTATCAATACTGCAATGTAGAAATACTCTGTTACAAGTAAAAGTCCGGAATTCAAAATTTGCTTGAGTAAAAGTACTAAAGTATTGGTATAAAAATGTACTTAAAGTACCACAAGTAAAAGCACTATAATGTTTGAAAATAGCTCACAACGCGTCGCGATGCGATGCGTTGTGAGCTTGTAGATCGGCTATTTTCAAATAGCCTAGGTATAAAATAGGGCTAAAGTGGTTAATGTATGTTTTATAATATATATCTGCAAAGTAACTAAAGTTTTCAACTCATTGTAGTGGAGTAAAAGTACAATATTTGGCTCTGAGATGAAGTGGAGTAGAAGTAAAAGTATTGAAAATTGGTAAAATTAAAAATATCTCAAAATTTTACTTAAGTACAGTACTTGAGTAAATGTACTTAGTTACTTTCCACCACTGCTCATCATATGCCAGCGCTCCTGATTCGTAGACTCACAGAGGCAAAGCTCTCAGAGGTAAATATTGAACGTTTTACTCCACCACAATTATTCTTTTAACTTGACTTACCTAGTTACTTTGTAGATTCAGACTATTATTACTGTTGTATTATTAATACACCCAATATGAACTTAGAGAACCTGATTTGAACATTCACAAAGACAGGTTTTAAGACTTGATATTGAGTGGCCTAGAACACATTCCTGAGGAAATTGAACACACTATCAACAACTATAGCTGACCAGTTGAAAATGCTTGCCAAATGTCACCTGACCTTAGTTGACCTTTAGGGCGCTGTCTTTTCCAATTGACACTACATTACTGGCACACATACACACTAGTTGCACAACTCATGCACAGAGAGCATGTACACAAAAACACACACAGATTTGCACACACATTCCCAGACAGAGAGAACGCGCACACGCACACGCACACACACACACACACACACACACACACACACACACACACACACACACACAAAGCACATCCATGCATACCCACACACACCCAGGTTACACACACTTAGACGTCTTGACCAAAGCGCACACACCTCATGCACAGACTCAGAAGACAGCAGGCACGTACATAGACACTGGGTATAAATACCAGCTCAAAATATCTGGACAAGCGCTTTTTCTGGAGGTTCAACAGAAAAGTTATATTTGTATACCTACTGTATGTAATCCCCTTTTCTCCTTAATACAATTAACTATGGAGAAGGAATGCCTGGACTCATATATCCCTCAGCAAGGCAAATTACCACAGATTATGCACTTTACCACATTACAAAACATACAATTAAGTCCTAGCCCTAGGAGTCCTAGATAATACTTTAACTTCTTCTCCACGACATCTCAGAGGCAAATGTTGTACATTTTACTCAGAAACTTGGAAAAGTAACTAAAAGTTACTAGTTGCTTTGCATATTTAGATAATTACCACAAAATATACCTTAACCACTTAATCCCTATGTTATATTGTAGGCCTCAGGTTCAAAAACAACCGATCTACAAGCTCACAACATACAATTGGATTTAATACTGTGTCGGAGTACGTTCTTCCACCACTGACTATAATCACGGCAATGTAATTAGAATGCCTTGAAACAGGGGGAAAAGGCAGCGGTAGATCCAGAATCCACTGTAAGACACAGAGAAGCACTGTGGCGTTTGAACAGCAAAGCCATTCATCTTTCAGAGCATGTAACTCAATGCAGAAAGAGGAGGCAATATGCTAGCATGCTGTATGGGTTATTGATAATAACACTTAATTCAATTTCCGTATCATGCATGGTGAAATTAAGAATGATGCACACGCGCATGTCCCCTCATTTCAAGTGGATTTAATATCCATCTCCACTTGTAGTTATCTGACAGATGCTTTCTCAGGCCGGTTCTGAAAGAAGCCGGCGATTCACATCGGTTAATGGATGATGTGAATTGCTCAGATGGTGCACATTTCAGAAGCACACTAATGGCATATCAATACATTCATGGTTGCTTGCACTCTCACACACACATAAAACCCACAGAGAGACTCAGCCACTATGTGGGCATGGCATTGTAGTCGCTCATTTTCAAATATCTTTCAACATCTTCCAAAAAATACAATTTTTGCTACTTTTGGTCGCCTCTATCATGACAAAGTGTAAAATATGGCATTAATTTATGAAAAAAAGGAAATTCATACAAAATCCAAAATAGCTAAAATAGCCAATGAACTAATTCAACTAGACCATACCCGTCGGGGGATATGAGCACCCAAAGTATGTGCAGTTTGGGTTATGCGCTGTGCACGTATCAAAATGTAGTTAAAGTACCAAAAGTAAAAGTACTATAATGTTTGAAAATAGCAGATCTACAAGCTCACAGCGCGTCGCGATGCGACGCGCTGTGAGCTTGTAGATCGGCTATTTTCAAATAGCCTAGGTATACAAAAATAATACAATTCGTTGTATTCAATCATTGTAGTGGAGTAAAAGTACAATATTTGGCTCTGAGATGAAGTGGAGTAGAAGTAAAAGTATTGAAAATTGGTAAAAGTAAAAATAGGGTTATAGGATGAGACATGTTTTACTTATTTTTGTATTATTATTATTATTATTATTATTATTATTTGTTTTACCAGTTTTAGCAGCGAAAGGCTGTGAGAGCATCTCCAGTATCTAATGATGAAAGTGTTTAAGTGTGTGTGAGTCCACCGGCCCACTGGTAACATGTGGGGCAGATGTGTGTGAAAACCTTCAAAATGATTAACCCATTAAGAACTGATGTTCCCATTCTACAAACGTCTTCTAAATCCTAACAGTTTTCTGGAAAAAACATGTGTTTCTATATCAGTGGTGCTCAAACTTTGTCAGGTCAAGGACCCCCAAAATGATATGTATTTGGTCGCGGACCCCCCATCTCAAAATATGTTGTTCCAGGGACCCCCCAGAAGCAAAGATCGGAGTTAAAATGTTCTCTTTAAAACACATATATTCAGGGCGCCCGCTGGCCTAGCGGTCCAGCCTACTATCCTATCAATAAAGGCAGAAAAAGACCCCCCCCCCCCAAAAAACCATATATATATATATATTCAAAGATTTGCACGAACTGTCCTCGATAAAAAAAAAAATAGCAGATCTACAAGCTCATAGCACTCGGTGCCGCGCTATGAGCTTGTAGATCTGCTATTTTTTTAATAGCCCGAAGAAATCTTAAAAAATGACACTGATGCGTTCCCGGTCTTAATGCGTTAATACACACCAGGTACGAGGCCCAGATGGCATCCCCCAACCCAGTGCTCAAGGTGTGCTCACAACAGCTGGCTCATGTCTGCACGCAACATCTACAACCTCTCCCCGATACCGGTGGTCGGAAGTAACTAAAGTACATGTACTCAAGTACTGTACTTAAGCACAATTCGGAGGCACTTTTGCTTTACTTGAGTATGTGCATTTTTTTTTCCTCCATTGCTTTATACTTCTACTCCACCACAACTCAGAGGAAAATATTTTACGTTTTACTCCACCAAAATGTATTGAACATTTTTGTTACTAGTTACATTATAAATTTAGATTACTAATACAAAGCCCTATTTTATAGCCTACTCTTCATCTATTTGGAAATAGCAGATCTACAAGGTCACAACGTGTCACATCGGTGAGCTCGTAAATCTGCTATTTTCAAAAGATTTAAGATAAACTAGAATCTTGTGAAATTGAGTACATCTACTTTAGGTACTTTAAGTATATTTTGATGCGGATACTTTTGTACTTCTACGTAAGTCACATGAACAAATGACTTTTTACTTGTAACAGAGTATTATTATATTGTGGTATTGCTACTTTTGCTTCAGTAAAAATATATCAGTACTTCTTCTTCCATCCCTATTCAGAGCAGATGGCTCATGTCTGCACACAGATCTTCAACCTCTCCTTTGCTTCAGTAGTTGCCGGTTCAAAAACACCACGTTCTCCCCCCCGTCAGGGCTGGATTAAGACTGAAGGAGGCCCCTGGGCCAATTATCTCTTAGCCCAGTGCTTCTCAAACATTCTGATGTCAAGGTATTTGGCCGTGGACCACCCCATCTGCAAAGATTCGGTGCCAGGGGACCCCCGTGAGAGAGAGGATTTGTGTTTGTGTTCAAGATTCTCCAGTTGTTTTTGAAAATAGCAGCAAGCTCACAAACGTGTCACATCATGACATGTTTGTGAGCTTGTAGATCTGCAGTTTTTCGACGGCTTAAGCTTAAAACAGGGTTCAAGTGATTAAACTGATTTTAACGCTATTAAAAAAAACATTCAAATTCTCAAGGACCCCTGGGGGTGTCCGGACCCCACTTTAAGAACCATTGTTTTAGCGCTGCAATGTGATGTATTGTGAGCTTGTAGATCTGCTATTTTCGAATAGCCGAACTAGGGCTTAAAGGTAGGGTAAGTGATATTTTTGGGGTTTTTTTTTTTTTGGTTAAAAAGGTTAAAGTACTGTATTCTAATAGTAATCATGGCTACAGAGCGTTTGTTCGGTCACAGGAGTCTCTCCAGCTCTTTAGTAAACATTTTAGTAAATTTTCAGGTAGGTGACACATTTTAAGCCAATCAGGAGAGAGCACTGAAATGCATTTTCTCTTTAATAAAGAGCTGGAGAGACATGGGAGACTCCTTATATGGACAGGAACCATTTTGCAATTATTTGAATAATTGCAAATCACTTACCCTACCTTTAAGTGCTTGAATGTTTTGTGTTATAACATATACCTGCAAAGTAACTAACTAAACCTGTCAAATAATTGTAGTGGAGTAAAAAAGTACAATACATAAAGTATCGAGAAAGGAAATACTCCAAAGTAAAAGTACCTCAAAACTGTTCTTAAACACTGTACTTGAGTAAATGTACTTAGTTACTTTCCACTATTGACTGTGTCACACTGATTCCATCTGACATCTCTTGGCTTGATAACATCAAGGAGTCCAGGAGGAAATCCCCCGTCAGTCCCCGTCCAATCAGATCACAGAGCAGTTCTTCAGAGCTGACTCGCCTCATGAGGAAGTCGTCAGCAATGTGATTAGCTGAGCTGGGAGGGACCAGTAAAGTAGAGGTGTCTGGGGTCCTCCTGATCAAACTACAAAAGCAAATGACATAACAGTAACCATTCACGGGTTCTACATTCTACTCGGACGGAGCGCGCGCGCGTGTGAGTGTGTGTGTGTGTGTTAGCCTGGTTCCAGACGAATCTGCCTTTGCAAAATTGCATCGCACTTTAGCCCTCGGCAGATTCGGTCTGGCCCGCCTCAATAGAGATTTAATTTCTCTCCCTCCGAAGTCGTGAGGGACCAATCGGGGCCCAGTATCCAAATGTAGGCGGGCTTATCACCTTATTTGGAGCAATGACGTACAAGGAAGCACTGCTCTGATTGGTTTAGGTCTAACCAATAGAGTCCGTTTGGATCTTTTTGTAACCGCCCCTTGGAAAAAAATCTAGCGTTGATAGGGACCAGACTAATATCCACGCAGTGTGTCGTGTGATATTGTCTGGCCACGCGAGGCTATGTCGTGTGTGTGTGTGTGTGTGAATTCAAGGGGGTGACTGATCGATAGAAGAAAAGTCATTTTGGGGGTGAAATATCCCTTTAAGAATGCTATTATACAGCTCGGTTACGAATGTAAACTGCTCGTGTTCATATCTGGAAGCCTCAGTAATGTCCATAACTGTGTTGTGAGAGGCCTGCAGATTGCAGGAATGCCCAAGCCGAGAGCTGAGGCATTGGCTAAATTCTGTTCAGTGTGATAATTGGCCGTCGCCACGTAAAATGGAGGAGGCGATGCTTCCTGTATCCGTGATCTGTATCCTGAAACACTTATTGCCGAGTTTCCCAAGCCTGTGCATCTACAATTGTTTGTGTTCCAAGAATGTCTTGTTAAATGTGAACGCAAATAATAATGCTAAATGTGTGTTCCTTCAGCTCTATGTTCCAAAGTATTAATACATGGAAGCGGAGAGTCTCGTAAATTGACAAATGCACACACAAACAAAGTGCAGGAATACAAAGAAAGTGCTTCATTTTGATGCAAAACAGCATAATGGAAACTGATTAATGTCATAGAGGAGAAGCAGAACTATATTTGATTAGAAGCAGGAAGAACTAAACAGAGAAGTTTTGAGGATTGGAGGGTAGCGTCTTTGTTTATAACACTATAGTGAAGACCAGAGTACTAAATGCAATCGTACAATGGTGGAGTTATCTGTTCTGTAATACACAGGTTCTCAAAGTGGGGTTCGGGGACCCCCAGGGGTCCTTCAGGGGGTTACAGTGGGTGCCCAGCCAAATGGCTGGTGACTCTTGAGTGTGCAAATGTTACGGGTCCATCTGGTTACATTTGCACACTCTCAGAGTCATGGGGGGTCCGAGGCCTAATGAGAGTTTGATAATTACTGCTGTAATAGACGGTGAGTGGAATGTTTAGCCTTGATTTGAGTTTGTACGTTTGATAAATTGTACAGTTTTGTAACATTTTCTCAAAAACACTGTGAGGTTGATCTACAATAATTAACTGATACTTTGAAAATAGCGTGTGAAGTAGTGGTGTCAAAAATAATCAATTCATAGATTAATCGCGATGCGGACATGGACGATTATGAATCGATTCACAAATATAAAAAACATACAGTATCATATTTTTTATCATATTGCTAATTGCACAGAGCCAGATGTATGTTGTTCAGCATAATCTGACTGCTTGTATTGACTGATGAAAAAGTTGCCATGTTGTGCAGTAATATAGAAAAGTGTGATGCATCGCGATGCATCGTAGAATCGAATCCTAGTGAATCGTAATCGAATTGAATCGTGAGGGCAGTGCCCTCGCTCTCTCTGTCTTTCTGTGTCTCTGTCTTTCTGTGTGAGTCTCTCTCTCTGTCTCTCTCTTTCTCTCTCTCTCTCTGTGTGTGTTGTAAGTGTGTAGGTAATGTGTGTAGTTAAAATGCCAGGCTGTCATAGCGGTTGTGTGTCGTGCTGACAGACAGATTTGTCACGGTGGCACGGGGCCCAGTGTCTGACACCCTGATGGATTGTGGGTAGGAAAAGGCCGAGGTGTCGCACTGGGAGAGGAGATAACGTTGCCAAGTAACCTACGCGCGCGCGCGCGCACACACACACACACACACACACACACACACACACACACACACACACACACACACACACACACACACACACACACACACACACACACACACACACACACACACACACACACACACACACACAATCTCTCTTTCTCTTTGTTGTAACTTCCTCTCCTGCCTCTATACACCTCATCGTCTTCCCCTTAATCCAGACAAATAAACCATTCTCCCCTCCCCTCTCTTCTCTTCTCTTCTCTTCTCTTCTCTTCTCCTCTTTGCCTCTCCTCTCCTCTCCTCTCCTCCCTTTCCTCTCCTCTCCTCTCCTCTCCTCCTCTCTATTATGTGTACTTAACGGTTATTTCAAAACACGGTAGCAGATACTTTCATTTTGCTGCCAACTGTACAGCAATTTCCTTCAATTATCGGGCAGAACAATGAACACCTCTTCAGTAAAATGTGCTGTGTTCATTTAACTCAGAGAGTGCATGTTTTACGCTCTATATCTTAAAGTTTGATTGACTCAGTGCATGTACTTGATTAGCACGTATGAAAACAGCACGGCGGTACAGTTTTGAAAACAATGCTAAAATGATAACGCAAAAAGCCCACAGGGCTCGTTTCTATTGGGGTCCTATGGACTCAATTCACCATTAGTCATACAGTGTAGCATCCATTTTAGTAGTCTTTTTGGCGACACCTCTGGTAGCTCCGTTAACTGTTAGAACTACAATTCCCAGAATTCAGTTTGAAACAAAGTCAATGAAGTACAGGTGCCGCTCCAAAAGGCATGCTGCAGGGTCAGTTCGGAAAGCACCAACCTCCTTGTCAGACATGGCACTAAAAACTGAAAATTGTGTCAAGAAAAGTTGTCAAAAAACACATTGACGTGGAACGGTTATTGTGAAAAATACCAGTCAAAGATTATGTTAAAAATATCTACCTAATAGGCTCTATGCACAGCAGACATATTGGAAAGAAATTGGGCCTCTTCCTTACTTCCTTCACAGGTGTTACCAATTATACTAATTAAGGCTCTGTTCCGTTTAGTGTAGCACAGTGGACCCCCATAACTCTGAGAGTGTACAAATGGAACCAAATGGACCCGTAAGGGTCCATTTGGTTCCATTTGTACACGTGGTTCCATTTGTACACGTTGTACACGTGGTTCCATTTGTACACGTGGTTCCATTTGTACACGTTATTCCAACCAGTTCCTTTCCCCTCCATCAGGCGCCCCGGCTGTCATGGGGGAGG
>NC_137609.1:48519343-48561843 GCF_963280865.1 Gymnoscopelus braueri | reverse complement strand
TTCAGAGAGGGCCTGCCCCTAAAGCCCGTGCATTAAGCAATTCAATCTGGAAACGCATCTGTCTGTCTGTGTCATTTTGGATTTTAGCATAGCCATTATTTTATACTTTTTTTTAATACTAAAAATAGCAGATCTACAAGCTCATAGTGCGGCACTCGGTGCCACACTATGAGCTTGTAGATCTGCTATTTATTTATTTTTAAAAGCAAACATTGTAACTCAAATCTTCACTTCTGGGGAATCTACAAATGTCAGTTTTTTGAAAAAAATACTTTTTTCATGTCAAGGAATACCCTAAATGACATGTATTTGGTTAGAGGACCCCGATCTCAAAATATGGTCTTCCAGGGAAAGAAGCAAAGATTTGAGTTAAAAATGTTTGCTTTAAATGAAAAAGGAAAATATATATTAAAAGATTTGCAAAAAAATGTCACGAATTTTTCAAAAAATAGCAGATCTACAAGCTCATAGCGCGGGCACTCGGTGCCGCACTATGAGCTTGTAGATCTGCCATTTTTTGAATAGCCAAATAAATCTTAAAATGACACAGATTCGTTACCGGTCTTAATGCGTTAAGCCGGGTTTGTGCCTAATGCAAAACAATGCTCTCACGCCTCCCAAATAAGAAAATCACCTGCGCTGCTGTCACTGCACCGGAGACGCAAGAGATAAGACCAGCTCTCAAACTGCTCTTAAAGGAGAATTTCGCCCGACGTTCTTCTTACCTTTTTTAATGTCATAACTCCATCCCGGGTCCGCCGTAATTAACGACACTTCCGATGCCCCACCGGAAGTGTCTCAAAAATTAGACTTACGGTGGGGGACATTCAAGACAAACACGTTGGATAGTGTTCATGTAACGCCCGGGATTCGAACCCGGGTCTCCCGTGTGGAAAGCCAACATCTTTAACCGCTAAGCCAAAGGGATATCCCTATCGCTTGGGGAAGATGTTAGACTTTCACGCCATCAGGCTGAGGTAGTGAACCACTCTGTTTACATTCAGTCATTATGAACATCAGCTCTCACCCGAAAAAATTGCAAAAAAATAAGCTATTAACACATTGGGTGCCAAACACGGTCTGAACCGTGTTTTCACAGAGTAGCGCGTTGGTGCCGAACACGGTCTGAACCCAGTTTTCAGTTTTTTTTTTTTTTTTTCACATGGGAGGGGCTGGAGCAGCTCTGGAATCACCCGTGGTGATTCTGTGAAGGATAGGACAGATGGATCACCGTGTCAAAAAAATATGGCTCCCATCCGCTTCCGTTCTATCTCCTTCTCTAAAACCCCTATAACTCCGAAACTTTTTACGCTGGGGAAAACGACTCATTTTGTATACACGATCGCGCCGCCATTGTTACTCGCGTGAGAGATGTTATCGTTCCAGGCGTTAGCCAGTACCATCGGGCAAAATGGAGGCATGCTTTTTTTCACATGGAATGCACGTCGTGGAGTCTACAGGTTAAACTCAGCTCAACGGTGAGATTTCGGCACCGAACGTAATCTGTTATTATAAAATGCCGGCACCCAATGTGTTAAAACACACGATTTAGAGCAAGGACCATAGACGCGGGTTTTTAACTGCGGCGGACCCGGGACGGAGTTATGAAAGGTCTCTACTGTATCACTCGTCCCTAGGATATCATAACATCCTAAAAAAGGTAAGAAAACGTTGGCCGAAATTCTCCTTTAACTTGAAGCGCGAAGTCTGTTGGGCCAATAGCATCGCGCAGTGATTGCACCAAACCACACCTCACTGTAAGACCAACACACACACACACACACACACACACCCACAAGCAAAGTCAGCAAATCATTTGGCATCTAGGCAATGCAGACGCAAGGTGTGAATTCAACCACTGCGTCGGAGGGTAAGATACTGAAATGTGACTTACCGCCGGTGGAAGATAGGGCCCAGAGACTACTGCACCGCACGGGACGGACACACCTTCAGGTAGAGTTAGGATAACCACCTGTCAGAGAGAGAGAGAGAGAGAGAGAGAGAGAGAGAGAGAGAGAGAGAGAGAGAGAGAGAGAGACATTATTTAGATGGATGCAAGGTTTGACTTACTCTAATTACTGGAACACTGTTACACAGTTTGTTGACAAAGGTTCACGGTGCTAATTCCAGCCTCCACAGGAACAAAAAGTGAATTACCACGCGCTAATGACCCCTGCATTGATTTATTTTAAAAACTTTTTTTGTGTTTGGAAATTGGATCATTTGGGGGGGATGTGAATCTCTGCACCGAGGAAGAGACGAAACGAGTGTTTGCATCCATTTATCCTGGACTAATTCCAACCGTGTACTTTGTAAGTCATTCTGGGTAGAAGAGTGTCTACTAAGTGTCTCTTGGCGGGGATTGTTTCCGTCTGTGTGTGTGAGTGTGTGAGAGGCCGATCTCGGGCACCTCTGAACCGATGGGTGTGAAACTTTGCACGCACACTTCCAGTATAGGCGAAGGAAGGACCTTCACCGGCGTTTTCAAATCGGCGTCATGGTGGCGCTCAGGGATGCATATGGTCATGGGACACGGTAATACGCCGTGCAACCCCTTCTTTTGAGCAGGAGCACGCGCACGCATCGATTTATAACAACCCTTAATTCACACTTCAACAAAGTTTACAAAGGCTCCCGACTGCTGGGTCTCACACCAGCATGAATTAACATAGGAATGAGCCTAGATGCATATCAGTTGTCCATTGTGTGACCTGTAGTATAGGAGGTGTTAAGGGACGTGCGCGTGACGTCATTCAAATGGAGTCCCACCACTAACAAAATTAACAATACAACACTGGTGGCGCTATAACAGGCCGATAACTCTTGAAACGTATAGGTGGTACAACCACATTTATATTTACCGTGGAATTCTTGGATCATGATGCAATTCCTCATATTATAGACCTCTGCCATTTCTGCCTCAATGGAATTTCAGTCATTATGCGATTTTCACACTTTTTGTTTTCTACTCCTATGAACACTGAATCAGTCAGATTTTTTTCATATTCCAATCCGATTGGCTACGATTGGCTTCCAAAGTTGTAGGAGGGGCCCAAAACAAACCCACCGACCCAACCCCCAGACCGGGAAGCTAACGGCTAGGTAGCGCCGGTTAGCATATTAAAAAAAAAAAGGGACAGGGGGGTCTCTAAATGGATTAGAAACAAGTTTGCCGGGGACCCCCACCCCTGCAGACGGAGGAACACACGCACACATGGTCAGTCAGACAGACAGACACTGTTCTAGACTGCTCCGGTTTCACGATGTAAAAGTTAGCAACGGATTAATCGATTGTGAAATGAATACGGCAGCCCCACACACACACACACACACACACACACACACACACACACACACACGCACACGCACACGCTCCCTGTGCACAGCGTGGTGTGAGTTATGGAGTAATCTAGACAAGGAGGGAGGAGGGAGATGACCTCTGAAATACAACCAGCAAGGAGAGAATGATGATGATGATGATGATGATGCTGATAATGAATATGTGTGTTATTATGGTGATGAAGAAGAAGGACATTATGAATATGATGATGATGATGATGATGAACTTTGCATTTCCATCAGTCATCCTGTCCGGAGACCGTGTGGAGATTTATGAACGATAACTTGTTTATAGAAGTGGAACCGTAGATGATGCTTGATCAATTATGATGGTCAACAGACATTTAGATAAGTTAGATTATCATCTGTATAAGTGTCTGTCTGTCTATCTTTCCCAGTGGTGTAAAGTAACTAAGTACACGTACTCAAGTACTGTACTTAAGTACACTTCTGAGGTATTTTTACTTTACTGGAGTATTTCCAATTTTCAGTACTTTTACTTCTACTCCACTACATCTCAGAGGCAAAAATTGTACTTTTACTCCACTACAATTATTTGAAAACATTAGTTATACTAGTTACTTTGCAATGATCAATTATTATATTATAAAACATACATTAACCACTTTAGTACTTTTGCTTTTGGTACTTTAAGTATATTTTGATGCCAATAATTTTGTAGTTTTACTCAAGTCAATTTTTTATTCCGGGCTGCGGTCCCACCGCACTTTTATTTTACCTCTGGGGCGGAATCTGCAATGCTTTGTCAATGCAAATGCGTGGATTCTTGGAAAAAATCATCAAAAAGACCATGAATCCACGCATTTGCATTGACAAAGCATTGGCAGATTCAGCCCCAGAGGTAAAATAAAAGTGCGGTGGGAGCGCGCCCTAACAGAGTATTTCTAAATTGCAGTATTGATACTTTCACTTAAGTAAAATGTCCGAGTACTTTTTCCACCACTGATCTTTCCATCCATCCCAATGTGACGGATGGATGTTGTCAGGATCATTGTATAACTACTGGTCTGTGTGATGGCTCCATAAAGCCCCCCCCACACACACACACACGTAGTATCCACTGAGGCCCAGACCTTCAGAGTAACATGAAGATGAATCACACTGAATGTAATGTGTAGCGCCCTCTCTGTCTGTATCTCTCTCTCGATCTTATTCTCTCTATTCGTCTCTCTCTCTCACACACACACGCATCATGCACACACACACACACACACACACACACACACACACACACACACACACACACACACACACACACACACACACACACACACACACACACACACACACACACACACACACACACACACACACACACACACACACAGGGGCCCGTCCTCCCACATTATACAGAGTGGTCTTTCTGACACACAGCCGTGATTGATGGAACACTTCATCTACACAACTGAAACTATCATGTCCCTGCTCTGTCTCTGTCACTGTGCAGGAGAGAGAGAGAGAGAGAGAGGGGGGTGGCACACAACTCTCCATTAAATGCAAAGATCATTTCAATAACCCCCCCCTCTCTCTCTCTCTAAAGTAAGGATGAAGGGAGGAGAGAGATGAATGATGGTGTTATTATTTGTAGCATTATTAATCCAGGTAGGTTCACTGATCACCAACTCTTCAGCAACGCCCTGCGCGCGCACACACACACACACACACACACACACACACACACACACACACACACACACACACACACACACACACACACACACACACACACACACACACACACACACACACACACACACACACACACACACACACACACACACACACACACACACACGGGGCGGCCATAGCTGAGTGGTTAGTGAGCCCGCCTAGGGAGCCAGAGGCCCTGGTTGCCCCAGGTTCGATTCCAGGCCAGGTCAGCATATGTGTCGATGAAATGAAATTTGTCCCTGAGCAAGACTCTTAACCCCTAATTGCTCACAGGTTCTCATTGGAAACAAGACCGCAAGGACTTTCATGAACGACCTGTTAAAATGAATTATCCTTATCCTTACACACACACACACACACACACACACACACACACACACACACACACACACATTTGTATTACTATTAACAGGTAATAAAGGTGTGTATTACCTGTTAAGGTATGGAAGGTATTTAAACATTTGGGCTGCAGTAAGAAACCAAAAACCAAATCTACAGACATCAATATTTAATTGGTTGGCACGCTCGTTACAGATAAGCTGGATGTGGCTAATCGCTTTAACGACTTCTTAAAGATGGGGTGCCATGATTATTTTTTACTTTTTCTGGTTTTATGTGTCTATAAAGTGTACATTACTCTAATAGACCCACTGATGTGGTTATAATATGCAAATATGTCTTCCCTGTGTATTTTGGGGTTTATTCCTGTAAGCTGAAAGCTTTTTGTGTCAAAAGGCCCAAATACACCGTTTTAACTACGTACTAAAAACATACTCTCCCCTGATTATGAATCATCCCTCGACTGCGAGAGAATGATAGGAGCAGAAATGACTTCATCCCAAAAAAGAAAACTCCATTGACTCCCATGTTATGAGATTTAGAAATACACATCTAGCCAGTGGTGTAAAGTAACTAAGTACATTTACTCAAGTACTGTACTTAAGTACAATTTTGAGGTATTCTTACTTTACTGGAATATTTCCAGTTGCCTATACTTTTACTTCTATTCCACTACATCTCAGAGGCAAATATTGTGCTTTTACTCAACTACAATTATTTGAAAACTTTAGTTTCTAGTTACTTTGCAGATATAAATGATTACATTATAAATCATACATTAACCACTTTAGCCCTATTTTATACCTAGGCTATTTGAAAATAGCCGATCGCGACGCGTTGTGAGCTTGTAGATCTGCTATTTTCAAACATTTTAGTACTTTTACTTTTGGTACTTTAAGTACATTTTGATACCAATACTTTTGTACTTTTACTGAAGTCAATTCCAATTCCGGACTTTTACTTTACTTACATTTGAGTACTTTTTCCACCACTGCATCTAGCTCAGATTTCTTATTTTTTTGATGAAAACGAGCCATATTCAACTGTCGATAACCAATCGCGGTTAAAAAAAAATCCGCTGGATAGACGAGACCTTCCCCCTCCCCCAGACAGCTTTTTTTTTTTTTTTTTTTTTTTTTATCCCACGATTTTGCAACCCTTTTTCACCCAGTGTATAAGTAATCCTGGGCGCTACACTGCCCCTGCCAGCCTAGGGAGCTCAGAGCCGAGCTCATGCCTCCTTCAATGCATGAGAGCCAACTAGCCTTCTTATCACCTGACAGGGGGGAGTTTCCCCGGTAGGACGTAGCACGTGGAAGGAACACGTTATTCCAACCAGTCCCCTTCCCCTCCATCAGGCGCCCCGGCTGTCATGGGGGAGGCAGTGTAGAGACCAGGATTACTACATGTTTTTGTGTGGGTACCTACCCTAGGAGACACGGGGAGAACATGCAAACTCCACACAGAAAGGCCCTTTCGCCAACCCCACCTAGGGTATGGGCTCTGATGGCGCGGAGGAGAGGACACGCCCCCAGCGTCCACAGCGTCCCCGGCGGGAATGGAACCCAGGACCTTCTAGCTGTGAGGCGACAGCGCTACCGACAGCACTTCCGACTACCGACTGCACCACCATGCCCCAGACAGCTTTGATTACATCCGTGGCCACATCGTGGCTTCAATTGGTCTCCGTGAATCAACGAAATAAGGCAAAAACGCTGGCAAGGATGATTTTAGATTTTTTTTCGCGGAAGCACAGTGAAAGCCTCAGTGTTTAGCAGCTTTTGGGGGATCGATCATACTTAATATAAACATTCTGTGACTACTTGAAAAGGTAAGAGATATTTGAACCCGGTTCAAAAGGTTGTTTCAACACATCCATTAATTTTTCCAGACCGTCTACAGGTATCTACAGACATATGAAGGATACTGCGGCTATACCTTTAAATCTTTCATATGATGTTCAGAAGAAGTAAGGAATTGAACATTTGTGCCGCGGACCTTGCTGACGTGGGACCCACTCGAGTCACACTGTTTCACCGTTTGGGCATCAGAGCTAGTTGTTTTAGACATAACGTGTTTTTGAATAGCCGAATACACGCAATACTTATTATATGGACATGAATAGCCTACTCCTAGGTAAAAATAAGTATTTTCGAGGAAATAGAATGGTGGAGATGGCTCCAATTAATGTAAACAATTAGAGCAGTGATGTTTTATACTAAGCAGCTTACTTAGCTTACATCTCCCATACGTACTGTAATCTAACATTATCGCTTCTGTATGGAACCGCTGCGTTGCTGTATCATTAGAATTAGCATTAATACATAACAGGCTGTGAAATACTAGAGTTTCATAGTTCGCATTTTATTTCTAAGGCTATGTTGAAATACATATAATAATGACTGGAAACCGGGGTTTGGACATGCCCTCAGCCCTCCACTTAAAGGGGAATTTTGGACTAAAGTTTTCTTACCTTTTCTATGACGTTATGATATCTTAGGAGGAATGGTACAGTAGAAACATTTCATAACTCCACCCCTGAGCCGCCACAGCTTAAAAGGTGCTCGGATAGGCCTTAGGTTAGATCACATATTTTAATAGCTTTTTTTTTTTTTTTTTTTTTTGAGATCTGACGTTCATAGTGACAGAACACTATGCAACAAAAAAAAAAAAAAAAAAAAAAAACAGAATTCTCGCTAGACGAGATTGAAATCTCGAGATTTCAATCTCATCTAGCGAGACTTCTGTTTTTTTTTTTTTTTTTTTTTTTTTTTGGACAATGTTCTGTCACTATGAACGTCAGATCTCACCAAAAAAAATAATAAAAAAAGCTATTAAAATATGTGATCTAACCTAAGGCCTATCCGCGCACCTTTTAAGCTGTGGCGGCTCAGTGGTGGAGTTATGAAATTTTTCTACTGTACCATTCCTTCTAAGATATCATAATGTCATAGAAAAGGTAAGAAAACTTTAGTCCAAAATTCTCCTTTAAGGTGGTGCGCCTATGTTTTCATTCCCACTAACAATATTTCTCCACGGAACACCAACACAATTTCACCCAAAGAACATGGATCGTTTTGGTCATAAGCCCACTTGTTTCTATGATGAAAGAGCAAGTTAAAATGTTACTAACTTTCCGCGGTTTTGTGGGCTCCGAGGACGCTGTTGTTAAATGAGTTTGGGTTTGTTTCCAGTGGGAAGCGAGCGCACAGATGTAAATCCCGGCCACTACATTTGATTGGGTAAAGCGCGGCCTGCTTCCTGATCTGAAGGCACGCCCACTTGTAAGCTAACGCGCACACGTTCTGAACGGGGCTCCCGACAGATTCAGTAGCGCAGCTCTGAATCTGTTCTCGAGAGATTACTGATGTAGTGGATGATATAGTCCTAGTCAAGTCATTGAGGGACAACTATTTCCCTCTAAAATATTATTTTAGAGAAAAAAAAAATAAAAATAAAAAAATAAACAAATAAAATGTTAAGTGCCTTGCAACCAAACAAGGCCACTGGCCACAACAATATCTCCTCCAGGAAGAGACGTAGCCGCCTCTATTGCTCCAATCCTTGCCCACATAACACATCTCTCCATCAGTCAGTGTCACGTCCCACAATATTTCAAACTTTTTTCAAAACTATTTTCATATCATGGTATTGCTACTTTTACTCAAGTAAAAGAACATAGATGTGTACTTCTCCCACCACTGGCCATCATTCATTCAGGTTATCCTCCCGTCATCCATCACAGTTTGATACAGAAACCTGGACACTCACTCACTGCACAAACAGCAGCACATTATAAACACATCACCCCCCCCTCCTCTCCTCTCTCCTCAGTGGCATCTCTCTACATCCAATGGACCATTAAGCATGTCCACAACATCATCTCTGACCCCCGCTCATCTAATACATGCAGCTGATGCCCTCAGGGGGGCGCTACAGGTCATTATCCATCACATCTTACCACTTCACAAACACCCCCCCCCCCCCTCCCCACTGCCATATAAGGAGTCTAAACTCAAACAAGCGCCGTTGCCCTTTAAAATGAATTGTACGATAAACTATGAATCATTTATAGTGACTTCTACAAACAAATGTATCTGCCTTCTACTTCAGAGTGTAATATCTTAACCCATTAAGACCTGAAGCCGATTCTACAAAATGTCTTCTAAATCCCAACAGTTTTCTGAAAAACGTATGTTTCTATATCAGTGGTTCTCAAAACGTTTTCATGTCAAGGACGGACCCCCAAAATGTATTTGACCGCCGACCTCCATCTCAAAATATTTCGTTCCAAGGACCCCCAAAAGCAAAGATTTTAGTTAAAAAATGTTTGCTTTAAAACAATATATACTGCTCAAAGAAATGTAGGGAACACTTTGATCCCTTAATTATTTTGAGCAGTGTATATTCAGAGATTTGCACACATTTTCACGATATTTCAAAAATAGCAGATCTACAAGCTCGTAGCGCGGCACCGAGTGCCGCGCTACGAGCTTGTATATCTGCTATTTTTGAATAGCCAAAGTCAAAGTGTAAAATAATGCTTTTTAGCTCAAATCAAAAAGTGGCACAGATGCGTTCCAGGTCTTAAAGGGTTAATGCCAATAATTTTGTACTTTTACTCACGTAAAAAATCTTTGAACACACAACTTTTATACTTGTACAATATGTGCGTATACGTCTCCCACCACTGGTCACGGTGCCTCTGAGGTACAAGTATAGAACACGGCCTCCATCTGTGGTGGTGGCGGGTCCCCATCGCTCACACACTGAGCTGGAACGCTGTAGTTTGATGCATAGGAAATTCCTGCTGAGGGCAACACTTTATAGAAGAGAGGAGAGTTCCAACACGCCCCTCATATACACGCCATGATCACTCCCACAGAAAAATCTAATCACCTTGTTCTTGAATTAATGAGAAATATACGCAGTGGTGGAAAGTAAGTAAATACATTTAGGTCAAGTACTGTATTTAAGTAAAAGTTTGAGGTATTTTTACTCACTTGATTATGTCAAAATTTCAATATTTTATATTCTACTCCAGGGAAACTCCACTACAATTATTTAAACAATGTTGGTACTTTTCGGATTTAGATTACTGCAAAACATACATTAACCACTTAAGCCCTATTTTCTAATTAATCTATTCAAAAATTGCCATGAGCATGTAGATCGGCTTATTTTGGAGAGATTTTTTATAGTTTGTATTTTCATATCTGAATGTAACATTTGGAAAAAAGGAAATAGTTAAATAGGACATTCCGATAATTAGTACTTTTACTTTTGGTACTTGAACTACATTTTGATGCCAATACTTTTGTTCTTTTACTCAAGTAAAAAACTTTGAAGACAGCACTTTCACTTGTAACAGAGTATTTTCTCTATTGCTACTTTTTAAAGTAAAATATCACACACGATCGCTCCAACAAGGCTATAGAGAGACATTCTTCATTCAAATCACCTTGTTCTTTAAGTGCTGAATTAATAAAGAGGGTTCCCTGTGTTGTGCGTCCGCAGGTCAACTGTATACACAGCAGGACATGACCGACCGGCTGTCCTCACTGTGAGACGGAACACCGCCCGCATAACGAATGAAGCTGGTTAATTGTTAAAACGATGGTCATTAGGGCTGACCGAGAGATAATGAGTAGCTACGAGAGAAAAGAGAGGAAATGGGCTGAGGATCGAAAAGAGAGAGAGAGGGAGGGATGGGGGTCAGGGGGATCTATGCGATGAGAATGAGAGAGAGAGAGAGAGAGAGAGAGAGAGAGAGAGAGAGAGAGAGAGAGAGAGAGAGAGACTATTACAGAGACAGAGAGAAATATTTCCTTTTTTTCTCTCTTTTACTCACATGCTGTTTTTGAGAAAACAGTATAATTGACCAGTACAGCCACAGTACAACTACAGTCTGCTACTGTTGACCACTTGGAGCTGACCAGTACAGCCACAGTCTAATACTGTTGTACTGGGAGCTGACCAGTACAACCACAGCCTTCTACTGTTGTACTGGGAGCTGACCAGTATAGCTGCCAATATACGGCAAGTATTATGCAGAATATATGCTACATATATGCCATATTCAGATTAATATATGTGCAATATGCGTATATATAGGACATATATGTCTCATATATAGCTTATATATGTCCACATACATGGATATTGTACATAATGTAGAGACATGTATGCAGACGGACAATTTCAAATATGTCACATGATAAACATATGTTGCATAATATAAAAATATATGTTCATATATTTATTTTCCTTGTGGGGGGGGGGGGGTGCGTCAGCTAGGTCGGGAGGTAACAGGGGGTGCACGGCCCAAAAAGTGTGGGAACCGCTGATATACAGTATATTACACAGTATCACAGACACTACAGTGCAATACAGTTAGGATTGTGTTGGTAGTTGTAATGTTTTAGGATGGAAAGTGGACTGCAGTTGACGCAGTGTATCCATTAAAGGGACTACACCATGAATTTTTACTTTTCCTTCTTTTTTGTGTGTTTTTGGTCTCCCCTACCTCTCTTCTATCTTACTCAAAAAATAATCCAGTTTGAACACTCAGGCTTTCACAGCATATCTGGGGTTTTATGCAAATTGGTCTCAAAACAGGCCAAACTGATTTGGCCCTGAAAGTGACGTCACTAGCGGTACAATCCCTCCCGTTTTTCAGTTCCAACTTAGGGGGGAAATATATATATATATATTTTTTTACTTTCTCCACTCAGAACCAGGAGATAACATGCATACAAACTAGCTCAATAGTGCCACGTGCAAATCAGGACAATGTGGTATTGCAGGTGAAAGTGCTTTATAAGCCAGAGAGAAGTTAGTTGGAATGAGTATATCTGAGGCTTGATTTAGGCTCAAACCTTTTGAAAAACGTTTGAGGGACATAAACAATTATGATATTAAATATATATATTTTTTTAATTCATGGTGTAGATCCTTTAAATAACATTGTCTTTATTTTAGTTCTATTTGCTCTTCATGGATAGATTGATTCAAACCTGCTGAACATTACAGCTGAATAAAGACTACAGGTGATTCAATTTAACGACACATGGCTGGATTTACCATCAGGCATCTCTAAATCGACACTCTAAAAAGGAAGGAATTCCCATGAGATAAGGCAGATTAATTAATTGAATTTAGTTCAATTAACGCACATAGGTTTAATTAATCCAGATTAACTTCAGGCATTTTGTTTAATTAAGTAGAGTTGACGTGCCACATTGCCTATGTCCTATGGGTATTAAGGATGTGCATCCCTTTGTTATGTCTTCCAAAATGTTAAGAGTTAAAAACCAAGGGCTCCCTGGTTCAGCCAGACCTACAGTATATCCCTAGAGAGCGCAGAGACCTAGGATCGAATCCGACTCTCTTCTCTCCTCTCTTCTCTAATTAATTAGGCACTGTCAGCTGATTAATCGATTGAGAGCGGGAACGCATCTGTGTCATTTTACGATTTATTTGGGCTATTAAAAAATAGCAGATCTACAAGCTCATAGCGCGGCACCGAGTGCCGCGCTAAGAGCTTGTATATCTGCTATTTTTGAGAAATCGTGAACATTGTGTGCAAATATTAGATTTTTTTATTTTTTTTAAGCGGACATTTGTAAAATAGTTTGTTCCAGGGAGCCCAAAAAGCAAAGATTTGAGTTACAAATGTTTCCCTTTAAGAAGTATATTCAAAGATTTGCACACATTTTTCACGATAAAAAAAAAAAGAATAGCAGATCTACAGTGTTGCGCTATGAGCTTGTATATCTGCTATTTTTTTTATTGCCAAATAAATCAGAAAATGACACAGATGCGTTCCCGGTCTTCATGGGTTAAGGCTCTCTATCTCTCTCTCTCTCTGCATGAGGAAATGTATGTTTACATTGCCAAAGCGAACGTGATGCAAAACAGTCAAAACAAAAACAATGTTTGCACAATTAAAAGGGAATACAGAAAGCTGTAAACAGAGCTGTGTGAAGGCAGCTATGCACGCTCCAAATGAATCCATCCACCAACCACACTGGGTGGAAAGTAACTAAGTACATTTACTCAAGTACTGTACTTAAGTACAATTTTGAGGTATTTGTACTTTACTTGAGTATTTACAATTTCCAATACTTCTACTTCTACTCCACTACATCTCAGAGGCAGATATTGTACTTTCACTCCACTACAATTATTTGAAAACCTTAGTTACTAGTTACTTTGCAGGTATAAATTATTACATTATAAAACATACATTAACCACTTTAGCCTTATTTTATACCTAGGCTATTTGAAAATAGCCGATCTACAAGCTCACAACGTGTCGCATCGCGACGCGTTGTGAGCTTGTAGATCTGCTATTTTCAAACATTTAGTACTTTTACTTTTGGTACATTAAGTACATTTTGATGCCAACACTTTTGTACTTTTACTCAAGCAAATTTTTTACTCAGGACTTTTACTTGTAACAGAGTACTTCTACATTGCAATATCGATACTTTTACTTAAGTAAAACATTTGAGTACTTTTTCCACCACTCCAACACCTCAGCACACCTGGCTGTTTTTACTCTCCGCCCACCCACCCACTCCTCCAATGGTGCGTCTGAAGCCAGAGGGGGGCGGGGTCAACCCTCAAAGGAGAGTATGATGGTGTCTTATCAATAAGGATCTTAAGGTGGATAAGTGAGTTTGATGGGTGGATGGATTACATTTGGAGCATGGAGCTGCCTTAACACGGCAACTTAAACTAACTTACAAAACCATAAGAATTGCGCATTTGCTATCAGAAATAGTTAAAGGCCTAAATACACGTGGGAAAGGTTAGCTTGGGGTAAACTTTGGCAGCAATATCGGTATAAACACTTTGAGACAAATAACACATTTTCCAGATGTATTTAAAAGTGTGCGCAAGCAGCGGCTTGTCTGTCTGTCTGTCTGTCTGTCTGTCTGTCTCCTTATTGTGGGGAAGACTTTTGCAGAAAATAGCCTATCAAGCTTTCCCCACAATAACAGAAAACTGAAAAAGGGCACTGAGGGACTCCGGTCAACCGTATAGTGGTTAAGGTATAGACATAAGTGGTGTGGTTAAGGTTTAGGAACGGGGGGGTTACGGCGGGACATCGGCCCCACGATATGGCCATATTAAGGAACCAGAGGTTTTAAGCCAATCACCAGTTTTAAGGTCGTCATCTGTGCTCCCTTGGCTCTCGGCCGACCAATGAAAGAACACCTCTTGTTTTTGCACGTGTGTGTTGAAGGCAGCATGAGGTTGAGGGTGAGTGATGAGGGACAAACAACTCCCCTACCAATGCACACGTGCATTCACACACACACACACACACACACACACACACACACACACACACACACACACACACACACACACACACACACACACACACACACACACACACACACACACACACACACACACACAGGGCTTGGCTCCGCGCCCAACCTGACAGACGGACTGAGACTGAGGCTTGAGACGGGAATGTGTACACAGATCAGAGTGAGTACACCATTCAGAATGAGTGCACAATTCAGAATGAGCACACAAATGATAATCTGCACACAAATCAGTACACAATCCCCAGCTTTGAATCGCATGTCGGGCACCTCCAAAACCGCTTTCACTTATAGGGGGCGCCACACAAACAAACAGTGTCGTACAAACTCAATTCCCCCATCGCAGCTTCCTTGTGTCGTGACAGCTGCACTCCACGACTGACACAGCCCTGGATAAGCAACCCAACCTGGTGGAGGAGATCTGCACACTGATGAGCACACTTTTTGAGAGTGTGTGTAACACTCTCTAAGAAACACCCTGTCCATTTGTGGGATGTGTTTAGACTGAATTGTGGGCGTGCACTTCTATATATGTGTGGGGGCGTGGCTGTGAAAAGGGGGTGTGTTTGGTAAAAAAAGGGTTTGCAACACGTCATGATTGGTTGCATGCATGTCTGCTTATTGTAAGCGACATTGCCCTTGTTTTTCTGTGAAGGTGCTTGTAAAGACTGGTGGTTGCAGTTTGTCCCCGTTTCTAAAACGTTGTTGATATTTGGTATTATCGGTTGGTATATTGATACATTTCACACACACTCTCACATTGGATATGTTATCCAATTAATTCTTGTTTCTCTCTCACTCTCTCTCTCTGTGTGGACAAGTCAAAGAGCAACAGTCTCTCCATCTCCTCTCATCACAGATACACAATGAATCAAGCAAAGCATGGCCTCCGAGCCGCGGGCGATGGATTCCTTTCGTTTGAACCCCCGACCAAAAAGTTATTTAAAAAAAAGATAAGAAAGAAAATAGCCTTAACGGCCAATCTGTAGCGCTTTTGGACGCGCCGGGCCTGCCTGATTGACTTTTCAAATGAAGTGTCATTAAGCTATCGTTATAAATAATTGCTGTGTTACCTAATTAAGCTAGCCCAGTCAACCGCGGGCTCACTCCAAATTAAAAAGAGGGAAAAGCTATCAGTGTGTGTGTGTGTGTGTGTGTGTGTGTGTGTGTGTGTCTGTGCGCGTGTGTGTGTGTGTGTGTGTGTGTGTGTGTGTGTGTGTGTTTGTGTGTGTGTGTGTGTCTGTGCGCGTGTGTGCGTGTGTGTGTGTGTGTGTGTGTGTGTGTGCGCGCAATTCATGTCAATTGCCCTCCCCTGAAATGCAGTCTGTTTAGAATGCGGCGTGACCCAATCAACAGCTAAATGAGTGTGTGTACACTCACACACACACACACACACACACACACACACACACACACACACACACACACACAGAGTATATGTACATAGTATTTTTGCTGGCTGAAAGTCTACAAGCTTGTGTCGCGATGTGAAGGATAAATCACTTTGGATAAGGTCTGCTAAAGGCCTGCATTGTAAATGGTTGTATGTGAGTGAGTGGGTGGGTGTGCATGTGTCGGGCGTGTGCCCGTCCGTGTGCACATGCTTGTCATAAATCGTCTCAGTCGGGGGGGAAACCTCATTATGTCCAAAACTGTGACTTTTCAGAATTCAAATTCAAAACTAGTAAAAGTAGAAGATCTACAAGCTCGTAACGCGGCTCAAAGCGTCACGTTGAGTATGTATATCTGCTACTTTTTATATACTTTGATACACTTTTGTGTGACGCTGTAGTATGATCAAGTATAGGGCATTCATTTACAGAAAAAATATGGAGATAAGAGGTTTCTGCCCGACAGCAATGACACGTCAACCAGCTACTTCCATCGGTTATTGAAAAATCTCCATTTCCCTCCTGCTGCCGTTAGAACTATACAGTACTCTGTGTGGAGTTTGCATGTTCTCCCTGTGTCTCCTAGGGTAGTTAATACCCTCACAAAAACATGCAGTAATCCTGGTCACTATACTGCCTCCCCCTGGCCAGCCGGGGCGCCTGATGGAGGGGAAAGGAACTGGTTGGAATAACGTGTTCCTTCCACGTGCTACGTCCTACCAGGGAAACTCTCCCCTGTCAGGTGACAAGAAGGTCAGTTGGCTCTCATGCATTGAAGGAGGCATGAGCTCGGCCCTGGCCTCCCTAGGTTGGCAGAGGGAAGGTAGTGCCCAGGATTACATAGACAATTGGCACTGGGTGTAAAAAATATTGTTACAAAATCGTGGGATAAAAATGTAGAAGTAAAAAAAAAAGAACTATACAGTAGTGTTTGTATCGTCGCTGTACCACCTAACTCCAGCTTGTGGAGATAGTTGTTTTGTCCATCATTGATTGGAATGACAAAGTCAGCAGACCACAAAAAAAGTCTAAAAGTCCACTTGAGATGGATGTGGGTAAAGGGGAGATAATATCAGGACACATTCAAGTATCTGACAATGTATAAAGTCACCATACCGACTTTGATGAGGCTGTATTGTGTCGTTCTAAAAACATGCTATTGTTTTCATTTCCTGAAAGGTTTATATTTTGGACGTACCGGTATAGGTTTCTGCCCGACAGCAGAGATATGCCTAATCCTATAACCTCCACCTGCATCAGTTCCTAATTGTAAGCCTGAATAAAATACATAAACAATACTTGTTAAACCATAAAACAATAATGGTGAGGAAATTGTCCTCACAATGTCTATTTCTCCAACATACTCTCACTCCCCAAACGGCCTATAGTCACTTCTTGAGACAAATGTGACCAAACGTCTCTGCACTCCTAGCCTCGGAAACCCATGGCTTTTTTTTTTGTTTCAAATGAAAAAAAGCCTGGGAGAACCTTGCAGGAACGGTGGTTTTAGGACCTTGTTATCTCCTAACCAATCAGAGTGCAGAGGGGTGTCGCTCTAAATTTGGTGACGTCAGCGTGCTCCGTGCACAGGCCGGGGGGGGGGGGGGGGAGGGGAGGGGAGGCGGGGACATAGATTGGTGAAGCAATAGGAAGCGGCGCTGGAATCCAACCGCCTGGCTTTGGATCCGCTCTTCAAGACCATCGATAGTGCTCACTCTTTCAGGCTACTGCACTCCAGGAATGCGGAAGTGCCGTTCTCAAACCCAAGACGTAAAATGACGACGGCTCCGCTAAAAAACAAACAGTTAAAACGACGGAGGCGTGCCGTCTAAAGCGGACTTGAGCCACGAGAGGCACCGCAGAGCGAGCTATCAGTCGAGCGAGTCGCCGTGCCGAACGTTGCGAAGTCTGCTTCAAGCTGACTCAACTTTAGTGACTAGTTACTTTGTAGATTTTGATTATCATTACGAAACACATTAACCACTGCAGCCCTATATATATATTTCGGTCCATTTGAGAATAGTCGATCTACAAGCTCACAATGCGTCGCATTTTCAAAAGATTTTTTGTATACATTTTGAACTTCTGAAATGGGACATTCTGCACAATGAGTACTTTTACTTTTGGTACACTAAGTACATTTTATACCAATACTTTTGTACTTTTACTCAAGTGCATTTTGAACTTTTACTTGTAACTTTACTTTTTACTTCAGTAAAACATGTGAGTACTTTTTTACCACAACTGCTAATCATTTCATCCATTGACCACGCGCACAGCGTGCAGGGAACCATTATCGTATTATGCCCTCCGGAAAAAAATAACTAGAACACAACACTATGGGGACCCATAGGTCCTCCTAAGTATAGTAATACAAGCAACAAGCACACACATCCACCCCGGGCTGTGTGTAAATATGTGTTCATAATACAACAGCCCTCCTGGCGTTTGTTCCTGTAATAGAGAGCTGCTTTACATGTTTGAGGAGGAGAGAAAAGGAGGAGAAGAGGAGGAGGTGGTGTTACAACCACCTCCTCATATCGCAGATGTTTTCATCCAATCAGGCCTGAGGAGCTCATCCTTCCTCTGCTCGCTGTGGAAGCGTTTTAAATGGAAATGTGAAACTAGAGAGCAGCCATGTGAGACACAGCCTGGCTTCCTGTTCCCTGTGGCTGTGCGCGTGTGTGTGTGTGTGTGTGTGTGTGTGTGTGTGTGTGTGTGTGTGTGTGTGTGGGCGGGGGGGTGGGTTGTGGGTGTGTGGCTGTGTGTGTGTGTGTGTGTGTGTGTGTGTGTGTGTGTGTGTGTGTGTGTGTGTGTGTGTGTGTGTGTGTGTGTGTGTGTGTATGTGTGCGCGTGTGAGTGTGTGTGTGTACGTGTACGTGTACGTGTGCGTGTGTGTGTACGCGCGCGCGCGCGTGTGTGTGTGTGTGTGTGTGTACACACACAAAAACAAACAAACAAACAAACGCACACACACAAGTGTGTGTGTGTATGTTTAACAGTAAACCACTTAGACCCCAGCATGCCTATTCCGGGGGGAACGTTTGCCAAAACAAATAGCAGATCTACAAGCTCAAAACGCGTTGCGGCTATTTTTGCCGAAACAAATTGGTGTAGACGGAAACAAGCTGGTCAAAGTACAGTTGTAAGTTAAGTCCATTTCTCAAAGACTAGAGGAGTTCACCCAAAAAATGACTTGTTTTCTATCAATTGCAGACCCCATGAAGCCTTGAATTCTTGATTTTTTTTTTTGTTCTGTCGCATAATAAGCCTATCATTTGATTACCGGCGGAAAGATGCTAGTGTTTCCAGCAGGAGACACGAAGAAGACTCTTTAGTCTCCGACCGGAAATACACCCGGTCATGAAATTATTGGCTCTGTAACAAAAAAATCCATGAATTCAAGGTTTCATGGGGTGAGTAATTGATAGAAAATAAGTCATTTTTTGGGTGAACTACTTCTACTAAACGTAGTTTTACGTCAAATACAACAAAGTGTGTGTGTGAGTATGTGCGTGTGTGTGTGAGTCTGTGCGTGCGTGTGTGTGTGGGGTGTGTGTCAGACAGTAAATAGGGGAGAGGACTTATGTGACTCAAGTCGAGCAAATCCCAGCACCACAGATAACCCCCTGGATTACACTGTAGTCCCAGAGCTGAACCGCACACATGGAGAGAGAGAGAGAGAGAGAGCGAGAGAGTAAACTGAACATGTGAACTAACAGTGTGCAGTTGAGTTGTGTTGTTAGGATAATGTACAGCGTAGCCATACATCATATTATTTTATGATTACAGTAATAGCGTTCCCCTACATACACTGTAGCCTTTACCTTCCCATAAATTAGCAGACATGATTTATTCATGTCCTGTATTAAGACTCAGGATGTATGCTATAAAGTGTTCCTGTCTGCTCGTTTACATTACCACTGTAGCCAGTGGTGGAAAGTAACTAAGTACATTTACTTAAGTACTGTACACTACTTAAAGGTGTAATGACATTCACTTTTACACCACATTCAAAATCTTTGTCCTGGTCCTTCAAAAGTGTACAAAAAGTTTTAAGTGAAAATTCAATTCCAGTGATCCATGGCAGGTGTTTTTCTCTCACATTTCTAAAGCCTTTTCAACTGCAATGAAAAAAGAAATCTTTGCCTGCGGGTGTCGCTGGTGAGGGATTTTGCCTGTCAATCATCGCCTCTGCTCCGCCCCCCCCCCCCAAAGGAAAGGATAGGGGAGGGGAGGGGCGAGGAGGAGAGTGGGCGGGATTAATCGACTGTGACCTCACTGTCGAAGGGCCAGGCTCAGATTACTTTTCAGCCTAGTTATTCAGAAAACCCCAGACCACAGAAAATCCACTGAATGTTCTAAGTTCAGGTTTTGTGGGTGTAATTGAGGTCATAAAACCCCAAATAAAACATTGAAAATAAAAAAAGTGAAAATGAATGTCATGATACCTTTAAGTAAAATGTTGAGGTATTTGTACTTTACTTGAGTATCTCCAATTTCCAATACTTTTATTTTTACTCCACTACGTACAACTCAGAGGCAAATAATGTACTTTTACTCCACTACAATTATTTGAAAACTTTAGTTACTAGTTACTTTGTAGAGTTTGATTATTATTACAAAACATACATTAACCACTTGAGCCCTATATACATTTAGGCCATTTGAAAGTAGCCGATCTACAAGCTCACATCGCGACACATTGTGAGCTTGTAGATCGTTTATTTTCAAAACATTTTATACATTTGAAAACTTGAAGTGGGACATTCTGCATAATGAGTACTTTTACTTCTGGTACTTGAAGTAAATACTTTTGTACTTTTACTCAAGTAAATTTAGAATTCCGTACTTTTACTTGTAATGGAGTATTTCTACTATTATTGATACTCTTACTAGTAAGTACAAAATGTTGAATTTAAAACACTTCTCGTTCAGGCCTTTGTCACTAATCGCTCTGTAGAAGAACTGGCCCGATGAAGTGAACGGAGGTGATGCAACTCTCCTTATATGGCTCTGGAGAGGACATGCAGATGGGCAGGAGTCACCGAGGAAGACGCAGAGAACAGAAGCAGATGGAAACAGATGATCTGCTGTGGCTACCGACCCCCCTGTTGGGAATTTGCCAAAAAAGAGAAGGAGTTGTCGCTCAACTTCCAGACTATAGCGGGGCGACGACGCAAAATTCATCTCCGCCCTCCTAACAAGCTCGCCAGCTGTGTTTTCAATTACCGCCGCTATATGAGGGAGAGAACACGATTACATGCGTTAATTAAAATAAACACAAGACTTCACGGAGCAGCTATAGCTCGCTGCTGGGGCTAATAAGCCCGACGCCGTGTGTGTCTCATATTGGTCTCGTAATAATGCGTTCGGCGTGTTGTGTCGGCACTTAAGCGCAAATCGAACGGGTAGAACAGCAGCAGCACTTCAGAAGGATGTGATTTGGTTCGTTTATGTTCTCGTTGCTGCACAGCTGTTAGTAGACGGTTTTGCAGCGTTCCTACCGCTGTGGCCGTCTTATTGGAGAGTTCCCGCTGCTGGAAAAGCGGTTGGGAGGGAGCGGTGTGCGTGTGCGTGCATGTGTGTGTGTGTGTGTGTGTGTGTGTGTGTGTGTGTGTGTGTGTGTGTGTGTGTGTGTGTGTGTGTGTGTGTGTGTGTGTGTGTGTGTTGTCTTACTATACTTGTGAGGATCGAATGGCAAAAGTAGAATTTGGGAAACAGCCATTATGAGGACACAAGAGAAATGGTTTGGTTAAAACAATTAAATAGTTAGGTTTTACAACTAGAAAAATATTCAGGTTGGGGTTAGGTTTAGGATAGAGACAGAGTTATGCCTGATGTACAATTAGTCGCGCGATTGTGGTGCCATTTTGAGACATTTGCTTTACTTGAGTACTGTCCACTTTGCAATACTTCATACTACAAAAAAACTAAAAGGCGGAAATAGAACATTTAGCATAACGAGTCATTTCACTGTTGGTGCATAATTTTGATGGGATATGGTATATCTGTACTTTTACTGGCACCATGCGCCCAACTCCTCCTCCTCCTCCTCAAAACCGACATCACATCGGCGCCCGATTGGCACGCCACGCGATTACCGATCCCACCCCACCCCACCCTCCATTCAATCACTGTTTGCAGCATCTTTCCATTCCCAGTGATGGCAGCTCTGTCTGCTGATATCAGTGGTGGAAGAAGTAGGCTACTCCAGTAAAGGTCCTGTATTATACATTCCCCCCCCAACCCTTTTGTTTTAAGTAGAAACGTAATGGCATCAACATATGCTCTTTTTAATGTAATGTATTAACGTAGCTGATCTACAAGCTCACAATCTTACATGTGACCTTATAGATCAACCATCTTCAAATAGCCAAAGTATAAAATAGGGCTTTATGTACCAAAAGTGATGCAAAAACGTTCGATTGTCCCTCACGGTGAAAGGAAAAGGAATGTTCAAGTCATTTTAACAGGCCTATAGTCAAGTAGAGCAGTGGTTCCCACGTGAGGCGTTGTGAGCTTGTAGATCAGCTATGTTCACAATGTTTGCCGCTTTCTTACATAATTAGACAATTTGGTATTAAAAAGGTCTTAAAAGTCATACACTTATACTGTATGTTTGTTTACTGTTGAGTGAGAAAACAATGTTGCACCATAAGCTAATCATCTGGGGACCCCTCACAATCATGGGGGTCCCGACTCCCAGTTTGGGAACCACTGAAGTAAAGTACAGTATAGGCCTTCTTGAGTAAAGGTATTCTACTTAGTTACTTTTCCAGCAGCCTGTGAGAGCACAGAGCAGTGATGGTAGCTCTGGGCTGCCTGCTGATAACACGGTGGATCAGATCATAGAGGCGTCTCTCTGGCTTCTAGCTACGACACTGAGACTCCCATCGCGATCACATCGCCAGATAAGAGAGAAAATAAACCATTCTGTGCACCGCGGCCGTTTGTTTGTGTGCGGATGAACACACGTCATGTGGCTGTGTGCTCGCAGCTATTCGACACACACGCAAGCATCAGTTGCACACACACACACACACACACACACACACACACACACACACACACACACACACACACACACACACACACACACACACACACACACACACACACACACACACACACACACACCTCTGACTCATCACTCTAAACACAAATAGTCCATGTTATTTTGGTGCTACATAGCACCTTTGTGCACCTCAAATGGTCTTATTGATTTGTGGGTTGCGGACCTATTTTTATGTGTCACGACTCACGAGTATAATAACTATCCCTTTTCAACGCCTCGCCTTGTGAGTTTGTAGTTCGGCTATTTTCACAACATTTATCTGTGGAACCGAGTCAAACTAAATGTAATGCCTCAATTCCAAATGCTTGTCAGGGTGGGGGGGGGTCCCCAGTTCAAATTGGATTATTTTGGCCCCCAGTTCAAATTGGATTATTTTGGGGGGTCGCGGGCCTGAAACGTTTGGTAACCCTTGGCACCTTAACCACCCCAAACAACCACTGAAGAACACGCAACAAAAAAGCAAAAACCTGAGGATCTTACAGTGCAGTGGGCCTCATTCACAAAGTGAACAGATCTCACCAAGGACATCTAAGTTTGATCAGAGGGAGCAAACTTTTAGGTTATTGTAGGCTGGGTGGTGACTGTGGCTGTGTATCGAGGCTCTGTCTATGTCTCTGCTCAAGGCAGACTCTAATTCCATTCTGAAATGAACACAAGCCCCAACAAAGCATCAGATAGCGTTTGGGTCGATGCGTCGCTATTTGGGTCCGACCGGGTCGAGGTTCCGAACGGGTCGCGTCGTGGTCGGCCACAACGTGCCGCGGTGGTGGCTGGTGACTGAGTCAACACGTCGCTATGACGTAACGACCTGGAAAGCGAAGTTGCCGACCGAGGAGACAAGGTTGTCTGCAAGTCGTTAGTCGAGCTCCTCTTGAGCTATTGGGCAGTTAGAAATCTCTACTATGATTGTAATTCTTGGCTATAGCCTAGACATTTTTATTTTGAATTTGACCTCCCTGCTAAAATTAAGTAACATTCTAAAATAATAATAATGGTTTTAACTATCCTTTTGGGAGGATTTGGGCAGAGGAGAAAAAAAAACAGACAAAATACAAAAAGCGACCATATACTGTATCAACTAAAACGTATATTTCTGATTACCACAAAAAATAAAAGATGGCCATTTACAGTATGTCATCAGTTCATATGCAAATAGAAATATGACGAATAGAATAGGTCGTTCACTGAATGTCATGCACACTAACGTGCATTAACGCTGATGTTGTCCGGGGATGTAATTAGCTGTCACAGTGGCTTAATGCTATGTGTTGACCGGTACATTGATGCAACAGGATGTACAGCCTGCCGGGTGTGAAGGCCCTGACATATAGAAATGACTTCAATGACGCTCATCAAATGAGGCCACTCGTCCACAATAATTGCACTGCAATTATTTATGATTATAACGCAGCGCTTCAACCCAAATGGAATGATGGAGCTACCGCAACACACACACGCACACACACATGCGCGCGCCCGCTCACAAACACAGTGGGGCTGTTCTGTTCTACTCGCCCTTCACTCTGCGTTCCGTGCACTCCGACCAGCAAAGAGTACACTTGACTTTGAACTTGCCGTGATGTAGAAAAAGGGCAGTAGCCGTCTCGTTCTCTTCATCCATATCTGTGTCGTTTAAAGCGCAAACGTTGCGCATTATGATAAATACGTGGAAAGGAAGACGGGATACTGTAGTTTCACATACAAAAGGGGGGAAAGTGTGTGTTTTAATTCCCTTGTTGGGGGGTTGATCTGCGGTAGCAGTGTTCCATACATGTTTTAGTTTTAGTAATGGAGCGATTGCTTCAATTGCTCCGTTGGTCAGGCGCAAGTGGATGTCATGTTTCTATGAACATTGCTTTAGCTGAATGATCAGATTTTCGTCTTTGGCACGATGGAAACAACAACCGTTTTGTTAACTGTTGGCTGTAATGACAGGAGATACTGTACAAACAGGAAGCTGTGAACGGCTACCAAATTGGCCCCGAACGAATGAATAAATAACGACGCAGAAAGCACCTCAAATGCAGCCAAACATTGGTGCTTGTGAGGTGGTGCACAGAGTTCAAGCAGCGCTTTAAAAAGGTACAGCGTGTGCTTCTAGTCTGCTGACATCCTACTGTGTTCCTGGAGTTTAAAGTGCTGCTTGAACTCTGTGCACTACGTCAGTAGCACTAACACATATCACTGCTGTTCGGTGGAAACGTTGTATGTCCACATTTTTTTCGGGGCTTTTTCTACCTTTATTGATAGGTATACAGTAGACTGACAGGGGAGAGAGACGGGGGTTGACACGCAGCAAAGGTTGTCGAGATCGGGACTCGAAACCATAACCCACTGTCAGGCTGGATTACGAGCCTATAGGTGCCCAGACGGCTACGCCAGCCGCCCAGGCCCACAATTAAACTTTGTTTGTTTGTTTCTGTAAATGAATGCCCTTCTTCGGCATATACAACGCGGAAGTAGCAGATCTACAAGCTCACAACACATCACATCGCTTTGGGGTGTGAGCTTGGAGATTGGCTATTTTAGCTGCTTGTGTGAGCTTGGAGATTGGCTATTTTAGCTGCTTTTGAAACAATTTCAAAGTAATAGATTTGAAATCATTCTTTGGGTTTTATTAATACTGAACCGTTGAAAAGAGCTTATGACTAAACAAAAACTACATCGAATCCATTGGAACACAGGTAATTTTTTTCCCCATCGGCAGCGACCACATTTGGAAGCCATGATTCAGCTAATTCATTCCCCTCTCTTGGTTTTTATCTGCCCCTCTATCACGGGGTACCCCAGGGGTCCGGCACGCCCCGGAGCTACCGGTGAATCCTTCGGTATAATCTTCTCACCGCGGCGGTGGGATGGCTCTGGCCGCAACCATTCATCACGTTTCAGTTAATCTCATCACCGGCGTTCATATCTGCTCAATAAATGTCCTCATTTGCATTTAATGGATGGCGTGGAGCTTAGGGGTCGTCGACGTGACATAAAAACGGTAAATGGATTTTGCGGACGGTGGCGGAAAGTAACTAAGTAGGCCTACGTACTCAAGTGCTGTAATTAAGTACAATGTTGAGGTACTTTTGCTTTACTACTACTAATGGATTTCATATGGTGCCTTTCTGTAGTCATCTACACCAGTGGTTACCGAATGTTTCAGCTCAAGACCAAAAAGAGAAATTTGATGTTTGCCCGGGACCCAAATAGCAGATCTGCAAGCTCACAACGCGTTGCTTTTTCGACGCATTGCAAGCTTGTAGATCTGTTATTTCCGGAATACATTTGGAATTGTTTTTAATTGATGAAATGTTGTGATTTTTTTTTGTTTAAATATTTTGAAATAATATTTAAACCCTGAGGAAGACTTAACTGTCGAAACGTTGGTTTCATTTTAAAATAAACATTTTGCATCGTGGCTAAGAGCTGTGCGGCCTCATCCTTTGTCAATACTGTCACTTGCCGTGGCCAGCACCTCATCAACACAGGTGTGCTCCCTCCTTCTGTTTTTGCCGAAATAATATATCATAATTTTTTTAACGTAGGAAATGAAAAAAAAAAAAATGAAAAGGGGACATTTACTTGCGACCACAAAAAAATTGGTCTGTGACCCAACCAAACATGGGTCCCGACCCACTATTTGGGAAACAGAACCACTCTAGACCACTGGTTCTCAAGGACTGGCTCGGCGACCACCAGGGGTCCAAATGGAGCCTCTAAGAGTGAACAAATGGCTCATTCGGTACCCTCTTAGAGTTAAACTTACACTGAGGATTTCACAGTGTAGATCGAGATTGAGCGATTCTCAATCGAGAGCAAAGTTTTTTCAAGAGCATAATCGTTTAGTTCAGTGATCCTCAAGCTGTTTAATTTCAAGGACCCCCCCCCCCCAGTTTGATATGCATCAGTCCACGGACCCCCAGTTGAGACATTTGTTTTAATCTCTGGGACCCAAATGTACACTGTAAACGTGAACTCTGCAACTACGATGACATGCCATGAGGGTTAATGCGTTACCAGAACGTGCTGACATGGCAGTCAGGTTGAGTAACGCCATTGACCGTCATTAACGTCTTTTTTTTGCTAGGATTGAAGTGTGAAGTTATCTTACTTTTAATTTTTGTGGAGTCACTTAATTTTTTTAAATACATTCTTATGTTTTAATCATATTTAATTTTGACATTTTCACATGAAATGTGCTATATAGGCAATTTGTCTTTACTTGACATCACAACTATGCCCTTTAACTCATTGACTGCCATCGCCACCCAAGGCTCACACCACCAATGACGAGTCACTCGTCATGTGGTGTTTTCAGTGGTTTCCGATAGAGGGCGCTGTTCCGCAGCCTGTGAATCATGATGATGATGATGATGATGAGCATAGCCAAAGATCACGTGATCACAACAAAATCAAGATGGTTTTGTTTAGTATTATAGGATTTATAAAAAATAAATGTTGCTCTGCTTTCTGTTCCTTTTTGGCGAAAACAAGCTACAATCAAACTACCAATAACTATGGAATGGATTATCACGGCTTCCTGCTTGGATAACATCACAGCGGGTCTTGACTCAGCTATAGGGTTGCCGTGGCGATCAATTTTCCATGTAAGGGAGATCAACAGTACATCGGCTTCCTTGATTGGGCAACCCATCTGTTCAGCTTTTCGGATTGGTCAACCTTTACGTCACGTTCGTGCCACTGAACCAATATAAGTGGCAGCGTGCAGCATAGGACTCAGCGCCAGAATTAACCAAACCTAATAAGCCTCAACTGTAAAAGAAGGTTAGAAATGCTTTGCTGGACGGTGCACCGGGAAAAGAGCCCCCCCCTCTTCAGAGCCATCAGAGTATGCCGCAGTGCCGGTTGGGCATAGGGTGTACTGCTTTGTCCCGGATTACCCTTATAGCGACAGGAGTCTGATCGGTGTGCACGAGTTCAACACAGTGTCGTTGCGCTGGACTGCCTTGTCCCAAGCGACGGCCGGAGGATCCGAACTTCCACCTGTGGTTCGAAGAAACACAGCCGTGCTCGTAGAAGAGATCATCTACATCTTGGGTGGGTCTCCTCGTTGGGACGTGCTTTATACCTTTCACACGGACACCCACGGACGGTTCACGCTCGGGACGTCCGGGCTATCCGGAAGGGTTCCCCGGGGGAGGTACGACCACTCAAGCCTGTGTCTTGGGGAAGGTCATGTATATCTATGGAGGACGCACCCACGAGACCGGAGGCACTAGTGACATCTACAAGTTGGAAACCGCCACGATGGTCTGGTCTTTGATTGACATCAGAGGTCCTCCACCGCCTGTTTCATCTGGCCACTCCGCCACCATCATTGGCACAAAGATGTTTGTGTTCGGCAGCAGAGGGAGGGGCCTCCACGACATCAGAGAGTTTGATACGGAGACCGACTGCTGGCTGAGCACGCCTCCTGCACAGCTGCATCCAGAACAACGCCACAGTCATTCAGCCTTTGCCTACAATGGAGAGCTGTATATATTTGGCGGCACCAACATTATTAACCAGACCTTCAATGATCTGTGGAAATTCAATCCAGAGACCTCCTGCTGGAAGAAGGTTGAGCCCAAGGGGAAAGGCCCGCGTTCAGGGATGTATAACATGTGCTGTTGCATCGTGGGAGATCGTATCATCCTCTTTGGAGGTTGGGACAAACCTGATGACCCGTACATCTTAGATTGCAGTCCTAGTTTGAAGACGTTATGCAAGCTATCTGTTCTTCAGTACCGTATGGAGCGGTCGGGACTCCGACGTGACATCGTGTGAGAACTGGCAGCCATGACTACCGAGGGTAGGGCAGGAATTCATTGAACCACCCGCAGCCTCCGCTCCGGAAATACAAAAAACTTAAGGAACGGCACACCAACCTCCACACTATGGGAGATCGAGCATTCTATGCAGCTGCCCCCCGGCTGTGGAACTCACTCCCAGACCATCTCAGAGCTCCACAATCTGTGAACACTTTTAAGAGAGCACTAAAAACCTACCATTTTAACAAAGCATTTGGTTTGCTTTATTTTGTTTTATTATGTACTGTCAACTACTTCAAATGTAAAGTGCAATACAATTTTTTTTTTTTTTATTATTATTATTATTATTATTATTACGGGACGCCATTACGGGACACATTTTGAAAAGCAGTACAAATGACATTGAGGCTCCAATGTCAGGCCAATGCTGGGTAAACAATATGCAGAGGACAATATGCAAATGTGCTGTAGCAAACACCCCAACCACCACCAAAGGGGACAAAATTATTATTATATCAAGGACTGAGTAGAAAATCATCCTCTCTTCACTTTTAGAAGAGCAACCTAGCATGAAGGACGGCGTTGTTCACACTTTTAAACCAAACCCGGCCAGACACTTTTGGCCAGAATTAAAGGGCAACACAGGCGCAGCGCCAGTGCAACAGTACGACCATTGTGAAGTTCCTCACATAACCGCGTACATGAGGAAAAAGTTTAACAACTGTAGCACAACCTCTGTGGTGTACGGACTAACCTGCCCTTGTGGAAAAGCTCATGTGGGCCAGGCAAAACTCTGTGTGAAGCAAAGGGTGTCCGAGCACTATCTATATGCACTGAAACCAAGTCTTGTAGCTTAAAAAAGGTAACCAAAAATACAATTGTTCACAATGTGTCACATCGTGATGGGTTGTGAGCTTGTAGATCGGCTATATTTGTGACATTTTTTTTTAACCTTGTCCCTGAAAAAAACACTAACAACTAGAAAAAGTGCTCCTCGGAGCACAGGTCTCCGTCAGGTCAGGTAGGTTATTATGGCCTCCTGGTGGCGCTACAATAGGCCAATGTGAAAAGGGTGCCATTTCTTCTTAGGCCTTTCACGGCAATCGGTTCAACTCATGATTTCAGGCATTTTGTTCCAAAATGTGTTTTGCTAAATTAGACCTGCTGGTGGCGCTATAACAGGCCAATGTGAAAAGGGTGGCATTTCTTACTCGGCCTAGTGGGAATGTGCGTGCAAAATGTCATGGAAATCGCAAGCTGCGTTCATGATTTGAGGCATTTTGTTCAAAACGGACCTATCCTGCAAACTTTGGAAGCCAATGTTAGCCAATCAGGATGGAATATGAAATATCTGACACATCCGTCTTGATCACATGACAATAGAGATACCTTGTACCGATTTGCGTGATGTTTAGACAAAATCTGTAGGAGTAATCGGCCTCCTGGTGGCGCTATAACAGGCCAATCTGAACAATTCGGGGCAAAGGTTGGGGTTTGGCATCCAGGGAGTGCGTGTGCACAGTTTCGCAGCGACCGGGCCAACAGTGCCGGAGAGTCGTTGCTTGCAGACAGACGGACACACACACGGACGGACCCACAGACACACGGACGGACCGGGTGCAAAACATAGTCTTGGCCATGCCTTTCGGCCTGGCAGAGACAATAAGTGTAATAAAACTGGTCGTTTCTTTTGGGCTCGTTTTCATAGACCCGGTTGTGCGTTTTCTCTCGCAAGATCTGGCAACGCTGGAGGTTATCCCACGATGGGACCAGTACTTACAGTATAATCCCAGTACAAACGCTCCCACACGGGAGAGAAGGCAGGCAGGTCTGTGGGCTGTGATATTAGGGTCAACCAGAGGACAGCCAGAAGAGCAGCGAGACCGAGTGTACAGCACAGTGTGTGCGTGCGTGCGTGCGTGCGTGCGTGCGTGCGTGCGTGTGTGTGTGTGTGTGTGTGTGTGTGTGCGCGCCACTCATATCTTGGCTCCATGCACAGTCAGTGAGATTACCAGAAGCAGTGGGGGGGGCAGTGGGGGGGGGGCAGTGGGGGGGGCATATGGAGCAGTAGCCCTGGAGGCATAATTTACATTCCACACAAACCTTGGCCGGGTCTCAGCTCCTACTATAGGAGACCCACTCTCTACTTTGCTTCCAGCTTAACCCATCAGAACCGGGGACGCATCCGTGTCGTTTTTCAGATTTCTTTGGCTGTTCAAAAATAGCAGATCTACAAGCTCATAGCGCGGCACCGAGTGCCGCGCTATGAGCTTGTAGATCTGCTATTTTTGAAAAAAAAAACGTGAATATGTTTGCAAATCTTTGAATATATATATTTTTAAAGCAAACAAAATATTTGGAGATGGGGGTCCGCGGCCAGATAAATATCATTTTGGGTGGTCCTTGACATGAAAAGAAGTTTGAGAACCACTTGATATTATAGCGACATATATGTTTTCAAAAAAACTGTTAGGATTTAGAGGATTTAGAATCCCCAGAAGCAAAGATTTGAGTCACAAATGTTTGCTTTTGTGAAAATATATACATTCAAAGATTCGAAGATATTTCGAAGATTCTTCGAAGATCTTTCAAAAGTAGCAGATCTACAAGCGTGCCGCGCTACGAGCTTGTGTATCTGCTATTTTTGAATAGCCAAAGAAATCTAAAAATTAGATTCTTTCCTGGTCTAAATGGGTTAAAACACGTAGCTCTTGAACAGGTTACTATACATTTAGACACATACTGTCATACCGCCTGTCAGCCTGAACCGCCGTGAACTTTCCAACCCGTATCAGCCCTACTGTTCGCTTTTATCGGATATACCACAAATTACTTAACCCTTTAAGACCGGGAACGCATCTGTGTCATGTTTGGATTTCTTTGGGCTATTCAAAAATAGCAGATCTACAAGCTCATAGCCGCGCTATGAGCTTGTAGTTCTGCTATTTTTGAAAAATCGTTAAAAAAAAATGTTAATCTTTGAATAATGTATTCTTTCAAGATTTTTTTTGGGGGGGCTTTTTATGCCTTTATTTAGAGAGGGATAGGGAGAGTAGGCTGACAGGAAATGGGGAGAGAGATGGGGGGGGGGGTGACGCAGCAAAGGTCGTCGGGAACGGGAGTTGAACCCGCGACGCGCTGTCAGGCTGGCATTTGCAGCTTAGGGTGCCTGGACCGTCACACTACGGCCCAGGCCGAATATGTGTTTTTTCAAAGCGAACATTTGTAAAATATTGTATTCCAGGGACCGCCAGAAGCAAAGATTTGAGTTACAAATGTTTGCGTAAAAAAATATATATATATATTCAAAGATTCGCAAAAATGCGATTAAAATTGTTTTGCCTATTAAAATCTATTTTTTAATAGGCAAATAAATCTAAAATGACACAGATGCGTGCCCGGTCTTAATGGATTAAGTTCTTGGCTGGTCGGCGGTTAGCTCAGCTATAGATACAGTGTTATGTCCAGTAGTCAGCTGCCAGGAAGCTAACAGTCAAACGGAGAGATAAAAGGCATGGAGGTGTTTGGGTTAGAGCCCAGGGGTTACGTACCTGTCCACCACCATGGAGTCTAGAGCATTGGTTCTCAAAGTGGGGTCCTTGGGGGGGTTCCAGAGGGTCCCAAGCAAAAGTATAGTTAACAATCATCTTAACCACGTTATCCATTTATACAGTGGCTATTCAAAAATAGCAGATATACAAGCAACTTTCTGCTATTCTGCCATTTTTGGACTTTTTGAACTATTTGAAAAATATCCAAAATCTTTGGAAATTGTTGAATGATTTAGATTTTTAACCCCAAATCTTCTCTTCTGGGGGTCCCTGGCGCAACATATTTTCAGATGGGGGTCCGCGGCCAAATACGTATATCAATCTGGGGGTCCGCCGTGGCACGAAAAAAATTGAGAACCACTGGTCTAGGCGTTCAAATCCATTGCGGTGCCCGAGTGCCGACGCAAACAATAGTGGCTCTGTTTGGGGGAGGACCTGAGTTGGCTCTGTACTTGGTCTGCTCTTGTTTCCTCATACGCCAAATCTCTTTGCCATGTCTGGCAGATGTTCCCCAGAGGGTTCAAGTGGTTGAATAAAAATAACACTTTGGTAGAGGTTTGGGTTGAGTATAGTTACCTTGTCATGATGTAACTCCATATATTGATGAGATATCTTTAATAGATCATCCATAGATAAAAAAAAATTATTACCGTAATCAAAATAATCTCCCGATTGAATCCAGGTTTCCAGGCCGGATCATATTCCTAATTCAAATAGCAAAATCATCTGGAAGTTGACATTTTTGTTTGGGGAAAAAAGGAGATGTACTGTACATTGTCAGAAGCTGAATTGTTTGCAGGGTTTTTTCTTGTGTTCTAAAAGTGTAACTTTAAACAACAAAACCTGTTTATTCGTACAATTTAGTCAATGAGGAGACAATTTTGAATCATCAATTTCTAATCAACACAACTATTGGAGATATCTCACCAGTACTTGGAGTCACAACAAGGTAACTACACAACCCAAACCTCTAGCAAAGCAAAGTGTCATTTTACTTTTTTAAATGACCATGAACTCCCCTGAGGTTTTACCCAGAGTGCACCTGGGACCTCCTATAAGAAACTTCACTGGGCCGGAGCCCAGACAACAGGCCATATTGGAAACTTCTGTGGAAGTTGAATAATGTGGCGTCTCAACAGATTCAATAAAGGAAAGCAGCTATACAGGCCTCCACTGGACCACAGCATGAATGCCTCAGTTCACATACCGAATTACCTCGCTTGATGTGGAATCTGAACCAGTCGCTCTCAATGTGAGGTTCGGGGGCCCGTAGAGGTCTTTGAGGGGGGGTTCCAGGGGCCCCCCAGCTGCAGTGAATGATTGATAGTTAGGAACCAAATGCAACCTTACGGGTCTGTAACTCTGAAAGTGTACAAATGGAACTAAAAGTACTCTACAAATGCCTAATTCAGCATATATTCAGCATAAGAAGGGATTTGTTGTATTATTATATATGTGTTTCATGTCCATATGGCCATGACAGAGCTGCCGGGCAGAAACCTTGTATCTCATATTTCAACTTTTATTTAATTTTATATAAAAACATTTTAAAAAGTTGAAAAAAATACGCCCTGAGCTTGTAGATTTCTTAAACATTTTGAAAGTGAAAGTTTATACGATTTATGTGGGTTTTATAAATTAATAATTAACAAGAATTTGGGACCAAATAATAACTACATTGGACCATGTTCTTCATGTTTTACCAGTTCCTATATTGTTACGGTTTTGGAACATAAAAGGGTTTCTGTCCCCACAGCAGTGATATCAGCCGAAACACTTTCATAGGGAATATGATAAAAATGCAAAAGTGCTGCTCCATTGGTTTCAAAACGCGGCGGGATGCTTCATACTGCTATGGTAGCTCTATTTTAAAGGGCTTGTTGGCTATGGTGCTCGCTGTGCTGCTATAAGTACTTTAACTTTTAGTGCGTTAAGAGTTGAGGTATGGTACCGCCTCAGGATACGTTCCGTTCCTGAGGACAGATAATGTGGATTTTCCACCCGGAGGGGAGGTATATGCATAGGTACCTGTGGGTAATTTATTTATCCCTGGGGGGGAAATGTCATTGGCACCGTAGTGTGTCTCCTTCTGTATCTTGCATTTCGATACGTCCAACATAATCATGCTGTCACACAGTCATAAGTTTTTCAAAAGTATAGCGAAAACAGGAGTTCTACAAGAAAGACATTTCTTTTTTGCATGCTGACCTATAATGGCATTTCCAAAATAGCAAGGCCAGGTTGAAAGTGGTTAACCGTGTCTGTTCCCCCCCCCCCCCTTTTTTGGGGGGCTTTTGTGCCTTTATTGATAGGATAGTCTGACAGGAAATGGGCAGAGAGATGGGGAGTGACATGCAGCAAAGGGCCCGTCGGTATCGGGACTCGAACCCGCGACAGCGCGACACACTGCAGCTTTGGAGCCTAGGTCTGTAGGTTTGTATAAAATATATTGATCCAATGAAAGAGACTAAAATAATGACTTCATTGGAACATAAGTTCTTCTCCCCCCCCCCCCCCATTTCCTGTAAAGTAACGTTTCCACCACAAAAAGATAGCAGAGATGTGCTACTTTGTGCACAACACTCTTGTAACGACAAAATATAGGCATTAATCAACAAAAATAAAAACACGAAAAGTTGAAATATGGAGATACAAGGTTTCTGTCCGGCAGCCATTATATACATTACTGCATTGGTTCTCAAAGTGGGGTCCATGGACCCCCAAGGGTCCATGGACCCCCAAGGGTCCTTGGTGGGGTGGTTCAAGGGGGTCCCCAGCAAAATGTGTTAATATTGCACCACAATAATTCTAACCACTTTAGCCTTTTATACTTTGGCTATTCAAAAATAGCAGATACACAAGCTCATAGCGCGGCACAGAGTGACGCACTATGAGCTTGTAGATCTGCTATTTTTGAAAAATCATGATATTTTGTGCAAATCTTTGAATACATATATTTTTGAAAGCGAACATTTGTAACTCAAATCTTTGCTTTTGGGGGGGTCCCTGGAACAAAATATTTTTAGATGGGGGTCCGCGGCCAAATACATATTGTATATCCTTGACATGAAAAAGTTTGAGAAGCACTGCTTTACTGTATCATATTATCTCCGTATTGCACTGCCTGCATACAGTCTGTCTGCTCCTTCCTGCCTTGTATAGCTCGCTTCTTCTCCAGTCATGAGTCACATACATATATCTTCCGGTCACGTAACGTGGCTTGTGCAGAATGATGTATATATTCTCCGTATGTGCTACATAAACTTCAGAACACGCCGTGTGACAATAACAGAGCTGTCACCTTGTTCCTCCTAGGCTCGCGCGCTGGCTTTTTTTTTTTACAATGACCAGCCGCCACCGCAATAGAGGATATAGCTGTTACGTAAACTTTATATACTCTGAAAATAGACGATCTACAAAGCTCACAAAAAAATAGCTCGAAAATAGCTGACCTATAAGCTCACACAACACATCGTGCTGCGATGCGTTGTGTGAGCTTATAGGTCAGCTATTTTCGAAGTATAAATCTGGCTGGAGGTTCACGGCGGAGGTCAATTTAATTCGGTAGCTCTGTAGAAAGAAAAATAAAGGCATATAGACAGGCAGACCGTTAGACAGACAGACCGTTAGACAGACCGTTAGACAGACAGACAGACAGACAGACAGACAGACAGACAGACAGACAGACAGACAGACGGACAGATATGAGATGTAGTTAAGGAATTTTAGCAAAATATTTGGACCATCTGTGAAAAAAATTACTACCAATAGCTTTCTTCACCAATGTGTTCTTATAGGTGTCTAGAATCACCTCTCAAAAAGTGCAACCCCAAATCCTCGTGGAAAATCCTGGAGAGCCAATCAAAGTTAAGGAGCCCAGAGGGCTTGGGTGAAAAATATGAAAAGAAATAAAAGTCTTGTGAGGTGTCTAACTAGGGGTTTTCAGGGGTGCTGAATCCATTCCAACCATTATTTTTGAGTAAAAATGTCTCCCTGGCCATCTAATATTGGTATATTGGTTATTGTTAGTGTATAATCAGTGTATAATCAATGGTAGGGGATTGGGGTGTTGTTGAATTGATTCTATTTTGAAAAATAAAATAAGAAAATATTGCTAAACACTTGATAAGAGTGTACACCTACTGTGCACATGCTCAGTGGGATACACTGTCTGCATGTGGGGAAGGAGCGGGAGTGTTGCATCCTGGCAAATATGTCTGGACGATTTTAAGGTACGGTAGTTTATCTACTTTTTGGCATTTATTTTCCTCTGCTGGCAAAACTTTTGATTACTGTGAATTTACATGTCAATTTTCTCTAGCCTATTGCTTACATTGAACAATCATTAGTTAAACAATCATGACACTTGTCTTTTAGTAGACAACATGGAAGAGGATTCTGTAGCTTGTGGCTTAAGGTGCTTCATCTGTGGTGGTCCTGAGACTGAGATTCAAAAGCTCTCAAAAGTCACCCAAAAAGGCTATGCACAGATGTTGTCTTATTCTGAGAGTGTGGATGATGCAGCATTAATCAGAAGACTACATGAGGACTGGAAAAACTGAGATGACCCCAAACTAAGATACCATTTGGAATGCAAAACCGAGCTATACAGTCGTGCAAGAGGTATATCCACTGGAAATCGTACGTTCTTTTCAATGTGATGAAAGTTGCCACTTGCAGATTTCAATCCTATTCTATGTTGTGAGTGACATCATAATTTAATAAAAACTTTAAACATAATCTATTCTTTAGAGCAAGATGAGCAAGACCAACGGCCAGACAGGAAGAAAAGACGCAGGGCATTGTCTGGGTCAAGTAGTTCAAGTGCTAGCTGGCACACTTGATCTACCATAATACTTGCATCCTTTGCAATGAAGGTATCAATGCTGGCACATTGAAAAGAAACCCTGGTAAGTATTTTGTATGTAAGATTCAAATGAATTTTGATAATTGTTTTTCCTGCTCCTCATTGTAGGCTTCCACTCAAAGTAGAATAATTTAATCATGCACATACTGTATGTGGCTACCTTTTATCCAGACAGAGCTCGGCAGTTGTATCGTGCACCTGATAATGTCTACCAGGACCAACTGAAAGGAGTTTGATGCAGAGAGCAAAGCGACGAGGTGATGACTGGGGACTTGAAGTTGCTGGTCGCCTGGTGGCAGAAGAGGCAGTATATCATATTCGATGCAGAAGAGACTTTGAGAACCCTGTTACAAAGTCTGAGGTAACATTATATGGATACACAATACAGCTGTACAATACAACTCACATTTCTTATCCTGAGGGAAGAAATATAATTTTTAATAGTGAAACTTTTGATTTCAAAATAATTTATTCTGCAAGATTGATATGGGTCCAGGAATGAGGGGGACTAATAAAGGATAAGAAATGTGAGTTGTATTGTACAGCTGTATTGCGTATCCATATAATGTTACCTTAGACTTTGTAACAGGGTTCTCAAAGTCTCTTCTTCATCGAATATGATATACTGCCTCTTCTGCCACCAAATCTATAATACCAGACAGGCGACCAGCGACTTCACGTCCCCAGTCATCACCTCGTCGCTTTGCTTTCTGCATCAAACTCCTTTTCAGTTGGTCCTGGTAGACATTATCAGGTGCACGATACAACTGCCGAGCTCTGTCTGGATAAAAGGTAGCCAAATACAGTATGTGCATGATTACATTATTCTACTTTGAGTGGAAGCCTACAATGAGGAGCAAGAAAAACAATTATCAAAATTCATTTGAATCTTACATACAAAAGACTTACCAGGGTTTCTTTTCAATGTGCCAGCATTGATACCTTCATTGCAAAGGATGCAAGTATTATGGTAGATCAAGTGTGCCAGCTAGCACTTGAACTACTTGACCCAGACAATGCCCTGCGTCTTTTCTTCCTGTCTGGCCGTTGGTCTTGCTCATCTTGCTCTAAAGAATAGATTATGTTTAAAGTTTTTATTAAATTATGATGTCACTCACAACATAGAATAGGATTGAAATCTGCAAGTGGCAACTTTCATCACATTGAAAAAAACGTACGATTTCCAGTGGATATACCTCTTGCACGACTGTATAGCTCGGTTTTGCATTCCAAATGGTATCTTAGTTTGGGGTCATCTCAGTTTTTCCAGTCCTCATGTAGTCTTCTGATTAATGCTGCATCATCCACACTCTCAGAATAAGACAACATCTGTGCATAGCCTTTTTGGGTGACTTTTGAGAGCTTTTGAATCTCAGTCTCAGGACCACCACAGATGAAGCACCTTAAGCCACAAGCTACAGAATCCTCTTCCATGTTGTCTACTAAAAGACAAGTGTCATGATTGTTTAACTAATGATTGTTCAATGTAAGCAATAGGCTAGAGAAAATTGACATGTAAATTCACAGTAATCAAAAGTTTTGCCAGCAGAGGAAAATAAATGCCAAAAAGTAGATAAACTACCGTACCTTAAAATCGTCCAGACATATTTGCCAGGATGCAACACTCCCGCTCCTTCCCCACATGCAGACAGTGTATCCCACTGAGCATGTGCACAGTAGGTGTACACTCTTATCAAGTGTTTAGCAATATTTTCTTATTTTATTTTTCAAAATAGAATCAATTCAACAACACCCCAATCCCCTACCATTGATTATACACTGATTATACACTAACAATAACCAATATACCAATATTAGATGGCCAGGGAGACATTTTTACTCAAAAATAATGGTTGGAATGGATTCAGCACCCCTGAAAACCCCTAGTTAGACACCTCACAAGACTTTTATTTCTTTTCATATTTTTCACCCAAGCCCTCTGGGCTCCTTAACTTTGATTGGCTCTCCAGGATTTTCCACGAGGATTTGGGGATGCACTTTTTCAGAGGTGATTCTAGACACCTATAAGAACACATTGGTGAAGAAAGCTATTGGTAGTAAATTTTTTCACAGATGGTCCAAATATTTTGCTAAAATTCCCTAACTAATGGGAGGATGAGGTAGAGAACGGATCTTGTGCTCATCAACGCACCTGCTGTCCGTCAGAGCTGCTCTCACACTATTGACTTTAATCACACACACAAACCTCTCACAATGCACTCACCCCTTTAGCTTTAATTGCTTGCGTGTGTGTGTGTGTGTGTGTGTGTGTGTGTGTGTGTGTGTGTGTGTGTGTGTGTGTGTGTGTGTGTGTGTGTGTCTCCACAATTATAGCATAATTTGATAAACAGACATTGTTAGGACAACTTTCCTGGTCCTCACAAGAGAAACGGTTGTTTTGGGGTTTTTACATGTAGGGAAATTTCATGTTGGCGTTAGGATTAGGCCATGTTTATGGGTTAGGGGTCAGAGTTAATTTAGTTGCGCGACGGGCGTCGCCAAGCGCAAGCTTGTAGATCTGCTACTTTTGATGCTTTCGTGTGATCATACAGCGTATGATCAAGTAGGGCGTTCATTAATTACAGAGGAAAAAAAAGACAAAAAGTTTAAACATGGAGACGATGGTTTCTGCCCGACAGCAATGACATGCACTGTAACATGGAAGTTTTCTACACGTTGGGGGCTGCATGAAATGAATAAAAATGTCTGACTCAGTATGACCTGACATACTGTAAAGTAACTAAGTACATTTACTCAAGTACTGTACTTAAGTACAGTTTTGAGGTACTTTTACTTTACTGGAGTATTTCCAATCGTCTATATTCTACTCCACTACATCTCAGAGGCAAATATTGTACTTTTACTCCACTACAATTATTTGAAAACTGTAGTTACTAGTTACTTTGCAGATATACATTATTACATTATAAAACATACATTAACCACTTTAGCCCTATTTTATACCTATAGGCTATTTGAAAATAGACGATCTACAAGCTCACAACGCGTCGCATGGCGACGCGTTGTGAGCTTGTAGATCGGCTATTTTCAAACATTTTAGTACTTACTTTTGGTACTTTAAGTACATTTGGATACCAATACTTTTGTACTTTTACTCAAGTAAATTTTGAATTTCGGACTTTTACCTGTAACAGAGTACTTCTACATTGCAGTATTGATACTTTTACTTAAGTAAAATATTTGAGTACTTTTTCCACCACTGCCTGACATGCATGCCTATGTTCCCTCAGCCCTATGTTCCCTCAGCCCTATGTTCCCTCAGTCCTATGTTCCCTCAGTCCTATGTTCCCTCAGCCCTATGTTCCCTCAGTCCTATGTTCCCTCAGTTTTCCCTCAGTTTCAGGGTTAGGGTTAGTGTTGAGGGAACATAAGGGGCTGAGGGAACATAGGTACTCTCCCGTAGCTCCCTTGAGTTTAGTCTGTGTAATATCTGATTCAATCCAAACGTCTCAAATCTCAATGTGTGAATGGACCAGGTGGTACTGCTCAGCCTCCCCTACTCTCGACGAGGTGTTTGGAGAGACAGATAATATCTCTGTAAAACCAGTTCATTCAATCTAGATCAGATCTACAAGCTCACAGTGTGTCACTTCGTGCCACCCGGCGAGCTTGTACATCTAAAAAAAAAAATTGAAGTACTTGAAAAATATCGAACATTTTGGGAAATGTTGGGATAATTTTGAATTTTTGACCCCAAATCTCTTCTGGGGGTCCCTGGCACAACATATTTTCAGATGGGGGCCAAATACATATCAATGTGGGAGTCTGCGGCACCAAAAAGATTGAGAACCACTGTACTATGGTATGAAAGCTGTAGTTTGTGAATTTCATGGGTGCATTGTCAAGCAATTCAATTAATCCGTCATGTTCTGTGGGTGGAAATGAATTTTAAAAAGAACATTGCATTTTATCCTCGTATAACTTCCTCACGCTGCTAAGTGGGAGTAACTGACTTGTGCGCGTGCTACCCAGACGCTGTTCCTCGCCTTATCAAACGGGCTATTTACTTTTTGTGTGTGCATGCATTTGAAATGGACTGTTGCGTGCATGTGTGAAAGGACCAACACCGACCAACATCCCCGGAAATTCTTTCCAGGATGTATGTGTGAAAACCACTTATCGTCATTAAGTCCAAAACAGTTACTTTTCAGGATTCAAATTCAAAAACAGCAAAAGTAGCAGATCTACAAGCTCAAAACCAGTGGCGTGCACAGACATTTTGAGGGGCAGGTGCTCAAGTAAAAAAAAAAGGGCACCTTGCGCGGCGCGCGGAACCGCCAGCTGCCCTAGTAGTGTGAGAAGAAAATTGCAATGCACATTTTGGGGAATTGTTAATATATTAGAAGTTTTTAATCCAGAATTGATCGATGTCACCATGGGTTACATACTGTAAAAAAAAAAAAAAAAAAAAGAAAACTTTTTTTTCTTTTTTTTTTTTTTCAAAAGGGCACTTCTGGTCAAGAGGGCAAAGGGCAGGTGCTCTAGCACCACCTAGAGTCTATCTGTGCACGTCCCTGCTCAAAACGCGTCGCTTCGCGCCGCGTTTTGAGCTTGTGGATCTGCTACCTTTTTTATGTTGTTTTGTTTCTTTTGGGCTTTTTTATGCCTTTATTGATAGGATAGTAGGTTGACAGGAAATGGGCGGAGAGATGGGGAGTGACGCAGCAAAGGCCGCCGGGATCGGGACTTGAACCCGCTGTCAGGTTACTTTGGAGCCTAGGTGCTCAGACCGCTACGCCAGCGATCCGGGACGGATCTGCTACTTTTGATGCTTTTGTGTGACGCTGTAGTATGATCCAAGTAGGGTGTTAATAGAACAAATAATAATAATAAAAGTTAAAATATGGAGATGAGGTTTCTGCCCGGCAACAACGTTACATCGTCAGGGGAATTGTGTTGCTATGGGAACAGCTTGGGTCCAAATGTATTTTTAAAAAACCTGTAAAACCTGGACCCGTATAGAATGTTCTAAGTGTGAAAAGGTTTATAAATAGGTATGCTATGCTAGTGTAAATGGTGCATTTATATAGCGCCTTTGCTGAAAGCATATTACATTCATTCATTCTCACACACACAAACACACACACGCATACATTCACACACACGCACATGCATG